>NW_026057576.1:78031706-78206265 GCF_023721935.1 Panthera uncia
CCCCCCCCCCCCCCCCCCCCCCCCCCCCCGCCCCAGGCTCGGCTTTCCTCCCTCCGCCTGAACCTTCTCACTGGCAGTGTTGCAGCCTAAGAAAGAAGGGTCTAGCACGCAGACTCCCTCAGCACTCCCTTTAAGTCTCGGTTTTACTTCATGAGATACCTCTATGGCTGAAAAATTGCAATTAAGCTTAGTCTTTTACTGACATACTCGAGCATATTGCTTTTTATTCCTTCCCTCCAAGTACAGCTACTGTCTAGTACAAATGGAAAGTGAGGCAGGGAGGTAAATGGCCTTGGCCAAGGTCGCCCAGCAAGACCCCTGAATATCCGGACCCCTGCAGAACTCTGGGCCGGCTCTCCACAAGCCTCACCACGCCCGCAGGTGTGCTAGTAGGGGGAGGCAGTGGAGGCCCCAAAGAGCCAGAGGCCAGAGATAATACTCTAATAACACTTTGTGATGTCTGCATTAATATGACACACTGGAGTGACAGGGCCTCACGGTGGGAATATCACAATGGAGTGGGAGATTGTCACTGAGGCCAGGGCTCCCTGGGAGTCCATTCAGAGAAGGGGGTTTTCATTTTGCAGGCTTCTTAAAAGTTTGTTTCTGAAAGACACCTTTACTGGGATTTTTTCCCCCCAGCTCAAACATTCGCTGCCCTGGAGTAAACAGTCCGTATGTAGGGTTGCTCATTTTATTACCTTCTTTGGAATATCACCTGCTGGCCCCCAACACTGGGTCTTTTCTGGAAGTCAGAGGGGAGCATTCATTTGTTTTCAAAATAAGAAAGCGCAAGAATGGTCTTTGCTCTGACCATGGATGCCATCGCCTCTCGCGTCAGTATATGCAGGTGCAGGCTCTTAGATGGGCGATGGCCTCAAGGATGGGCGATCCAGAGGACGGACACTTGGGCAGTGTGTGAGGGCCGCCAGGAAGGGCCTGAAGGACCATTCTGGTGCCTTGCATGTCACCCAAAGAAATGCATTCCTTTGGATAAAGGTTCTTTGGCCCTTTGTAAAGATGCCCCCCAAAGTACCACCACTCAACATTCAAGGCCTCATTAGGGCAACCAGTCTGAGCGATAGGTGTCATTTGAAGTGTGTCTGAGGACTTCTAGAGGAAGCCATGACCTCGGAACACACCATGTAATTGTTGGCCCCTTGTAAGTTGGTTGGCAGGACTAGTTTGTGCCTGTCTGCACAGCCTTGCGGGGGTGACGGTGGCCCTGGTTTGCTTACCTGTGGTCCGGGTTCTCAGCAGTCAAAGGTCAGGGGGGGTGAAGCATCCCTCCTGTGACTCCTCCTCACCTGTGGTGCCCAGAACCAAGAGGCTTTCTTCAGAAAGGTTCTCTCCAGGCTTCCAGCTCTTACTCTGGTCCTTGTTCCATGTTGCTAAATACCCTGCTTACACTGCTCTTCCTTGAGTTTTCAGTTTGGGGTTTTACATATTGCCCTACTAAGGGTAAGGAAGATTTAACCTCCTTCACTTTCTCAGAAGCCTACTTTCTCTCCCCCCCTTGTGCCCATATGGGAATACTCTAATAGTTGGTCACACGGATACCCAGCATTTCTATGAACTTGCTGACCCACGTGCCATTCATGCTGTCACGGGATGCATGAAGATTGAGCTTTGTTCCTTGTACTTTTTGTTTATCCTGGAGTGGTTTTGTTCTCTTTCCATAATTTCCTACATACTTCCTGCAGATCTATCTGTAAATGCTTATAATTTAAATACAAGGCGTTAGACTGACTTCGCCCCATCTGGACGGACTGCCCTCTAGACCAGCCACCTGGCTGGTTTTCTGGACTCTTCTGCCCTGACCCTCCTGCGATAGTTTAACCACTCTGCTGGCCAGATCCTGTTTCCTGGATGCCACGTTGAGCACAGACGGTTTTGTCTTCCTTTTGGTAGATCACATCTTCCACTACCTTTCTGAAGAAAGTGTGTGTGGAAGGTGATTTAAATCACTGTCTTGTTTTCTGCATGCGGCCTTAGCTGGTGGTTGGCTGGGGATAGACATCTAGGTCACGTGTGATTGTCCCTCAGGTTTTAAAGATGTTACTCTCCCATCTTCGAGCTGCTGGTGCCGGGAGCCCCGAGGCCATTCTCGTTCTGGATTTTTGTCCTGAACTCCTTTCTGTCCCATCCCTAGAAGCCTTTAAAAAGGATCTTCTTTTGGGGCTCCTGGGTGGCTCAGTCCGTTAAGCATCTGACTCTCGGTTTCAGTTCAGGTCATGATTTCACAGTTCTTGAGTTCGAGCCCCACGTTGGGCTCTGCATTGACAGTGTGGAGCCTGCTTGGGATTCTCTTTCCCTCTCTCTCTGTCCCTCCCCTGCTCATTCTGTCTGCCTCTCTCTCTCTCTCTGAAAATAAATAAATAAACTTAAAAACAGTATGTAAAAAGGATCTTCTTTTGATCCCAATATACTGAAGCTTCAAGAGCATGCATGGTCTTTGATATTTATTGTAGGTATCTGTGGATGGTTGTCTGTCATTCTACGGATGGGTCACTGAAGTCTGGATACTCACATTCTTCCATCTGGGAAGTTTTCTCCTAATTCTTTCATAATTTCCTCTACGTTTTCCTTCTTTGTTTTACCTGGAGTTATACTACTCGAATATTCTGTCTTTTGTGTGGACCACTTAATTTTTCTTATTTTGGCTCTCTTTTTCCTTTTGTTGATTTTTTGTATTATTTATTTTTTAACAATTTCATCATCTTTCTCTCCTAAATTTTTCATTTTAATCCTACTTTTAATTCTTAAGGTCTCTTATTTTTTCCTTGAGTATGACTTGGATGTCTTGGTTACTAAGATGCAACATCTTCTCCTCAACATTATTAGTGGTTAGCTTTTTAAAAATTTTCTACGATGTTTATTTATTCTTGAGAGAGAGAGAGAGAGAGAGAGAGAGAGAGGGACAGAGAGAGAGAGAGAGAGGGAGACACAGAATCTGAAGCAGGCTCCAGGCTCTGAGCCCAACATGGGGCTTGAACTCACAGACCGCAAGATCATGACCTGAGCCGAAGTTGGTTCCTTAACCGACTAAGCCACCCAGGCGCTCTGCTTAGCTTTTTAAAAGAAAAATCTCTTCTGACCCCTGCCCGAGTTCCTCCTATCGATCTGTTCACTTGTTCATTTTCATCTCCGCCTTTCTCATTCATTCCTCTTGCACATCTGGCGGCCGTGGCTGCAGGCACATTGGAAGGTGCTATGGTAAACAGCAGTGCAGAATCAGCTGCGCCTGCCTCCTGAGAGCCAACTGTTGAATGTTCGGAAACTTTGTGAGCTCATTGTTCTGTGCGACCATGATTAAAACTTAAATTGCACAAACTTGCAATTAAGTAAATTATGTGGAAAACGGGAAATAAATCCTTAACACATCACCCTAATTACATTGACTGTATTTTACTGTTGTCTATATGGTGAAGTTCTTCATGGCCACAAGACAGTAGGCATCCCATGCGATGGCACGCCGCCACACTTGTCTTCCCAGCTCCCAGAGGCGGGTCCGTCATGACGGCAGCTTGAAGTCAGCCGCGGTGGGAGCATTTACACCATGGAAGTTGTCCAGCACTAGAGCAGGGCTCTCTGACCATGCAGCCCCACCAGGGAGTCTGTTGTGGTGCGTCCCCCCAGCGCACCAGGTGGTCACCTGTTCATGCCCCCTGGTGCTTGCCTGTCCAGAAGATAGCCCCTTGGGGTTCCTTTCCAAATGTGAGCAAGGACTTGCACCGATCAGTGCAGTGACCTCCCCTGCGGGCCGGGTCTCCAGGGCTCGCGGAAATGGCCCCGTGAACAAATGTCCCTCTCCAGCCGGGAGAAATTCTCTTTCCTTCATCAAAACTCAATTTCCTTCCAATGTTAGGTCTAAACAAAGGCCAGAACTTCAGCTAATAGTCCTTCTGAAGTTCACAAAACCATTGTCTGAAAATGTTCACATTGTGGTTCGGAAATGACTACTTTCCAAAGAACAAGACCATTCCGATGTTGCTTTTACTTCTCAGTAGGAATGTTGGGTTTCAGTTCTTTTGTACGTTCAAGAAACTATAGTTTTTGTAGGCTATGCATTTTTTATTCTGTTTGAAAATATTTATAACAGTAATTAGCACCATACTCTGCAATAAAGTGTTTAATATTTGTTGTAAAGGGAACTATAGCTGTGTGTGCCCACTGCAGTGTGATATTTTAAAACATTCAAAATGGAGAGTCCTATAGTTAAGACACAAGACATCTTTGAATTACAGTTCAATTTTCTTAAAAAGTTAAAATAAAAATCAAATCATATACATATATCATTTGTGACAAAACTAATATTTTCTGAGCTCAGTGTTTTTGTCTAAAGATTATGACGTTTTGAATAGGAAAAAATATAAACAGCTAGAATAAGACAATCATGAAGAAATGAGATAATAGTCTTCAGATGAAACAATTAAATATGAATTATGACATAATTACAGACCCCCCGATGGGTAAAGAAGAAAGCTCCTGATGATATAATCGTGTTTTTCTGTAATGTCTATTGCTGTTTAGGCTAAAAAGATATTTGTTCCATCGCATTCTCTTCTATTTTGTTGTTTGAACCTTTCTCAAATGTTCCTTTAGGCTAGGAGATTTGTTGCTTCAACTGGGTTAAAAGTAGTGATCCTAAAAAAAAGTTTAATCAGAGTCCCGGTGGATCTGCATAGCAGAGCGCTCCCCTGCTTGGCAGACAGGGACACACAGAATTCCTCCTGTTGGGCTGCATTTTGGCATCATTTCAAAGCATTAACGGCACAGACTTCAAAGTCACCAGTGCTTTTTCCTGAGCAGACTGGTGTACAATTTATTTAAAAGTTGAAAAATCAAACAGGCTGTATCTACTTGTACAGGACCGATAGAATCATTCCGATCTGAGGCTTTCAATTTTGTTTTTATCTTATACAGTTTCATTCAGTAGTAAATGTCCTCATCCAGCCAGAATCGCTGCCTGAAGAGAAAGCTTAGTTTCTGGAGGTAGGTGGCTGGACGCTGAGGGAAGAAATTGTTATGTGTGCATATGGGCATAAACGCGGATGTATTCCTGTGCACTTTCGCCTTCATACGCACACACGTGCGTATCTGTGTCCTCACGGCAGTGGTTCATATGCACATATTTTCATAGACAAATGCAAACAACATGTTCATGTACATATGCATATACGCACATATTCATATACATATGTACCACATTTATCCATAAAAGCAGCAATATCCAGATCCAGATCCACGTTCATAAACACACTGACATTTCCGTGCACAGAGTTGGATTAGCCGATGTGTCTGATGGCTTGTACCATGACACTCAGGTTACAGTGTGTCTGGAGAAATCAAATGCCACTGTAGCAGCTATCCAGATTTGTATTTTACTCACTGTTAAATTTGGGTTGATGATAAGCATGGATTTTTGGCCCACGCTGGCACCTGTACCCAATCTGACTTGCCAACAGCTCTGTTAGTACATCTGTCTACACCTGTGTTCTTCTCTCCATTGACTTCAAAAAGTTAAGGGTAAAAATGTCTGGGGTGGTTCATTCTGGATTTCTCACTTGTAAATTTACATCATCCTTTTTAAAATAAAACTATTTTTTTATATGTAATGTAATTCATGGTTATTATAAAAAAAGGTGGAAAATACGGCCAAGTAAGGGTTGGCAGGAGCTGTTCAGCTACAGTGATGGGTAACGGGGCTGGAGTCCTCAACTACAATAACAGCATATTTCTCCTTCTGACTGTTATTTTAGGGTGCTGAAATCCTGATGTAATTCAGTTTTGTATCCTGGTTTTATTCTAGTTGCGCTACAATATAAGCATCTCCCCATGTCATTACAATTCTTTGTCAGCGGTTTTCAGAGGCTGTAAAACATACCAGCATACATAGCCGCGTCTGGGTCACTCCTCCCGGGCTCTGTCATTGAGCACACACTTGCTCTCCATGGTTTGAGGTGTTAGGACGGTCTCAGAGTGAACATCTCTGAGTTAAGGATTCTTTTCTTTCTTTCTTTTTTTTTTTTTTTTGTTAAATTTATTTATTTTCAGAGAGAGAAAGAGAGAACATGCAAGCAGGGAGGGGCAGAGAGAAAGGGAGACAGAATCTGAAGCAGGCTCTAGGCTCTGAGCTGTCAGCACAGAGCCTGATGCGGGTGCTTGATCTCACAAACCGCAAGATCATGACCTGAGCTGAAGTCGGACGTTTAACCACCTGAGCCACCCAGGGTCCCCAAGGATTATTTTCTAAGAATAGATATTCAGAAGTGAAATTTCTGTGACAAGATATGAACACATTTAAGGCTCCTGATGTGTTGCCCAGTCACTTTCTCCTGGTCAGCATTTGCCCCTCCATGGGCAGGGCGAGAGCCTACATCCTACATCCCTTTAAGCTTGCTAGTGTTTCCGACCGCCTCAACCCTAGTGTTGACATTCACAGAACAGCCATTCCTCAACACCATTTTGTTCACGGGTGGTGTGGGAGGCTCTTTCCTGGTTTTCGTATAATGATACCACTTGGAACCCTCCAGAGCTCTAGCTAAGACTCTTCTCAGCCCCCACCCAGCCACGTTCTCTGCCCTGGGCAAACCGAGCTCCCTCTGGGTTCTCTGTCATTGTCCTCTCTGGTTCTTAGTTCATGCTCTACTAAATTTGTTCCATTTTGGATCTTTTCATCATTCACCCTTTTTTCTATTCCATGATGACCGAGATGTGAAACTCAAGGCCCTCTTTGGCTTCCTAAAAGCAAGCAAACAAGAGCCCAGTCCATTCTTAGGAAGAGAAGAGCAGCCAGAAGGTCTGGCGTGGCTGAGGGTGGTCAGGGGCTGCCCTGAGGCAAGGCAGAGCCCCCACGAGCATTAGGCAGGGCTCAGGTTAGACACCTGGGCCCCAGCAGGCCTCCTCGCCTGGTCCTGCCCCTCTGTCCTGCCCCTCTCCCGTAGCCTCAGGGGCCCTCATGGACCCCCAATCCCTCTCATTCCTCTGCACGGTCATGCACCCCTCCTTCCGCCTCCCCTGAATGGTCACAAGGTCAGGCCTTTATGTCAGAGGGTCAAGGTGCTTTGTGGGACAAGGGTTCTTCTCCTGGGCCAGCTCGTCCACTTGAGAAGGGAGTGGCAAGGGTGGGGGTAGTACACGCCTCGTTACAGTGAAATCTGAGGAGTTCGTGCTCCCCAACCTTAGGGTAATGGTTTTCGGACAGTTATACAGAGGGGGTGGTATCTGGTACGGCCACTAACTGCTTCTCTTCTGTTCCCTCTTCCATTCCTCTCTTCAAAGTATTTATTTTTTATTTATTTATTTATTTATTTATCTATTTATTTATTTTCAGGTATAATTAACATACAGCGTTCTGTTAGTTTCAGGCGTGCAATATAATGATTCGACATCTCAGTTCTCATCATGCTCTCAATCCCCTTTTTCTGTCTCCTGCTCTGTTCCCCACCCACCTCCCCTCTGGCGACCACCAGTTTGAGTCTGGTGTTTTTGGTCTCTCTTTTTTGCTTTGTTAAATTTTAAATTCCACGTTCGAGTGAAATCGGATGGTATCTGATATTCTCTGACTTCCTTCATTTAGTACCATACCGTCTGGCTCCATCCATGTTGCTGTAGATGGCAAGGTCTTATCCTTTCTATGGCTGAGTCATACTCCACGGTATACGCACACCACGTCATCTTGATCCTTCTATCCACGGACACGTGGGCTGCCTCCACATCTCAGCTATCGTGAACCACACGGCAGTAGACACAGGGCTGCGTGTGTCTTTTCAAATTAGTGTTTTCGTTTTCTTTGGGTAAATAAATACCCAGCAGTGGAATTGCTGTGTCACATGGTATCTCCATTCTTAATTTTTAAACATTTTTTAAGATATTTATTTTTGAGAGAGAGAGAGAAAGAGAGAGAGAGAGAGAGAGAGAGAGAGAGACAGAGCGTGAGCGGGGGAGGGGCAGAGAGAGAGGGAGACACGGAATCCGAAGCAGCTCCAGACTCCAAGCTGGCGGCACAGAGCCCAACACGGCTCGAGCACATGAACCGTGAGATCATGACCTGAGCCGCAGCCGGACGCTTAAACGACGAAGCCACCCAGACGTCCCTCCCGTTTTAATTTTCTAAGGAATCTCCATACTGTTTTCCACAGTGGTTGCACCACTTTGTGTCCTTGAAGATTTTAAATCTACCCTCAGGCAAACACCCACTTCCTGGGCGGTGAAATGTTCTGCTTTTGACTTCCTTGTTTCAGAAGGACGCGTGCACAGGCCGGTGAGTCCAGAGGGCCAGTGGAGCCCCTGGGACGCGCCCCAGCCCCCCTGCCCCCAGTGTGGGAGTGGCGGTGACACGTGCAGACCCAAGACCTGGAAAAGAGGGAGGGAGGCGTCGCCAACAGTAAGCGGCGAGCAGACCGTGTCCTGTGAGCTGGGAGTCAGCTTGTCCTCGCTCGGTGCCCTGAGCCGGTGCCTCCCACCCTGGGTCCCCGAGCCAGCGAGCATCACGCGCCTCTTGGCGGACCTGCTGGCGGCGCGGTGTCCCCTGGGAGCAGGCCAGGAGTCTGACTGGCAACCGGGGCTCTGGGCGCTGCCGCGGCCCCTGCAGTCTGAGCACACGGGGCTCAGGGTGAGCGGCCCCACCTTGCCAGAAAGACGGGGCTTCGGGCCCTGCGGGGAGGCCGTGTCCCATCCCGGCTTCGACGTGGGGGCAGGTGGGCTGCCGTGCTCCTGTGGTTTCTGTGACGCAAGACAAGATGTTCGGCGGGGTTAGCGTGAGGACAGTGCACCGCAGGAGGCTGTCATCGCAGTGGTTCTCATGACAGAGCGGGCACCTTTTCGTGTAATTACAGAGCGTGCTTATTCATTATTTTCACTTA
The DNA here is from genome assembly GCF_023721935.1 of Panthera uncia. Taxonomy (NCBI): domain Eukaryota; kingdom Metazoa; phylum Chordata; class Mammalia; order Carnivora; family Felidae; genus Panthera; species Panthera uncia. Next base: position 78,040,574 of record NW_026057576.1, read on the forward strand.
GCTAGGTCCATGCTGCACGTGGATGTAGGACATAATATGTGAAGGTGGTGTGTGTGCGACGCATACATGTGTGTCCACCCATATTCAATACCCAGGCAGATAATGCCGTATAATAGTGTGGTACGCTGGAGTTTTAATCAAGGCGTCCCTTTATGAGGGAGCAAAACTAATTGTGTTGTTGTGTGTTGGAGGTCAGAGTTGTTATAATAAAACATCCATCTTGGAGATTTTTAGAGGAACCTGTTTAAAAGGTTAAAGTGGGTAATTATCATACCCTAATTTACAGCTACTTGGCAATAAGAGTTGCTTTTCAATGAACCATTTATTCATGATCCACTGCTCCACACTGCGGGATTCTTCTTGACTAGGTTAGGAGATGTAATTAATAAATGATAGGATTATTTATGGTTCACGGTGCCAGATTGGGAAATACAATGATATACAGAGTGAGCTGAATGATTCTCACAAGCAGCCTAGCAGACTTTAATCCATGGATTGAATTGTCATATCACTTGATATAGTGAAGTGAATTCTGGATGGAATTCGTAGGACGTCTCTGCATGACGGCCTAGAGCTTCTCGGGTGCTGGTAGAAGGCGGCCGTGCCCTGAGGCGCTTCCTGTCCATCGTGGTCTGGATGCAATTTGAGGGGAGGGGTACAGGTATGTTCGTAGGATTGCCCGTAGTAGGAATCCTCTCTAAATCATGGTTGCAAACATAAATTAGGACTCAGATTTAGAGTCATAACAAGACAAGAAATCTGAGGTACTCAACAAGCATGTCTTCATATTATCAAGTCAAAACACGGTCAGCCTGAGATACTAGATTTTTCCAAAGGTGAGTTTTTTGGCATAAAGACAATGTTTGTAATGTTGTGTGTTTTCCAAGCCCCTCATGACTCTGGCACTTAGTAAGCACCACGTGTCATTGAAAATTGCGACTTGCTTTGACTGGTGTGAGACCTCAGAGCTCAGGCCTGTCCCCTCCACGGATGGTCTGCAGGGATAGCATGCAAAGCCGTGGGGTCCACACGCGCCCACTTGGCCAAGATCGGCTTTGGCACCTGCCCCCCCAGATGACAGTCACCGCCACAGTGAGTGCAGCTGCAGAACTACCATATTGCTGCCTCCTGGGGTCCGTGAAAGATGCCAGGAGCTGTGCTATGTGTGCTACGATTTCAGAGTCCACCTTGCCACATCCTGGGGGCTGACTGATGCCATTCCACCCACGGGTGAGAGACCAGGGCTCAAAAATTGAGTGATACGTCTGGGGTGGCTCAGCTTGTGTGGGCAGGATAAGTCAGTGCTCAGGATCCCGGAGCGACAGCCCCATCCAAGAATCCCATAAAGTGTGTCTTTTGTGAGCTGTGAAGCACTTCTTCATGAGGTTTTTCTTTCCTTAAAAAAATTTTTTTAAGTTTATTTATTTTGAGAGAGAGAGAGAGAAGAGAGAGCGCGTGAGTGGGGTAGGAGCAGAGAGAGTGGGGAGAGAGGGAATCCCAAGCAGGCTCTGCAGTGTCATCACAGAGCCTGATGCAGGGCTAGAACTCACGAACTGTGAGATCATGGCCTGAGCTGAAATCAAGAGTTGCAGGCTCAACCCACTGAACCCCTCCAGGCGCCCCCTTGTGCACTTTTTCAAAGTAAACTGCCTGCTGCCCGGGGAACTTGGCCATAGATACATTTGTGTTTACATTTATAATCCGTAGTAATAGGGAGAAGCATCCCTGAGAGGTGGGAGGGACACAGGACCGGTGGCTCCCCTCATCCGTGGTCCATGGAAGGCACCCAGAGCCCTAGTCTAGAAAGGGCTTCACCCAGGTCACTGGTTCACCCGTCTGATTATAAATATTTTGGAAGTTCCCTTTTCTACCTGCGTTGGGTTGAATAGTGCCTCTCACCATGACCACTCCAACCCTCAGAGTGTGACCTTGCTTGGAACAGGGACTTTGCACATGTGATTAGTAGGGTGAGGTCGCTCTGGAGTAGGGCAGGCCCCGATCCAATGACAGGTGTCCTGTAAATAGCGGGAGATTTGTGCGAACGTTCCACTGAGCACTTGAAAGTCGTGCAAGGGTAAGGGCAGATCATCCTTGAGTGTGGCTCTGAGGACATTCGGGGACAGGTAGCACCCTCCGTCTCTGCGGCCGAGTGCCAGAGCATGCCCAGCTACCATGGCAGTGCACACCAGGGTGTGCACCAGCTTCAGGGGGAACCACAGACCTCGGGGAGCCGCTGTGAGGTCCTGTGGGATCCGAAATCTTGAAGTCCCCATGGGCAGAATATGTAAGGCTGGACACAGGATTTTCTTTCATCGTGCCTTCAACTTCAGAGTCTTCCGGGTTGGGCTGCGTGTCAGATGGGGCTCCGGGTACTCTTAGCACCTCAGAGGCAGGGCCAGGCCAGGCCAGGGTAGGGGCCGGCTGAGTCCTTTCATGGGGCCCTAAGATGCAGTCCCAGAACCTGGTGGGCATTGGCACATGTAGGGTCAGCTGTTGCCTGTGTTTTAAAGTGCTACTTCAAAGTCCTGTTTTGAGAGGAGTTGTAGACATACACACATTTGTTCTCCGGCTGGGGTTTGATAGGTGGCTGAGGAGTGGCCTCGTTTAACTGGGGAGGCAGGTTCTCAGTGGTAACAACTGCCAGATGCAGGGTCCCCCTTACGTGATAGGCATTTGTGGGGTTTCCTGATCTTTACCATAAGCTGGCAAGGAAGGTATGACTCTTGCCTGCTGTTCTAGTTGAGGCTGAGACACAGAAGTTGACTATTCACCCATTCCAGGTTAAAAATGCCCGTGTGAGACAGTACCTGTGCCCGACTACAGTGCTGTGTGGATGTGGAACTTTCCGGCTCCTTTCTCGACTTAACAGACATAAATAGAGCTCGGACAGAGTTAATGCTTTCATGTCAGAAAAGGTTGTGCTTCGTTTCCAGTTGCTCGCGTATCAGTTACGAATTTTGCGTATGGACACCTGTTTCCATTCTTCCCAGCTTGTCCGTTTTTCCTGTGTATCTGTCACCAGCTTTAGTCAAATAGGAGTGGCAGCTGTAGCAGTAAACTTAGAGTAGTTAATGGCATTATTTTTTAAGTCCTGGTAAAAATGGGGGCCAGCGAGGAAGCGTGCATTTGGTAGAAATGGAGCATGGGGACTTGACTTAGCCGCCCCCCCCCACCGCCCTGTTCTTAGAGATGTGGTCGTTTAGGTGCCGTAAGTACTCCATGGAATGAAATAACCCGGAGTTTTTTGACAGGCAGAGCAGCATTTGTTCGGCCCAAAGTCCAGCTCTGTGGCTTTTGAGCTTTGCTTAGTGTTTTGAATAACGAAACAGAAGGGCCTTTGTTTGGCAGCTTGAGGGTAGAGCGAGGCTGTAGGAGGCGGGACGGGAGGCGGGCTGCACAGCCTGAATCCGCAGGCAGCAGTGAACCAGGGCGGGGCAGACGTTCCTGAAGTTGAACGGAGTCTTCTGAGTTTAAGGGAGAAAGAAACGGACGCGCACAATGAAGTTTTCCTGGAAGTATCTCCCTCCGTGGAATGGAATTTCTGCATGTGATTCCAAATTTAGTTCCCTTCTGCACCACTCTCCGCTGGGAGTTGTTGCCGTGTGTGAGTGAGCTCAGAGAACAGTTTGGAAGGGTGATTCGTGTTTCCTTTCTGGTTTGTCCAAGTCTGATCACCCCCAAATGAACTTCAGTGCAGGGGCTGCGGCCTCAGTTTCCTCTGACAGTGGCCACGACTTTGGAGCCTGTGTTTTGATTTGGAAGCTTGTTTTTGGGTAGGAGATTCAATTCTGTCAATTAAGGTAGAACACCTGCTTTTTCTCTGATTTTTCAGTAGATTTACATTTTGAAAAGCAAAGCAGGTGCTTGAATTTTGTAGCATTATAATGAAATGGAAAATTGTCAATGTCACCCAAGTGATTGAAAAATTTCCAAAATGAAGTTGAATTCATGAAATGTTACAAGGCCATGAGACCCAATTTCAACATGGCTTCCGAGGGCAGAATCAGCCAGAGACCTAGTTAGAAGAATCTGGAGAGACTGATTCTTTATGTACTAACACCCTAGGGCTTTATGGATTCCCGGAGTTGTTTTTTTTTTTTTTTTTTTTTTAAAGGAGGGTCGGGATGCAATTTTATGTAGCATGTTTAATACAGCATTTGTGAATAGCAAATTGTCAGGAACTCTTAGGAGCGCTATTATATCTGTGATTCTGGAGCCAGGAATAGAGAAATTACAGCAATTACAGTCCCATCTCATTGATTAACGCGATTGCAAAATAGTCACGAAAATATTGGCATTGCTGCTCTAGTCTGTTTTACCTAATAACGTTCATGCCAATCAAACCAGATTTGTCAAAGGAAAGCATTAAAACAACAGTGGCAACACCCTCACCATCTCATCCCATGTAACTTAACGTATGTGAGGGGAAGGCTGGTAAGTCTCTCCCGAACCGGTCTCTTCCCAATGCTGGCGTTTAGTTTGCAATCGCTGTTTCTTGACACAATCACAAAGATAGTTATAACTTTGTTATTATCTTTTAAATATTTATTTATTCTGGGGAGAGCTCACGCAGGGGAGGGGCAGAGAGAAGGGGACAGAGGATCTGAAGCAGGCTGTGTGCTGACAGGCTGACTGTAGCCAGCCTGATATGGGGCTCTAAACCACGAACTGCAGTATCCTGACCGGAACTCATGAAACGCGATATCATGACCTGAACCGAAGTCGGACGTTCAACCGACTGAGCCACCCAGGTGCCTCTAAGATAGTTAACTTTAAAATGTTACATGTTTTGGGATGCCTGGGTAGCTCAGTCGGTTGAGCTTCTGACTTCGGCTCAGGTCATGATCTCGCAGTTGGTGAGTTCGAGCCCTGCATCGGGCTCTGTGCCGAAGCTCAGAGCCTGGAGCCTGCTTTGGATTCTGTGTCTCCCTCTCTCTCTGCCCCTCCCCCACGTGTGCTCTGTCTCTCAAAAAATAATAAATAAGAACGTTAAAATGCTACGTGTTTTGATATGTAAAGAAGTCACTGAACTGGATAGTCCTGTTACTACACATGTCATACAACAAATTTTTGCAAAGACAGAACCTGAAAGCCGGGTGATGGCTTCCCTGGAAAAAGTTGTTGTTCAGGAATTCTGTTTCTGTTTATGCATCTTTCCACCAAAAGTGAGAGGCTGTACTTGGATGAAGTCCCTGAGCATGTGCAAGTCGTTGGCATTTCCGGGCTTTCTCTTTCGTTCTCCCTAGTGTCTCGTCTCGCAAGAGAATTTGCTCCTCGTCATCTCGCGCAGAAACGCTGCCTCCATATCACGTGTTACACCTTGTCCTACATCTTGTCCCTTATGTGGTTCTGTAACTTGTCCATGTTTTTATGCATGGACACCTTCGGTCTAAGCAAAAACTGTACAAATAAAATTCAGGGGCACCTGGGGGCTCAGTCGGTTGAGTGTCCGCCTCTTGATCTCGGCTCAGGTCATGGTCCTGGGGTCCTGGGATCGAGTGTTAGGCTCTGTGCTGACGGCGTGGCGCCTACTTGGGATCCTCTCCCTCCCTCTCTCCCTGCCCCTTCCCTCCCTCCCTCTCTCCCTGCCCCTCCCTCTGTTTCAAAAAATAATAAATAAGCTTCAAAAAAGATCTCTCTAAATAAATAAGTAAACTAAAAAAATTCAGAGCATTTTGCAAAGCTTCCTCATTTACCTTGCTTTTCTGCTCTTGGTCCCTGCTCCGATGTTAATGTAAGTACGACTTTATATTGAGCCAAGAGTGATGGGATTTGGGGAAGATACTGAGGCCCTTTTCTTCCTGACCTCCAGATGACAGTTGTAGGACACCGTTAGCTCTCTGAAAAGACTCCTCCTTAAGTTGCACGTGCCTCGATATGCTCGGTTGGGAAGCAGGAAGAATGAGAGAGAGTTGTTGAAAACACTGTGCGATGCAGACCCACACCAAGCTCATTAAAACCCCCATACTTAGTTTGTTGTTGATTGAAAGCTAAGACAAGGACATTTGTGAATGAGAATTAAGCCAGCCTCAAGCAGTACATTTATAAACTGCCAGCACCCCCAAACAGGATTGGATGTAAATAAAATCAGCAGCCTTTATTTCTTGCCCAGAGAAGTGACAGCACAAGGTACCCATCTATAAAGCCACGATAAGGTATATTCGAGCTCTGGCACTTGGGAGGCTAGCAGACATGTGGAATGTAAATGACAAGCTCCTTCTGTCCTTCAGCCCACCCATCGCTCCTTTCCAGCCTTGTCAGGTGCTCCCTGCCAGCCAGCAGGGAGCCCACCTCGAGCACAGCGGCTTCCTCCCTAAACCGCTGAACTCCTATCACCCATCGCTTATGGGATGCAGCCTTCCTGGATTTCTGCAAGGGCAAGTGACTTGCCGTCTCCTCTTTGCTCCTAAGGTACTATAGTCATATTTCTGTTACAGTGTTTACCCTCCTGAATTCACCCACTTACACACTTGAACGGGGTGTCTGCCCTGCTCCCCCTTTGTGCCAGCACCCAGTGTCCTATAAATATTTGTTCAGTACATGGATGTGGGAATGAGCGGATCAACTCAGCAAATTCAGCTGTGGTTCCCTCTCCCAGCCCTTGGGCCTCAGAGGTCATGCAGGGTGCCTACACAGAGCTCAAAATCCAGCTCTTACTGCAAGGATTAAATGAGGCAATGCCCACTATCACACTGCCTGGGATACTAAGTGCTCAGTAAACGCTAGCTGTTGTTCGCGGTGGACTCAATATTATTACGGGGCTTGAGAAAATGCAGTAAAGAGGCCTAGGCTCTGCTGTGTAACAGTAACATCAGCTAACGCTTACCTAGTGTTTACTGTATGCAAGACACTCGCAGAAGCCCTTCACACCGACCAGCTCACCGATGTCCTGGTGGCCCTGTGAGGGAGGTACTCTGAGGCTTCTGGTACAGAACAGCGCACTGAGACGCAGAGAGACTGAGTAACTTGTTAAGATCGTGCAGCTAAAAAGAGGCAGATCTGGGATTCAAACCAAGGCAGTGCGGATCTAGCATCCATAATACAGAAATTATTTATTACGCGCCTACTGTGTACGAGGTGTTCTAGGTTGTACATGTCACTGCTGGAAGTGCCGGAAATACATGGTTTCATCAGAATTTAAGGGAGAGAGATTCAGTCAAGCAAGCTGAGCTGTTCTGAAGATTTTGTTGGATTATAATCATTTATTTTCAGATTGAGTCTGGTCAGAGACTGAAATAATACAGGTTAGTCGTCCTCCAATGTTTTAGTCTAAGGATCCCTTTACCCTCCTAAAATTTATATAGGACCCCAAGGAGCTTTTGTTTCTGTTATATCATTAATATCCCTGGATATTAACCACATTAGACATGAAAACAGAAACATTTGAAATATTGATTTATTTAAAAATTATAATGATAAACTCATTTTATGGTAATATAATGAACTTTTTTTTCCTGAAAAATAACTCTGTTTCCTCAAACAAAAATCATTAGTGACAAGAGTGGCAGTTTTTACATTTTTGCAAATTTCTTTGATGTCTGTCTTAAGAAAGATGCCTGGATTTTCATCCTCTTCTGCATCGGCCTGTTGCTGTGTGTTGTTGTGGCTGAAGAAGGTGAAGGCCACCGGGCCTCGTGCAGATGTGCAGCTGAGATGGGAGGAGGGTTTGAACAGCCTTGCAGATGGCGTGGGCACGCCTTTCTGGCACAGCACCACCCTCGGCACGGGGACGTGCCTTCTGGGTTGGTGGCCACACGGGATAGGAAGCCGGATGAGCAAACCTCTCCTGCTCTGTTAGGCTGAAATCATCACTCTTTGAATCAGATGCGATTGTGTAATATCACGTGCTGGTCATCTGGAGAACAAGATTCCCTCAGTTACATAGATCTTCCAAATGTGCCACATCAGAAGGTCACCTTCATTAATATCCTTGCTCTGTCCTCAGAGACATAAGTACCAAGATGTCAAGTCACTGAGGCCGAAACGAAGCTCACGAACTTTGAAGTTTCCTTTGAAATCTCATTTTATCCTTGGTGAAAAAGACTAGCAATCGTTTTCCTTGAAGTAACAGGGTCTCCTCTTTGTGCGGTTTTCAGACAATGCTCGCCAAGCACCCAGCCTGAAGAGTGCTGGTCTGGGAGGTAGAGGACACTGGTGTCCCACAGAGGAGTGGCTGGTGCGCTCCTAGCTCCACAGCCACACCTGTCCTGTCTCACCCTGTGGGGCATGGGCAGAAAGGCCTGGGGCCCAGGGCCATGCTTTCAGAAAAGGACTACTTTTTTCCACGTCATCAGGGACCTTCCTGTGTGACACTAGCTTTCTCTCTGTCTCTTTATCTCTGAGCCCAGGGTGGTGAACAGTCCGGGGATGACCAGTGAAGTCTGGTGACAGGCCAAGGCACCAGAAGTTTGTCCACGTCTGGTGAAGGGATGCTCCCCTCTTTCAGGTGTGGGCTGAATTCTGTCTCCCAGGATGATGTATCCAAGCCCTGACCTCCAGAACTGCAGGATGTGACCTTATTTGGGAACAAGGTCACTGCAGATGTCACTGGTTAAGTTGAGGTCATACAGGGGTCGGGTGGCCCTAATCCAGGGATGGTGTCCTTATAAAAGGGGAGGTGTGGACACAGCAGAGACCATGGGGAACGCCGAGGGGACTCTGGGTGTGTGCGGGACCCCCATCCCCAGCACTGTGAGAGGGAGCATGGCCCTGCCCACACCCCGATCCGAGGCCGCTCCCCAACCCCAGACCTGCACCCCGATCTCAGGCCCCACCCCGATCCCGGGCCCCACCCGCACCCCAATCCCAGACTGGGAGAGAACAGGGTCTGCAGTGCAGCCGGCCTGGGGTGGAGCTCTGTTATGGCCCCAGGACACAGGTACCCCCAGTCCGCAGAGAAACATTCTCCGCCGCCAACGTATTTAGTCATGTGGTAGGAAATGCTGCACGGTCCTGCAAACACAGCCAGCAAATCTAGACTTTCTTTTGCTTATGCATTTCATTTCTTTCACTTGCTAACATAAATGGTGCTGAACTCAGAGTGCCTCTTGGCATAAAATTGCTCACTGTCTTCACCAGTGACTCACGGCTTTTTCATCTTTGCTTCCTGTTTATTATTATTTCAGAGATTTTGCTTAAGCCTTTAAAAATATAGAGTTTATCTAGCTCTGTATGTTGCCCTAGAGAATAAACCTCCCTGATTCTGGAGGTGATTGTGGGCGGAAAACAAATTCTTTTACACTTTCAGGCTGTTTATGGTCCCTGTTACCACCTTCGGTGCCTTCTGGTTCCTGACCACATGAGACTGTGTCTCTGCATTCGTCCAGAAACAGAGAGGGCTGGGCTGCAGAGGAGGGCCAGGGGCCTGTTCTCCCGACGCCCTCCACGAGGGGAGGGTGCTGGGCCCCTGGCAGGGGCTCTGAAAGCAGCACGCGTCCTGAACCCAGAGACAGAATCACGCTGTACTGAGTCTGCAGTTTTCCTGCGAAGCTTTCTAATGAAGTCCAAGTGCAAACCAAGGGAGCCAGAAGACCGAGCGTGGCCTTGAGTTGTCCAGGCTTTTCTAATTTTTCTTCCTGATTTCTAGCTGCGTGATATCTTGGAGGTTCTCTTAGGAGGACACGTGCTGAAGGCTCCTGGCGTGCCTGCTGGTGTCCATGTGAAGTTTGTGGTTTCAGTGCTTTTTTCCTCGTGGGCTGGTGTGGCAGTGTTGGTGGGCATTTCGTGTGAAGCATTTTGGAAGGATTATTAAGTGATTTGACATTATCCCTTCTGGAGCTGCCAGGGGAGACCCTTTGCAGAGGCACCGGGGTGGTTCATCTAAAGGCCAGTGGCACATATGGGACGATGAAAAGGGAGTGTGTGCAGAATTCGGCCGAAGGGACGGTGAGGCAGGCAGGGAAGGGTGAACGGCCAGTAAGCAGAAGGTTCAGCTCCAGGTTACGGGCTCGTCTGCTCTCCCTCCCGCCCCTCCCCACGCCAGCACAGGCCTGTGGCTCAGGCCGGCTCAGTGACCGTCACAGGGAAAATGCCACGCACACGTTCGTCCTTCGCCTGTGCTCGTGCTGTGGTCCAGCGGCTAAACTTCCCACACGTTTCGCCTCCCTTTCCACCACGTGTGACCTCCGCCCTCCTCCGTTTGCGTGTGGCGCAGTGTGGCTTCACAGAAAGAAGTGCGCTTGCCGGGGACCCACGGGTGCAGACCTGTGCGCGGTGCCTTAGGAGGTCCTGGGTTTCTTTTCTTGCTGGGAAACGTTTGGTGATGATAAAATTAAAAAAAAAAAGAATAGAATATATGCTAACTAATTTGGATGTAAATTAAAAACAAAGAAAAAGAAAAGAGTCCCCAAGTGGCCGTGGCGCTCACCCTGCGGGTGGGGCCGGCGCTGAGGGTGGCAGGGAGACCCTGCACCTCAGGATCACCGCGTCATCTGCCTCTGATCGCAGAAGAGCTGCGGCCGGAGGAGCTGGGACCTGCCTGGCTCTGACGTTTTGTAGCCACCATCCAGGACGCTCTTGGTCATCTCCGCGTCCCTATTCTTAACGCGGGGTGATGCTGTGCCTCACTTCCTGCGCGGGGTGTCACAGGGACCACAGAAGAGTGAATAGGAGGAGTTATGTGTTGTCCTGGGTGCGGCTGGGGAGGGGCATCCCGGCTCTGTACCTGAAGCAGGTGCGCATTGACCCAGTCCACACACACCTCCTGTTCCGTGGGTAACCACGTCTCTCGGCTTGCGTCCCTCTTGATGGTGCCTGGAGGCCACCACTCTACTCACGTTCCCTATGGCTATGGCATTTCAATAAATGGTTCCGGAGCCACCAGTCATTTCTGCCCAGACTCGCGTGTGTCCCTGAGAGGTGTGGAAAGCCTTTTCTGGTTGGAGAGTCGGGAGAGCTTTATTGTGCTGAGAACTCTTCGTCTGTGCATTGCTTAAAAAGTTCACCAGCTCAGTGGGTGTTGACCTCCCTGGGCGCCTCACCAGCACGTGTTCTCCCCCGCCTGCTCTCCTGCCCCGCGCCCCCCTGCCCGGCCCTCCCTTACTGCTCTGAAGTCTTCGGACTGGCCTTGATCTGGAGCCTCGGCTCCGCGATGGCGCCCTGCCCCAGGGAAGCTCACCGCACGCACACATCCATGAAAGAAATGCCATTGACCCAGAAGTTCACTCGGAGAGCTGTAAAATTTGACTCCAAAGAGACTTGAGAAGGCTTGCGGAAGTCTGTTTTTATAGCAGAGTGCTGCAAAACCAGGCACAATTCCCATTCATATGCCAAGACGGAGCGAACGTGGGGCACAGAGTGGTGTTATAAGTGTCTTTCTAAAAAAGTTCAGTGTTCAAACATGTTTGTTAATGTTACAGAAAAATAGCTTTCATTAAAAAACATTTTTTTAAGTTTACTTATTCGTTTTGAGAGAGAACACAAGTGGGGAAGAGGCAGAGAGAGAGGGAGAGAACCCCAAGCAGGCTCTGAGCCGTCAGCGCAGAGCCTGACGTGGAGCCCGATTCCACAAACTGTGAGATCACGACCTGAGCCAAGATCAGGAGTTGGATGCTTAACCACCTGAGCCTCCCAGGCGCCCCTGAAACAGCGTTCATTTTCAATACTCCCATTTTCATGGCGGTGTGCTGCCACACTGAGACCCACTGTGTGCTGCCTGCCACACCCACACGTGGGAACCCACGCCAGCAAGGGCTCATGAGTGTGGGACAACACCTGCCACACAGGACAGGGCTGGCTTGTCAGCCCTCTGCCTGGAACTGGAAGCAGAAAGGGGCTTTCTCAGCATGGCACTTCGTTCTAATGACCTGGGCCAGTGGCCTCTTTCTACTGACCTCATTGGCATACCCACCCGGCAGGGCACAGCCAGATGAGTGGGGATAGCAGGTGCCACTGTGAGCCCCGCCTTCCCCCTTGGCCTCTCAGGCTGCACCTACCCACCCTTTCCCCGCCAGTCCAGCCCCGGAGGCAGCTCCAGCATGCGTAGATGTAAGGTCCTTAAATTCAGTGTCCGGACATCCTTAGGTGGTTGATGCTTTGGGAAGGCCTTGGAATTCCAGAAATTCTGTGCAATGTTGGTGTGTCATATATATTTTCTGGGGAGCATATCCAAAATTATCATCAGATTCTAAATATTCAGAATATGCTCTTGTGGCACAAGTTCTGCCTAGAACGATCATAAAGCAGATTCATGTGGGAGGTGTGCTGTTAATCCCTGTGGCTCTGAACCTGGCACCCGAAGGGGTGGGGGTCAGAATTTTCTGGGTCTAGGAGGGGAAGGAGGTGGTGTTAGACAGGGCCTGTGATGGGTAATTTTAGGTGTCAACTTGGCCAGGCCATGATTCCTAGATATTTAGTCAAACACGAGGGTCAATGTTGGTGAGGAAGTGTTAGATGGATGTGATTAACATTTAAATCAGTAGACTTTGGGGGCGCCTGGGTGGCTCAGTCGGTTAAGCGGCCGACTTCGGCTCAGGTCATGATCTCGCGGTCAGTGAGTTCAAGTCCCGCATCGGGCTCTGTGCTGACAGCTCAGAGCCTGGAGCCTGTTTCAGATTCTGTGTCTCCCTCTCTCTGACCCTCCCCCATTCATGCTCTGTCTCTCTCTGTCTCAAAAATAAATAAATGTTAAAAAAAAACAAAACACAAATCTCACTGCTGGCTTAGTTTAAATCAGTAGACTTTGAACAAAGCAGATTGTCTTCCTTGATGAGGGTGGGCCTCCTCCAATCAGAGGAAAAGGACCAAGGTCCCCCAAGGAAAAGGCACTTCTGTCCTGCAGACAGCCTTTGGAGTGGCACTCTCTGGGTCCCCAGCCTCCTGGCTTGCCCTGCAGATGTTACACGTGCCATCCCCTGTGATGTCCTGAGACAGTTCCTTAACCTAAATCCACTTTTCAATCTCTCTCTGTTTCCTTCTCTTTCTCTTTCTCTCTCCACACACACACACACACACACACACACACACACACACACAGACATACAAACACACACACACACACACACACACACACACACACACACACACACACTCTTTATTGGCTCTGTTTCTCTGGAGAACCCTAATGCACAGCCCTACTTTTTCTATAAATGTTTATCAGTACTTACTATTTGCTGAGTATTTCAGATGTGCTATTTAATTCTCAGAATAACTCTATGAGATGCTGATGGCCCCCTTCTGGGGGTCAGGAGGACATTGGGGTCAGTCTGACACTCTGCCTTCATTCCTTGTGATTCCTAGCGGAATAGGAAGTCCCTCACGGGCTGTATTTCCTGGGCAGCACTGGTTACCTTCATTAGGGTAGAATGCGTTTTGTCTAAAGCCTTACGACTGTCAGAGTGTGCTCAGCTGCTCTTTGGCATCAGGACGAATTTCCTTCTTAGGCTTTTCCTGGCTTCGTCCTGAGCCTTCTTGTCTACATTGACACTTCCCAAACTGAAGGTCAGTGAGCTTGGAGGGACTGGTGGGGAGCCTTCCAGAGGCTGGTTTCCTCTGCAGCTCGGCCTCTGCTCCACGACCACCAGGCGGCCTGCTTTCCAGGGAGCCGAACCAGGGGCTCCTCTGGACCCCGTTCCCGGCTAGCTCGGCCTCAGGAGAGGCACGGATTGACTTGGCGTAAGTTCAGCTGTGCAATCACTCCCGTGTGCAATCATGCTGCGTTCTCTCTCCCGGCCAAAGTGCTTGGCAGAGCCCGGACCCCGTGGGGAGGTGAGGGTGCCTCTCACCCACTCTCAACACCACTCACCCACGTTGACCGTACACTTGAGTGCGACACTCCTCTCATCCTCCAATCATACCCTGGACGAGGAGGAAAGATTGCAACTGCCACAGAGGCAGGGCTGGAACGGGGGCTCCTCCAGGCTGCCCCCGCCCCGCTGCTGCGTCCTGGCTGCTGCCCAGAGCAGGCCTCTCTTCTCGAGTCTTCTTGGGTCATCACCATCAGGAACACCGGGGTGGCATGAGTGGGGTTGTTCTGAACCCTGGATTTGGCATTCTCCGGTGGCACCAGGGGACCGCACCTCTGAGCCTGCCTGAGGAAGGGCAAATGTGGGAGTGCCAGCCCAAGGTGTGGGCTTCCGGGAGTGAGCAGGTCATGCCCGAGTTGTTAGTAGATGCCAAGATCCACAGAAAATGGAGCGAGGCCGTGCGGACAGGAGGGGGTGCGGGCTGTAGCGGGTGCTGTCACTGAGAGACTAAGCGCGGCCAACGGCAGGACCGTGCTCCCTGGGGGCCACGGGTCCCCGGATCCGCTGTCTTACTTGACGTCAGCGGCCACCGTGTGACACTCCTTAGGCTGCCCTGTTTCTTTGGCCGCCATAGAAAGTTTGGCCTGGGAGGGGGACACTTGCCGTCTGCAGTCCTTGTGTGAAGCCCTCTCTCTGACTCCTGAATGAAACTTTTTCCTGGACGAGCGCGTCTGTCCACGAAACGGACTCGGGTGCTCCCGTCCTCATGCTTTGTTAGCAGTCTGAGCTGCCAACTGCCCGCCCTGCTCCCGCTGCCTCTCCCAGGGCCGAGGTCCCCTTCCTCCTTTCAAACTGTTCCTCCAGACCCAAGCCGTGTCTGTTCCCTCCCGCATCTGCTCTTGCCATGTCAGCCAGGACCACCCTGTCACCTGACACCTCTCCATGGTTTCCCGATGTTGTGGACCGTCCCCTGCATGGCTTACCCCAGGCCACCTCCTGTTCTGCCCACCCTGGGAGGTGTTTCTTCAAAGTGCCCGGCACAGGTCGGGGGGGTGTCTCAGGAGGGAAAACGCCATAGCGTGGTGACAGAGGGATAGGGACAGGAGTCACCAGCCACTGTGAATGCATGGGGGCCGTGGGGGCTGCTGGGGTCCAGACCTCTTCCCCTTGGGTCAGCAGCGCTCCTCTCATGTTCTGTGTATGGCTCCCGGCACTCAGTTGACAAATAAAAAGTGGTTGTATATCTCATGAGAAGTACGTGTTTACAAAAAGGAATCGACCGGAAACCATAAACTGGCCACTAATTGCATATGAGTCATTGCCCTTAGAAGTAAAACTCTCATTTTAGGAAATGGGGAGTGTGGTGTGCTCTCAGGATTCGAAGCAGAGAGAAGTGGTGTCTCAGCAGTAGCGTGGCAGGCCTGGGGGCAGCCCACATCATTTATTGAGCCCCCCGCCCCCCCGCCCAGTGGTCAGGATACCAAGCTGAGTAAATCTCAAGCTCAGGGCGGGGATTGCAGACAGATGGCGTCTAGAGGCCAACCGAGCCCTTCAGCGATGGGCTCCAGCGTAGAATGTTTCCAGACTGTCTCCTGCAGCTCTGCTTGTCCTTTCTTCCATCCACCAGATTTCTCCTGGACTGCTTCCTCCATCAACGTCTGGATTAGTCAGGGTTCTTCTGTTGCAAGCCACAAAAACCAAATCTGCCTAATTTAAGCAGAAAACGATTTTTATCTTGGACTGAAAGGGAAGAGTCAAGAGCCAGGTTCTGGTGGAGACAAAGCCCTAGCAGGTGCGGGAGTGTGGCTGGGAGGAAACTCGGACGCTTCCACAGCGTGTGGCTGGAGAACAGGCTCCCGCCTTCCTGTTGCTGCTTATTGGTGTCATGCCACATCTGCTCAGAGCCCAGAGTCGTGGCAGTGAGAATCTGAGTGACCTGGCCTTGATGAGTGTGCACCGTGGGCACCCCTGGGGAGAGGCATCACCTGGATTCTCAGCGACTTGGTGCCTTTCTGAGCCGATGCCAGAGGGGAGGATCTGGAGAAAACCTAAGGTCTCAGTCTTCAGTTGCTAGGTGCAGGGAGACTGGGGATGGGGGAGAGGAGCAAGTTTAGTGGAGAGGGAGGCAAGGTAGCAAGTTGGTCTATGATCTATGAGTTGGGCGAAGCATCCAGGTGGGGAAAGCTGGTTAGCAGTTCGCCCGGAGATCGTGAGAAGGTTCCAGGCTAGAGGGGGCCATTGGACTTCATGTTAGAGGGTGACTGACTACAAGGAGTGGACTGGATTATACAGGGAAGGGAAGCAGGGTGAGAACCCAACACTGGAGGAGCTCTGCTGTTGTAGGACTGTCAGGGTTGGAGAGAGTCACCACAAGGAACCGGGGGTCTGGTGGCCAGTGCTGCCCGGGAGGCAAGCACACTGTCTTGGGTTCCCACGATATTGCCGTATCTTCTCCCACCTTGTCCGGTCACGGGCACCATATTGAAAGTGGCTGCACACGTTTCTCAGGCCTTTGGCTCTGATCAGTTGAGGGAACGTTTAGTGGCCGATTTCTTTGATGGAAGCTCTTAGAAATTTCTAGTTTTTATGAAAATTAAATAACATTAATTTTGGAGAAAAACACAGTTCTCTCCCCCCGCCCCCCCCCCCCCCCCCGTAATGCTTCAGAGGGCCAGGGTTTTAGCAGAACCGTTCAGTCTTTAGAACACGATGTGGAAGCCACCCCTCCTCACCCGTGCCACCCTGTGCTTTGACAGAACCCATGCATCACATTGTTTAGCAAGCCACCTCCTCCAAAGACATTGTACAGTCTATTTCCACAGAGCGAAAGGCTGACAGGGAGACAGATCACGACATGTTCAAGGTTATTCTTGCCAGGGCTCCGGATTCCACAGCAGTGGAAGTACAAATATCGTCACTGATGTGGCTTCCCATCTCTGCAGAAATGCGTACCCAACGCGGTAAATCATCTTCACTGGTTTCACCCCTTCCTCTCTCTACGCTTCGTATAAAGACGGCGATCGTGGCCGCAGCCCCCGTCGGAGGCCCCAGGCCCCCTCGCTGGTTGTGCAGCCGGGACTCCTGGACTCTGCCCTCATTCCTGGGGCTGGGGCTTCGGCTCGTGGTGAGCGAGCACGAGAGCCCCGCGGTGTGTTCAGCCATGTTGGCATTGTCGTTTGAGATTTCTTTTAATTAAAAGTCTGCCTCGGAGTATGTCAAGTACTTCTGTGTTTTTGCCATTCTTCTTATCTCTATGGCAACAAAAACATTTCAACATTTACATGGACATCATATTCTTAGCTAATGTACTATCTGAACCGTGTGTGTGCCGAGGAGGGCCCGGCAGAGGCTGCTTCTGCTGGCTGGGATGCTGGAGTTGCCAAGACAACCAGGAGGCCCAAAGATGTCCTCACGGGGAGCAATAAATGGAAGCTTTAAATTAATTCACCCTCGTGTGTTTTTGTAGCTTAAGTTGTTAATTGAAATAATAGGAATGACCTTCCATGTAGATTCAAAGCACCTGTCCTATTAAAATCATCTGTGCTATTTACTTAAGTACACTCGTCTATCAGGTAAATCTAGCGTGAAAAGGGGTAAATGGAAGACACATCGCGCTGCTAGGTACTGAGTTGCGGTAATGGGGGAGGCAGCTTCCCTTGTGTCAGGCCTGAAATACGGGAAATAAAAATTTGTGTTTTGGAACTTCATTTGCTTCTGCTCTCTTCTTGCTGGCTCCAAATCTGGGGACTTCTGCAGCCTGTCAAACGCTGGCGCTCGGCTAAGGAGGGCAGCCTTCTTCGCTGTCCTGCCGGTGCGGTCAGGCCGGCAGACACACTAATGTGGTGCCCAGTGCCCTGCGCCGCTCCGGACCGCTGTCCCCTGCTCTCATAAGCGTCCAGGCCGAAGTGTTCCCCCAGCCCGGCTCCTGATGCTGTAGACAGTCCAGCAGCACCCCCTGCCCTGCCAATTCACCTGCTTCTCAGGATGCTGCTGTATGGGCACATCATAGCTTGGGATCCTAACTGATCTTTTCCTGCAAAGTGAAAGTCACGGGGGTGCCTACAGGAAAGTGGAGAAGAGAGTCTTCTCACCCATGGAAATGTGTTCTCGGTGACACTTTGCCTCTGAAGAATATTCTCTTGGGGCCATGGGTCAGATTTAGAGGTTACGTCCGTAAACTTGAGAGCTCAGAGGGAGGGATAGAAGCGTACATTTACATGATCCGATGTAAATATGGGGTTAATTGCAGGTGCCAACCCAAAGTGAGCCGACAAACCCTCAGGCCAGGTCTGCTGCCTTCCCTGAAATTCCCTCCTTATTCACTTCTAGACCTCCTTACTGCCTGGTAATGTCTTGCCCAAGTGTTGGATTGCCAGAATGGGAAGCCAGTCATCAGGCTTTGAGGTGATGGAGCCCCGGGCAGGCTCACACCTGCAGGACAGAGGCAGGAGCCCTAGGGCCAGGCCTGGGGG
Source organism: Panthera uncia (assembly GCF_023721935.1). Lineage (NCBI taxonomy): Eukaryota > Metazoa > Chordata > Mammalia > Carnivora > Felidae > Panthera > Panthera uncia. The sequence continues at coordinate 78,058,728 of NW_026057576.1, forward strand.
GTAGGTGGGGGCACCAGCCAGTGTGTGTGTGCAGAAGCCTCAGGCTTTGAGGGAAGAAGGAAGGGAAGAAGAGAGGGAAGACATTACCAAGGGGAGAACTCAAACCTTTCTACTTCCTGCCTTTGTATCGGGCCAAGCTGCACGTATGGGTGTAACTTATTTTCTTAGTCCCTTGGAAGAAGTATGATCGAGAATTGTGCATTTTGGTTCCTGTTACCCAATGTCTATGGCTATAGACAAACAGAAACAAAACAACACAAAACAACAAACAAAAAGCAAATCCAAAATAAGCAAGTGTGCAGAACTCGTACTGTTTTGGGAATGAAATTCTGATTTTCCTGGATGTTGCCAGTAACACTGCTTCTTAATTGGGAGGTATGTGATGTAAGAGTCATATTCTGGAAACGTGTCTCAAGGGTCCCTGCTAATATTGAGAGCCCAGCCAGAGGCAGCAGGGGAGAGATGGTGTAGCCTTGGGGGCACAGGGCAGACTTCCAAGGCCACGGCCTCTAGACCCTGGCATCTGCCCCCTAGAGCCCTGCTCAGTGACAGCACAAGGGCCATCCCTCCCTGCATGGCTGCCCTCACTTCAGGACTCGGAAAACAAGCCTCAGCCCTCCCCACGCTCTCTCATTTGACCAGAGTCTCGAGCCCCTGCCCTGAGCCTCTGGCTGGGGCTCCTCCAGGGGGAGATGGGCGGGAGGGCGGCCCAGGCGCAGCAGCCAGCAGCGAGATTCCAGAGATGATTAACCACCAGGTTTCTGGGGGATTGGTAATCACTCTAATGGTTTTCTGACTGCTGATTTTAGAGGCATTATCAGGAGGGCTTTTATAATGATGACTTTTACTCTGTAGCTGCACTGTGTACTGTGACTGCATGCTATCGAGTAAACAGGGAGCTGACCTAAGCACAGTTCAAGCAAGCTCGCCAGTGAACAGGTGCGCACGTTGCTTTTTCATTTGGGGGGTGGGGGGGGTGCGAGTTTATTGGGGGTACTACTGGGTCTGGCTTTTTTCACCATTCATGAAAACGATGGCAAAGCTTTACTTTGAGGAGCTGTTTCTCCCCCAATTTAAAACTTTTCTCCCTTTTTAAAAAGGGCTTAACGAATCCTTGTGGCCACATGTATTTGACTTCAATTAAATGGCAGTTTCAGGCAGATCTACTGTCAGAAATAGTTAAATAATAAAATCAAATAAATAGTGAAAACCTCGACTTTCACCACGGATGGCATACACCAGCAGGGCGCTCTTGCTCATAAAGGTGTTCCTGCCACTGGAGCCCCTCCCCCCCCCAGTTCTCCTTCAAAAACATAAATGTTTGAACATGCGGCTGCTTTTAAAATAAGGACCTATCACTGGACATACGTTTGACTATCTCCATACCTGGGAATTCCTTGTTATGCTGGTTTGTGCCTTTTAAAAAAGAGAAAGACTGGTGGGGATGATCCTTCTTGGGAGAAGATGCTTGCGGTTCCAGAAAATAGGGTTATTGGACTCTGGGCTGGATGATTGCAAATCAAACACTGGGTGAATAATTGGGAACTTGGAGAAATCAGAGAGGATGCATCCCACAGAAGCACACGATTCCTTCTGTAAACACTGTGCTCTTGATGGATCGGAGAAGTGAAGCACGTTTCGTGGCTCCTTGTGCGTCCAGCATGAGACCTGGCAGGTCCGTGCACGTGTGGATGCAGGGACGGGCTCCAGCCGTATCGCTGGCGGTAAGTGACGTGTGCTGAGAAACTGAAAGAGAAGTCTAGGCCTCAAGTAAGGCCTTCCTTCTGGAATCCATCTTCCTTCTGGAATTTGCTAAGTTCATTATTGCCACACAGTGATTTTTTCCCGTACCTTTGTGTATTTAATTTCCTTTTTAATAGACAAACTGTCATGGGAGGTTACATTGAGCATTATTATTCAAAGGAATGTTTATATCACTCAGATAAATATCATAGGGAATTATGGATTGGGAGTGTATTTATTACACACACAACTGAGAAAAGTGTCTGTATTATCAAGTAAATACATGCTATATTTAAATGTGATAACAATCACCAATCACCAAGGTTTTCCTCAGTGTTCTGGAATTAGAATACATAGAAAGGCAAATTAATATTTAAACCTCGGTATACTTTGGAGAATCCCCAATATGCATAACAAAGCCACGACTGGGCCCCCTGCGGTGGGTAGGGTGGTGTCACAACTGAATTTACCCTGGGGCAGGAGAAGTAGGGGCCAGGGCTGAAGGTGATGCCTCCACCGCTAAAGTGGTAATTCCATGATTATTAAGAGCTTTTATTGCTTGTGGCTCCTCGGTGGGCAGCAGATAAAGTACTTGAAACAAAACAACTTAAGTCTTTGTGAGCCCAGATGCCAAGGTGAGGATAGGACACACAGCTGAGGTTAATTGGGTAATAATTATCAAACATGCAGAAAGCACGTACATGATGTTGTGCAAGTCAAAGGTGGAAGCCGGGACATGGAATGAGCTGCGGGAATGAAAAGTTTAGACCAGGTGGAGGCCGCGCAGGGCAGGAGGCCTGGGGTGGCATCTCGGTGATTTGATTTGGCTCAGGTGAAAGGTGACGTCCGTCAGCCGCCCAGAGAATACACTTCCCTTCTCTCTTCCTTTTCGTTGGCAAGGAAGTAAGAACCAGGAAGCGGTGGGGACCAGCCTGTATGTCACACGATGAAGTAGTAGGAACTACCTAAGTTTACCTACATCTAGGAAAAGGACAACACGAGAGCTTCTGAATCTACCCAAGAGTGCACACAGAGTGTGTTCTCTGAGCATCTGTGGGGGCAGAGACTCCAAAACCAGGCTTAATGGTTCATTCCTGGGTTGCATCTTCCAAGCAGTCAGGATGTTTATCCTTCTGGCTAACCAAAATCTGTTTTCAACCATTTGGGGGTGGTAGGGCTGGCTGGAACCTTAGAAGCTGTCAAGTGCAATCCCTTTATTTTGTAAGCGAGTAACTGGAATCCTAGAGAGGTAGTGTTCCTCACTCAGGATTACCTGAGCGGTCACGGCAAAACAGGGGGCCTTCTTATTTAGTATCCATGTGGAGAGACAGACCCTTCTTCTAGAAGCCACTTAGGTCTCTAAATCAGTCTTACCCTGATTAGCAGCCCTAAATCCTTGAAAATTTCCCACTATATCACCTTTTCCTTCCCTCTAATTAAAGAAAAAAAAAATTTTAACATTTATTTTTGAGACAGAGAGAGACAGAGCATGAACGGGGGAGAGTCAGAGAGAGAGCGAGATGCAGAATCTGAAACAGGCTCCAGGTTCCGAGCTGTCAGCACAGAGCCCGACGCGGGGCTCGAACTCATGGACCACGAGATCATGACCTGAGCTGAAGTTGGACGCTTAACCGACTGAGCCACCCAGGCGCCCCTCCTTCCTTCAAATTTTTAATCAATAATAATTTGATCATATGTGATCTATAAACATCTACTGTATAATACAATGATATCTGAAGTATAGAGATATATAATCTTTAATAAGTACCTGGTAGTTCTAGAAACTGCAAGATTCTTTAAGAAAGTATCTTAGATAATCAATCCTCAGAAAAGTCCTGCCAGGTAAATACTATTATTTACATTTTAAGGTGAGGAACATGAGCTTCACAAGGGTCCAATATTTTACCCTCAGAGGTTAGGTCATAACAGAAGCGTGACCCCCACTGTGGTTTCTCCGTGTCCAGATCCGGGTGGCTGTATACATAATGTGCCCCCCTCCCTGGACTCCTTCCTTCTCTGAACCTTGTTGGAGGCTGAGATGCCCCAGTAGGATTCCAGAAGAAGACGCCCCAGTAGAGCATCTCTGTGCCCACCATCTGTGTCCTGCTGCAGTAGCCCGTGTCCTTGACCCCCAGCCCTGGCCCCACTACCGGTCTTAGTTAATGCTTCCAAACATATGCTCCACAAGACTAAGGACCGCACACACCTAGCGGATCAGCGGTTTGCATTGTAATCAAACAGAGTGGCGTGCACAGAAGTCAACGGTGCGTGTGTTTGAACAGCCATAGATATAAGCGGTATCGTGAGGGACAGTAATGAGTTACTGCTACAAAGCCAAACGTCTCCATGCTCCTTGTCTTTATCACATCTGTCCGCTGTACTGATGTGAAGGTCCTCCCTAACTTCCCTACAACCACACACGCACGCACGCACTGGGAAACGTGTGTCACACTCCTCTGTCTCCCCCCACCCCCCCCCAGCACTGACACTTTTCCTTTCTCGCTCTCTCACTTGAAAGGCCCTACCCTGACTGGCCCCTTCAGCCCCCCCGTCAAAGCCCCTGATGTCCTGGAGCAGAATGACAGAGGGGTCTGGGGTCTGGGTCTGTGACTGGAAACATCCACGTTCCAGACCCTCCCTCCCAGACACCTGTGGATGTGACTTGGCTAAAGTACAAAGTGACCGCGGTCGGGGGAGGAAAGATGGAAGGCAGGACCGTCCGAGACTGCGAGTCCAAACAGAGCCGTAAAATCAAGGTACCCCACAGATTGTGCTGATTTCCCCTTTGAGAAAATAGCCATCTTCCAACTGTATTCATTCATTCAACCACAATGTATTGAGTATTGAGCCACTGCAGTATTCTGTATTTGTGAGAAAAAAGTCTTAAGTGGCTCTTCAAAGAGCTGAAAGAGGGCTAAATCATTTATTAAGTCTTAAGATATCAGTCCCTGTGGCTTAGACTTGACAGGAAGTGGAAATTGAGTGAGGGGAACCCTACGCGTGTGGGATGTGCGAAGTAAGAGAGAGTCTTCATTTGGTGTGTCAGCTGAGGGCTTGGGCTGGGCTGAGACTGGCAGAAAATGACACTAATTAGGGATTTTATATTTCTTAAGCAGCCAGAGGCCAGAAATCCTCCGCCGTAGGCTGGTGTACTCGGCCAGTGGAATGTGAGGGACCTGGTTGCTTTTTTATTTCTGTTCGGGCGTCATTAACGGTCTTGTTGCCCCAGTCCCTGGATGGCTGATCCGTCGTCAGCACTGACTCTGCCTTGCTGGCAAGAAGAAAAACGCACGCATGTACACACGGGGACGGGCCCACCAAGACGCTCCCCCGTAGGAAGCTTTCCTGAGCAACCCACCCAGCAACTTCTGTATGGCCCCCTGGTCAGAAGCGTATCACATCACAGACCCCGGTAGTTTGCAGGGCAGAGCATTTTACCTGGCACAGTGCCACCACAAAGAAGTCAATGTCGTTAATAAGGAGGAAGGGAGAGTGTACATTCCTCGCATTGGGCGAGGTTTTTGGAAGTTGACCCAGTGGGGAGAAAGAGGTCAGAAGGCAAAGGGCTGGCCGGTCTGTCATGGACACTATGGGTACGATGATGATATGGGAGATACTCGAGTGGGCCTGCTGGAGGCAGGGTGGCTTGTAAGGGTTGGGGTGTGGGGTGTGGGCATGTGTGTGGAGTGCCCATGGTGTTCTAGAAGCTGCATTTTATATACGGCAACGGTGGCCATTTAGTCACTCTAACCGGGAGGCAGTCTGGTCTGGCGGTTATGGGTGTGGATAGTAGGGTCAGAAAGCCCTGGGTTACAGATCCCGTCTCTGAGCTCCTCACCGCTGGAGTTGGAGGTTACGGGTCAGCAAGCAGAGGGGGCTAAAGTGATCAGTGTGGAATCGGATCAGAGCGGGGACGTCCGTGTTGAGCTTGCATAGATACAGATGGCTGTACACACAGAAGTACTCACAGATATGGGCATATACCCAGGCCAGCACACACACACACATTTCTTTGTCAGCTAAGAGGGCCTGCAAGCAATGCCACCCCAGTAACGCCAAGCACACCGGTGCCTAGAGCCAGCTATCTGAGGCCATCCGTTCTCCGGCAAAGCGATCCGGGTCTCCTAAGAGAAATGCTGGTTCCCAGAAACGTACATGATGAGCCTGGAGCGCCATGGGGTGCCAGCGCCTGACTGCTGAATAACCCCAGGCAACGATAATGACACGTCGGGGGTGGGGACGCAGGAGCTAACCACAAGGGCCCCGATGGCCAAAGCTGGAAGAGTTTGGGAAACACGGAAATAAAGTGGTATTGGATTGCAACTCCAAGTATGAAGGAAATATTCATGAGTCCATGTGGGTGTAAATAAGAAATTGGTTGAATAAATAAACGGGGAGACGAGACAAATCTCCCATCTGGAAGAATTTCACATATGCACTGCCCGCAATTCCACAGCCGCTGTGTATGAACCCCCCCCCCCCCGGCGATTCCGAACACACTATACGCACTCCTCTGGCGATTCCACATGCACACGTACACCGCACCCACCCACCCAAGCACTCACGTGCACACTCACACCACACACACACACCCACGTACAGTCAACCAAGTACTCACAGTCACATGCTCACATTTCACCGTTTGAAAACACTGGCAGAAGGAATCATGGGAACCGTTGTAATCTCGGGACTCTGCTCTCTCAGGGCAGGGAGGCTGAGGCACGGGTTACTTTCCCTGAAGGAATCCAATCATGAGACACTGATCCTTTGGGGAGAGCTGAGAAAGCTCTCATTTCTGGGAGTGCTCCCCAGTCCCAGGGAACCTTGACATCCTCACCCATGCGGGGAGGCCACGAGCCGGAAGGTCTTTGACATCTGTGTGCCACTTGTGAGGAAGGCACAGGTATTAGGCGGGGAAGGGGCCCCGTGTCGACTACCCACTGTGGGGAAAAGGCCCGTGGTGCATGTGGTGCATCACCGGAGGGGAAGTCTGAGTGTGGTGGGATGCACACGTATTTGAAGAGCCAATATCAAGGCCATCGGCATTTCTGCTGGATCCCCAGCATCTCCCCATTGACTTGAACTTAATATACTCTGCGGCCAGCCGAGCCAAAGGCCCATTTGCCGCGGTGTTTTTCTGTGCATTAGTGTCCATTATCAAGTAATGGGTGTCTATCAGTGTCAACATGTCCGCAGACAATTAATTCAGCTCACTACTTCTTCCTGGTAATCACGAGTCACTGGACCATCCGGTGCCACATGATATTAAGTACCCTTTTGACCACTGCAAGGAGCATTTACAGGAGGACATGAGGGAAAGTGACATTTAGTGTCTATGGCCGTGAGCTGACAGGCAATATCGCTTGTGAGAGAAAGAGATTTTTTTATAGGAGGATTTCTTACAGGAGGACTTATATTTAGTATTTTGTATATTTTGTGATTCACATTGAGTAGTAGATATTAAGCGTTAATATATTGTGGGTTTTGTATTATATACTAAGTAGTAGACGTGGAATATATTTGGTGAAAGATTTTATAAAAATAATCATATATAGTAAGATTCTAGTTGTTCTTTAAGTGTTACGACCAGTTAGAAGAAATCACATAGGAGACGTGATCGCATTCGGAGGAGTGTACGTCAGGCGACAAGACAGAGGCAGTGGAGATAAGGAGGCTGGAGGCGTCCCTGGAGTGAGCGGAGTGAGTGGAGTGAGAGCCATCCGGGCCCCGACGGGCTGGACAGCTCGGCAGGCACTGAGCCGCGGGGGCTCCTTCAGCTGCAGGCCCTCTCGGCGCTCGAGGTAGTGAGAGACGCTGGTGTCTGCGGTGGAGGGACAGCTGTCCTAGCTGCTGGCCCTGTGGGAGGTGTGGGAACAAAGCTGTGGGATGAGTGCAGTGTCACCCAGGAAGTGTGTGCGGGACTGAGCTGTAAATGGAAGGCACAGAACCGGACCCCGGAGCCTCCGGGCTTCTCGCGTCCTGCCGGCCTGCATCCCCCCACGCTCACCAGCTGTGGCTGGTGTGCCTCAGTGCCTGGGACGGCCGGCTCTCGTAAACCCACCAAGAGATCGGGGGAATGGGCGGTTCCAGGAGAGGATGGGAAACCCCAAAACTGAAATGCAAACTTTTTAACTAAATGTTTCGAGAAAGTAACACAAGGGCAAATTCATGAATGGCTACGCTCAGTGTTCCTCAAATTGTGTTGCATTTGGAAAACGGTAAATTAGCTTTTCGTACACTAAAAAATCCCTGGGGGTGGCTCCCTAGGTTGAGCGACCGACTCTTGATTTCGGCTCAGGTCAGGAACTCACAGTTGGTGAGGTCGAGCCCTGCTCCGTGCTGACAGCATGGAGCCTTCTTGGGATTCTCTCTCTCTCTCTCTCTCTCTCTCTCTCTGCCCTTCCCTCTCTCATGCTCTCTCAAAATAAATAAACTTAAAAAACACTTAAAAAAAACCCTGAGCATGCATACAGTTGCCAAGATGGCATAGCCTGTGGTAGACCAAATGTGTTATTTGTTGCCAAACAGGACAACAGTAACACAGGAGAAACTCGTAGGGCTTATTATTCTGTGCCAGGCCTGTTTCCCCTCCTAATGGGTATTAATTCATTTACTCACCATAGTAACCTGTGATATAAGCACTATTGTCATTTTCGTTCCATAAATGAGGTGGGGAGGTGTTAAGTCACTTCTAGATTACACAGTGCTGGACCTCTGCTTTACGCCATCTCTGAAAGGAACAATTATAAAATTCTTCAAAACTTAAAGGAAAACATTAGATCATTGTGGGGTGTGTGGGCACGCGTATGTCTTTCATATCCTTGGGGTGACTGGGGTGGGGTCTTTGAAAGAGTGCTTGGAGCTGGCAGGCGCTTCCAGTGGCTTTCCCGGCGACCAGGTGTGAAAAGCACAGTGGCTATTTGGATGCTAGGCTTTGCTGCGCGGAAGTCCTGCCCCAGGAGTGACGGGCACGTCGCACGGGTGGACTTGTGTGTGGCTCTGGTCCGGGTAGCAGGCACGGCACACTGCCACCTGGGCTCCCCTTCTAAACCACACCGACCATGGCTGTGGGAGAGGCCGATGGGGGAGGGGGTCGGCCAGTGGGTACTGCCTTCCTCAGTTCTTCCTGGAATGAGAATCGGGTGTTTCTGGAACATGACTCTTTGAATGAATTGGGATTTTTCCCATTTGTCATTTTATTAGCAACTCATGGCAGCTGTTTTTTGGGGGCTAAAAAGAGGAGAAAGAAGAAGGCGTGTAAGTAAAAGGGGTAAGCTAATGGCTTGCCCAGAATGCTGTGGCCATTTATGGGGGCCCAAGGGACATAACAGAATTGCCATAATGTTACGTTTCACACATTTTATTTTAGCAATATGATCGTCTGGTCACATCTGCAAATCAGTAGCACTGCAAAAGCGATCGTTATAATTATAGATTCATTCACTCTAAGATGGTTCAGACTGACTTTAGAGATCATACTACCAGATTTTCAGCTTAAAAATGACTTTATCCTGGGGGCACCTGGGTGGCTCAGACGGTTAAGCGTCCAACTTCGGCTCAGGTCATGATCTTGCAGTTTGTGAGTTTGAGCCCCGCGTCGGGCTCTGTGCTGAGAGTTCAGAGCCTGGAGCCTGTTTCGGATTCTGTGTCTCCTGATCTCTCTACCCCCCCTCCGCTTGTGCTCCCCGCCCCCCGCCCCGCCCTGCTCAAAAATAAATGAACATTAAAAAAAAATTTTTTTAATGACATGATCCTGTCACGTATAACAGCAAGGTATGAACAAAACTGGAATTTCTTATGCACATCGTGAGAAACAGAAGTAAAGCTGTCCTGTGAGCTGTGCTCTGAGAGTGTGAACTGGAAGGACTAACTTTTCCTATTACATGTGTTTGCCAGTATGTGTTTTCTCCCTCCTGTTTTGAGGACTGAGGTTCTCCCTCGATGTCACTCTGTCCTTCTCCGTCTTGACATTTAATTTGGGGGGGCAGGGGAAGGTGTCCGTGACGCCCCCTCGGAGAGGCAAGGGGTCCCCTGGGCAGGACGCCGTGGCGCATTGCAGGTCCTCTGGGAGAGCGTCATGCTGTTTTCGGGCCTACGTCTTAGGCTTCCCTGATGGCGAACCTCCGTGTCCCTGGGGAGAGGGAAAATAAAATTCTCTCAGCCCAAAACGTGCTGGGTGCCGTGCCCTGTTCACCCTTGGTAATGCTTACCTGGCAACTGGTTAAAACAACGCCGAGAAACTTCTCTGTTTTCAGTCCCCGAAGCTGAGCAAGCACGTCGGTGTGGGCACACTCGTGACCCAGCTGTGCCCCTCGCCCCCTGGCCCCTGCTTTGATAAAGCCTCTGCCGAGTGTGGCTGCTCCTGGCTTTCCGGAGGAGACGGCACACAGTTCCAGAGGCCAAAACCACTTTTCAAACAACCACAGGTCTGTTTAATCCTGCGTCACCTTCCTGCTTCTTGCTGCCTGGCTGCGTGTGAAGCAGGTGCACAGGGCCCAGCGCCTACTTCCTCTCCTTCTCTCCCTGAGCGCCCGGGGCCAGGGCCGCCACGCATGCCTGCCAGGCCTTGGATCGCCTGCCTCCGCCCACGTGGGCTGGCACAGAACTGACGGCAGCCGTCTGCATGGGACCCGGGACTCCTGGGACGTCACCAACGCTGGGGTACACCGCTCTAAGTATTCTTGCACAGCTTGGGGCAGGGGGCTGAGCGGGACTCTCTTTCGGACTGTACTCCATAAAACTCTGCTGTCAGACAGCCCTCTAGGCCCTCAATCAGATCCGTTGGTCCCTGTAGGCCAGCCTTCCCGAACCCGGGCTGACGGGCGAGAGCACGAGCAGGGCTCGGAGACACTGTGGGTTTCCGCCAGGTAGCCAGTCCCCACAGGGGCTGGCGTGTCCGGTCCACGGCCGGGGGGGCACAGCCACGTGCCAGTCCCGACACGAGCTGGCGTCTCCAGTGAGTGGTGGGAGGAGCAAGGGAGGGCGTGGCCACATGTAAACAGTTCATGACCTTTTCCTATCATGACCACTTCTGACCATGGTGCTTTCATTATGGTCACTTCTGACGTAGCAGGTTTGTAAACGTGCAGTGCGGGGACGGATCCCCCAAATGCACAAGCTTGGATCCGACGTCATCACACAGAGTTGAGACGAGGACACGGGTCGTGGCCTCGTTTGAATGAAATACCCCTTGTCAACCCAAAGCAGAATGTTTACCCTGACTGGGTAATGATCGGTTTTCTAACCAGACGTGCACTTCTGGGCTGGTTCTCTGCTTACAATGTCCGCCTGTGTCTTCCCAGCCCTGTAAAGGGGGCCACATTCTGTGTGAAGGTAGGGAACGTCTTGTGAGACCTGGGAAGGAACGCGTCCATACCTGCTGGTCTCAGAGCTCGGGTGGACACATGGGGAGCCCAGAGGTGATGATGACAGGCATCCTGGGCTGTGACCAACAGCTGAAAACCATGTGTAGTTTTTACCGTGATTGCCGGTGTTCAAGGCTGTTTTAGTGAGCTGCTTACAACTGCAGAATGTGAACAGCCTTCCCCAGTTTCCTAAGTCAAGTTTAATGATATGTTTTAGCCAGCCCCCAAGTGCTAAAGTGGTCTCCATTGGATGGCAAATCACATCAAAGAAATAAAGAAATCAGCTGGAGAAAACTCCCAATGTGTAAGTTAAAAAAAAAAAAATTCAGTCGTATTCTATTTTATTTTGGGGTGAGATAGAGTTATCTCACTTTTTTGCTAATTTATCTTCAGGTTTAAAGATGAGGACACCTGAGGTCTTACTCCCTGCCTGGTGTTAGTGTCAGAGACGAAGGGGTTGTATTGTTAATATTCACGGCGACTGTCATCTCTGAGTTCTCTAGTGCAGGTAGGGGAGCTTCTAATACTTACAACACTTCATGGGCGGCTGCTGGGAACCCCATTCAGTGGGGAAAGAAGGTGAGTTGTAGGAGCTTATGTCGGACTGGGGCTGGAACAGGGACACAGCCCAGGACAGGAGGAACTGCTCTAGGGGCCTCCTTCCTGGCTCTGCGCCCCCAGCATGGAGACTGTGCCTCCCATTCACATCCAGCATGGTTCTCTCTGTCCCGGAACTCGTCGCGGGCGCTAGATAATTCCCCATTATCTACGTGCTGGATCCATAGGGGCAGACACAGTTTGCTTAACAATATCCCCAGAGTCCGCAATAAAATAACTGAGGAAAACTCACATAGGAAAGATAGCGTAGTCAAGTGGCTATGATTTATTGTGGTTGACGTTGTTTTATTATTGTAGATGCTTGATTATAACTGAGTTCAAAACAAAGTGTTCATGCTCTGTTAAAAATGTTTAAACACACAGGAATAAAAACTCTGGTGGGAAATAAAAGGAATTTTTTGCATGGAGCATGGGGCCAAGGATACGAAGTTGTTAGTCTGTTTCTTACGAAGCATAAACTATAGGACAAAATAGCTTCTTTCCAATTTACAAAAGCAATTGAATTCCAGCCTGACAGCATAGTTTCTTGGTGACTTTTAGTGTCCGTAGATTCTGAGAAGCAGAGGCAGGTCCCACTGTCCCGTGCACATGGTACACGTGGGGCATTTCTGCACACGCTGAAAAGTGAGTTGGAGGCATGGTTCATATTACTGTCTCTGGGTGCCCAACCGTGACGGATATAAATATTTTATTAGGCAAACCTGCGGGTCTCTGAAGATTATATGTCTTATCAAGTTGACCCTTATAATTATGTTGTCTCCTGCAACCATGGGATCTCTTTTAATTTTGCAGTTCTCTGGTAAATATTGAACCACAAGGAAGGCGCACAACTGTAGGCAGAGACTAGTGAGGAGGGAACAGGGTTCCGGCAAGTGGGTAAGGACGCGTCTCCCTCCCGCTGCTCTGGAGAAGCCAGCACTTGGAGAAAGGGCCTAATTAGGCGAGAAAACAGTCTTCATCCTGTTTGATCCTTACTTTGTTACCTCTCGCTCTGCTGGGGTTTGGACCCACCTGCGTCTCCCATTTTTCAAGAGAACTTTCGTGCGAAGTCACCATCCCTGAGGAGGGTGAGGGCGCCGAGGCAGGAGAGGTGGGGATGTGAGCTGGCACTTTCCTCCTTGGTCCCCGCCCGCTGGCCGGGGCGTCTGCTCGCTTACCCTCCTCATCAGTTCGTGTTTCACTCCAGGGCGCCACGGGCACAGCTGCGGAAGCGCCCCGCGCGTGAGCCTGGCTATCCTGCATGGGGCGATGCTGACTGGGAAAGAGCCCCTTAGCCCCCAAGTGTGCACGGTGGGGACGGGGGGCAGGCACCGGTCAGCCTGGCTTCTCATCTCCCCCGTGCCCCAGAGCTCGGCCTGGCTCCCTCTGTAGCTGATGGAGGCTGCGCCCTGGCCGTGCCCAGCAGGGCCCCTCCTTCGTCACTGCGGTCACTTCTGCGTGGCTTGCTCTCCCCCTCCCTGCCCTTCTTATCCTGTGCAGTATGACCGTCTTTCTCACACTCAGACAGACATAGCCCCAAACAGGTGTTCGGAGAAACAGATTTCTGGGTACAACCTGCCAGGCGGCGAGCCTACAGGCCACCCTCTCAGCTGGCCTCTCAGTGGTGCGAGACGTGAAATCAGGACGTTTCTGTGGCTTGTGTAGCAGTGGGAGGGGGACTCCTGCCTGACTCCACGGACGTTGCTTTCTGCAGGCTCCTGGTTGAGCGTCTGGCTTGTGAACAGTGTCGTGGGACCTCTTGTTCTGGGTGGGCTGACTGTGTTCAGTTTGGGGTGAGACACCCACTGCCATCCTGGCCAGGGACTCTCCCAAGGGGGGTACAATCAAGGACTGGAGACAATGAAGGACAAGGCCACCAACAGGGTGGGGACCTCTGAGCCGGCGTGGTGCCACTCTGATGGGCTTCCTCCTGGCCCTGCAAAGTGGACACCGATCTCTTTGGAAAGGAGGCAAGAAGTAAATTAATTTGTGCAGCAACTAGATTAATCTGTGCACTTGAGGACTCAGGGAGCAGTGTTTATACTCTAAGGATACTGCTGGCCCAAGGGGCTGGGGGCTCCTCTCCCATTTGGGGGTCACCTCAGGATGTGATACTGCCCAGCCTCAGCACCATCACGGGGCTCAGACTCGTCCACTGGCATTAGGGTGGCAGCAGTGGGTGACAAGGCTGCAGTGGAAAGAGCTGACAAAGACACAGATGGCCGACTGCGAGAGGAAGAAGCCACAAGATACAGGGAGACCCCAGACGGCCCTGTCACTCGTTCTTTCTCTTGCTCTTTCTGTTTTTTCTGGTAGCAGAGCTTAGGATTTTAATTCGCTCCAAAGTCTCTGAAGCAAAGACCACAACAAGTCATCCCGCTTTCCTTTACAACTCCTCCCTCCCAAAGCAAAGACAAGACACAGATGACCACAGCAGCATTATGTATGGGAAAATATTTAACTTTATACACGGGATCCTGCAGGAGAGTTTTGTACAGTGAATTCACCCTACCAGTGAGGGTTAGCTCCGTCACACAGGCCTTGGAAAAGCGTCCAATTGAGGCTGAGGGGGGTGGCAGGGAACCCCGGGTGGGGTCTGTGGGCGGGGCCAGTCTGATGCCCAGTCCCGCATGGCCTCCAGAACATTGTAGACTCTGGTTCTAGGAGCTTGGGTTTTGAATCCCTGCTCTGCGGTGCTCCTGGGTCTGGGGCCAGTGACTTAACCCCGGAGGGTTTGGTCGCTGCCAGGTGGGGACAGCAGTAGCATCTGCCTCCTGGTAGTTACACGGTATAAATGAGGTAGTTCCTGTACAGGACTTCACTGGGCCTCCTCGGCACCAAGTACTCAATAGCGGCCAAGGTCCTGCCTTTCTTGACAGAGAAGAGAAATCAGTCCCTGGGAAAGTGGAGCTTTTCAGTCCAGGTTGTCATTTGTCCAGGACCCAGGGCAGATGTCGACCTGGCAGCGTCCTCAGCCTGCCCTGCTCCCCAGGCCCTCCCGTTTCCTGGTTCTGACACCTGCCTGTTGCGCTTCCTGTTCTCCGGGGAGGGGCCTTGGGGGAAGTAGTGATGGAAAATGGGACGGATTCCTTTCTCCTATAATTTGCGTGTGGAAGACAAATTCAGAATTAATCCCTTACTCACTGGTGGCAAACTACACAGCACCTCAGAAAGACGGTCCTATTGGACTGTTCTTTGGTTCTGGCTCAGTTGCACATTTCTGAAGTCTAAATTGTGCCCAAACATACCACCCTCCCCCTACTCCTTCTCTTCTTCTCTGTAGTTAAGTAACTTTTCTTTAAAAATCAAACAAACGAGCAAAAACTCTTCCTCCAGAATAATTAGAGATTTATAGGAAGTTGCAGAATAACAGACAGGGAGGCTGCACGCCCAACCCCAGCCTCCGTCAGCACTAACGTTCCGCGACTAGAGCCCAGTGTCAACGCCAGGACGCGGCTTCTTCAGGTTCCAGCGGTTCCATGTGGACGCATTGCTGTGCGTGCGTACAATTCTGTGCTGTGGTGTCCCGTGAGGACCCGTACTCGCCACCCCACGGTCAAGCCACGTACCCAGCCATCGCCACAGACTCCTGTTAGCACACGGTCGGTGCACCCTGAGATCGGACTTTATCACTCAGCATGTTTCTGAGGTGAAACCAACACTCGTTCCTTTTCATCACCACGCCGTAACCCGCGTGGAGATAGACCACGGTCTGTTTGACCACCCGTCCCTTAGAGGACCCACGCTGTCTCCAGGGTGTGACTGTTGTTACCAGTAAAGCTGCCATGGACATTCATGGACAGGCTTTTGTGTCGACAAAGCTTCTTCAGAACAGATGACCAGGAAGGCGGTTGTTAGGTTATACGCTTAATTTGTTTATAGTTTTAATAGAAACTGGCACTGTCTTCCCAGAGTGGCCTTCCTGTTGAATGTTCTTACTGGCAACATGTATGCATCCACTTTTGCTGGACACTGTCACTGGTTCCATTCTCACCATCATGATAGCCATACAGTGATACCATATTGTGTTTTTTTTTAATTAAAAAATTTTTTTTAATGTTTTATTTTTTTGAGAGACAGAGAGAGAGCGTGAGTGGGGGAAGGAAGGGCAGAGAAAGAGAGGGAGACACAGAATCAGAAGCAGCTCCAGGCTTGAGCGGTCAGCACGGAGACTGATGTGGGGCTTGAACCCACGAACCATGAGATCGTGACCTGAGCCAAAGTCAGATGCTCAACCGACTGAGCCGCCCTGGTGCCCCTCTTATTGTGGTCTTAATTTGCCTTTTTGTAACTTCTTTTATTTGCCATCTGTATGTCCTCTTTGGTGAAACAGCTATTCAGGTTTTTGGCCCATTTTGTAATTAAACTATTTTTTTTACTGTTGAGTTTTGAGAGTTCTTTGTATATTCTAGATACAAGTCCTTCTTTGCCTGGTATGTAATTTGCAAGTGTTTTCTCTCAGACTAATTTCTTTTCATCCTGTTAAACATTTTTAATTTTGACGAGTTCTTATTGTTTTCTCCTTGCTTGTGTGTCAAGTCTAGGAGTGCTTTGACTCATTCTAGGTCCTGAAGATTTTCTTCTTCTTCTTCTTTTTTTTTCTAAAAATTTTGTCGTTTTCCATTTTATGTTGAGCCTGTGTTTGACGGTGGGCTGAGTTTCATTCTTTTTTTTGCCTAGGACAATCCAATTGTTCAATAGCACTTGCTGAAAAAGTTATTCTTCCTCCATTAAATTGCATTCACACTTTTGTGAAAAATCAGTTGGCCATATTTGCATGTGTCTGTTTCTGTGTTCTCTGTTCCATTCCACCCATCTCTGTTCTTCTGCCAATACCAGACTATTTTGATTACTGTAGATACATGATGGTGGACTGGTTCCTCCCTCTTTATTCTTCTTTTTCAAAATTGTTTTGACTATTCTAGAACATTTCCCTTTTCATACGCATTTTAGATTTTTTTAAATGTTTATTTATTTTTGAGAGAGAGAGAGGCAGACTGTAAGCAGGGGAGGGGCAGAGAGAGAAGGAGACACAGAATATGAAGCAGGCTCCAGCTGTCAGCACAGAACCCGATACAGGGCTTGAACCCACGGAACTGTGATATCATGACTTGAGCCGAAGGTGGACGCTTAACTGACTGAGCCACCCAAGGCCCCTTCATATGCATTTTAGAATAAGCCTGTGTATGTTTATAAAAAAACAACAACAACTTTTCTGGGTTTTAGATAACAATTGCATTAAACCTATAGATTTATTTGAGTAGAATTGACATCTTGAGACATGTTGAGTCTTCCAATCCACAAATTTCATATGCCTCTCCAATATTTATTTATTTGTTTATTTAAAAAATTTTTTAATTTATTTTTGAGACAGAGAGAGACAGAGCATGAGCAGGGGAGAGGCAGAGAGAGATGGAGACACAGAATCCGAAGCAGGCTCCAGGCCCTGAGCTGTCAGGACAGAGCCTGATTCGGAGCTCGAGCTCACAGACAGTGAGACCATGACCTGAGCTGACACCGGACGCTTAACCGACTGAGCCACCCAGGCGCCCCGCCTCTTCAATTATGTACATCTTCTTTAATTCATTTCATTGTCATTTTGGAACTATCAGCATACAGATCCTGTACATGTTTATTTCTTTGGAACAGTTGCCAATGGTATTACATTTCTGATTTTCATTTCCCTTTGTTTATTGTTGATTTATAGAAATACAATTGATTTTTGTGTATCTTACGTCTTGTGACCTTCCTGAACTCACTTACTAATTCGAAGAATTTTTGTGGATTCCTTGGGATTTCTATGTGGGCAATCATATCACCTGTGAATATAGCCTATTTTCTTTCTTCCTTTCCAATCTACTCCTTTTATTTTTCTTGCCTTATTGCACTGGCTAGAACTTCTAGCACTAGGCTGAATAAATGAGGAAAACAGTGATACTTCCCCTCCCCCAACCTAAAGGAGGAAACGTTCAGTCTTTTCACCATTAAGTGTGACGTCCACTGTAGGTTTTTGTAGCTGCTTTTTATTAGGTTTAGGAAGTTTTCCTTTATTCCTAATGTGCTCAGAATTTTTATTATAAATGGGTATTTGACTTTGTCAAGTGCTTTTTCTGCTTCAGTTAATATAAACATGGTTTTTCTTTAGACTGTTGATATGGTGGATTACATTGATTTATTTTTGAATATTGAATCAGATTTGCATACCTGGAATAAATTCCACTTGGTCTTAGTGTATTATTCTTTTTGTACATTGCTGGATTCAGTTTGCTAAATTTTTTTTTTTTTTTTTTTTTGTATTTTATGTTCGAGCTTATGAGAAGTATTGGTCTGTAGTTTTCTATTGTCTTTGGCTGTTTTGGGTATCAGAATAATACCAGCTTCATAAAATGAGTTGAGAGGTACTCCCTCCTCTGCTGTTTTCTGGAGGAAATTATGTAAAATTGGTGTTAATTCTTTAAATGTTTATAACATTCTCCAGCGAAACTATCTGGGCATGAAGATTTCTTTTTCTATAACTCTTAAATTACAAATTAGAGTTTTTTGTAAGTTTGTAAGACTACATATTTGTTTATTCTTGAAAAGCAGGAGGCAGGTGCTATGAAAGCTTCTTTGGTAAGAAGCATGGCTTGTAGGCGGGGAAAGGAGTAAGACACGGAGATAATTTGGGTCAGTATCTTCATGATCCTGACATTTCTTACTTCTTTAAATGGTCCATTTTGGATACAGCACATGATGCAAAAGTTCATCTTTATTTTTATATGTTACATTCCGAAGACATTTTATGGCATGATTTTGATAAATGTTACCAATTTCTATTTCTTTCTGTTTTCAAACTTTTGGACCTTTACAATATAGAAGTGCTTCTGGTCTTAACCTAGTTTTTTTCTCCCTGTTTCTCTATTATATTTAGAAGTGTGTTTCCAAAGTCAATTTCTTTCCTTGAGTTGTTACAAAAGAAGCAAGCATCTGCCCAGATAACTAGTGGAAGCTGAAAATCTATTCCTCTATGGTCCCTACTTGTGTGAAGTAAAGTTTGCAAAAGATTTCATGTTCTGCTAGCAAGTAAATTGTGGGATCTCTATGATCTACCTCAGTGTCAGTTAAGACAGTGCCAGCTAGGAAGTGTCGATTCTTTGAGGATGAAACATCTCCTTCACATGGCTATTTAAAACATATCTACAGAAAATATAAGAATATACAGATAGTCTCTGTATCTAAGTGCTGACTACCGCAGTGTGGAGGAAGGCCAGTTTGTTTTCCTTCTGGGAATAGTCGCTACCGGGTAGTATTTATAAATGGCTTTCAAATGCATTATTTTAAAAATAAAAAATTTTTTCATTAAGCTCAGAAGGAGATGTAAATTCTGTCATCAAGGCCCCAGTAGTTTGTCTTTATGAAACAGATCCTGCAAATGTTCCAAATTTATTTTTTTAATGAAAAACACATACACTTGTTTGATTACCCATGACGGTGAAGTAGGGAAGTCATTATAGACAGAGGAATTGCTATTGGCTTGCTTTCCTGTCTGGAGGAAGAGGAAAGGGTATGAGTATGTCCTCTCTGGTAACTCACCCCCCCAACAGAGCCAAAGCTGGTGCTCTTGGTCTCACCATTTAGAATCACCCCACAAGAAAACCTCCTATTATTTAGAAGTGCGTTATTGTCAGCAAGTAAATGCTCTCATCTCAGTGTTGATAAGGTTAAGGGAGAAGGATATTGCAGTCACCGCTTGTGTCCCAAAGTGGGGTGTGTTTCCATGAAAGCAGCTCTGTATAAATAGCAAATGCAGATTCTATCGATGATGTATCTTTGGACCGCTATTTATTTTCCCTTCAAAGTGTGTGAAATGCTGCTGATCTTTTTATTTCTTAGAGGATGAACAATTGCAGCCTTAAGAGACATTTAAATAATGCTTAATTTTTAAAGCAAGAGAATAAGACGAATGGATGCGTTCAGCTTAGGCTTCAGATCAGGTTTCTGTTTTTTTTTAAAGCTTAATGTGTGATATTAGCCTATTAAATAGCGTTCTTTTATTTGATACATTCCCTATCCCCATTAGACATCATTTCCATTGATGATATTTTGCATTGTTTGCACGTTAGCGCATCTCATACTAAAATACAGGGGATGGAGGGGAAAATAATTAGATTTATGGCTTTGCACTTTTAGTTTCTGATTTAAAGACCTGTTAAAAACTAGCTCACGATATGGTACATACAAGGCCATTATCTGGTTAAATGAGCTTATCAGAATAACATATCTCCGTGAGTGATTTTTCTGGAGAGGAGGAAAGCGGATGGCCAGCCCTTCCACTCGGTGGAAACACAACTTGGAATTTACCATAGCAGCAGAATGCAGTCAACACAACAGTCATCATTAGGCAGTTAATGGTGATAGCTTCTGTATAACTTCGTAATACTCAAGCTTCTCTTGGGGGGGGGCTGGAAGGTGATGATGGCCCGCCTTCAGGCGTGCAAGGAATTCTCCAGACCCTCAGCGTGGAAGGACCTACAGACAGACACTCAGAGAAGTCAGCAGGGCACATCACACTGTGGGCTGAAATGCCTAATCACTCCTAAAGATGCTGGAAAGGGGGGTCTAAAGGTATGTTCTGTCTACTGGCTGATTCTAGACTGTCTTTTCATGAGACCAAAGATAAAGTTAACAGTTTAAAATGACAGATTTGCAGATACACTGACGTGGGATTCAGACTTGGCTCTCCTACTTTAGATGCTTTACTTTGGGTAGTTTACTTCCACTTCTTCTTCTGTTTTTAATTAAAAACATTTTTTGAATGTTTATTTTATTTTTGAGGGAGAGAGAGAGCATGAGCGGGGGAGGTACAGACAGAGGGGGAGACACAGAATCTGAAGCAGGCTCCAGGCTCTGAGCTGTCAGCAAGAGCCCAATGCGGGGCTCGAACCCACAAACCGTGAGCTCATGACCTGAGCGGAAGTTGGACACTTAGACAGCTGAGCCACCCGGGCGCCCTGAACCAGAACATTTCTATCCAAGCATGACATATATCCCCCATGTAGGGAGGGAGGCTTCCCTGTCCTTTGATAGAGCTTTAAAATTTCTGTAATTTTCTTTTTTTTATGTTTATTTTTGAGAGAAAGAGAGTGAGCAGAGGAGGGGCAGAGAGAGAGGGGGGACTGAGGATCCAAAGCAGGCTCCACACTGACAGCAGAGAGCCCAATGTGGGGCTCGAACTCACAAATTGCAAGATCATGACCTGAACTGAAGTCGGACGCTTAACCAACTGAGCCACCCACGCGTCCCTGTTTACTTCGACTTCTTGAGTCTACTCCCTCAGTTTTAAAATGTGGGAAATATTAGTTTTGTCTAAATAATTTCATGCCTTCTGTGTCTGGGAAAACTTTTTTCACATAAATTAAATACAGACTGAGTTTGAAGAGCCCATGACTTTTTCTTTTGCTCTAAATTCTAATGACTATTCCACTTATATTAGTATCTTGTGATTTAAACATACTGTAGAGCGGAGGGGTGTCTGGGTGACTCAGGTTAGGCGTCCGACTTTGACTCAGGTCATGAACTTGTGGTTTGTGGATTCGAGCACCGCATCGGGTCTGTGCTGACAGTTCGGAGCCTGGAGCCTTCTTCGAATTCTGTGTCTCCCTCTCTCTCTGTTCCTCCCTGCTTACACTCTGTCTCTCTGTCTCTCTCAAAAATAAAGATTAAAAAATACCATAGTGTAGAAAGGAAACCATAAAAAATGAAGTGTGAACCATCAAGCCAACTTCACATGGATCAGAGAGGATGTGTGTAACTCCCAGCTTGTCGTAGGTGCATTGAGTTTCACATAGGTTTGCTGATACATTTGTGGTGCTGATAACTCAGTAGATTTCACTTCCCATGTGAGATGGATGTATGGACTATGGACAGTAGCCTTCAGGACTTGCCTCCAGCCAGGAAGATCTGAGTTAGAATCCTGAATCCAACACTTTTTCACTACATCATCTCAGGCTGGTCTCTCAGTGTCTTTGTTTTGTTTGTTTGTTTGTTTGTTTTTAATATTTATTTATTTTTAAGAGAGAGGCAGCCTGCGAGCAGGGGAGGGGCAGATAGAGAAGGAGACACAGAATCCGAAGCAGGCTACAGGCTCTGAGCTGTCATTATGGAGCCCAATGCGGGACTCGAACCCACGAACTGTGAGATCATGACCTGAGCCGAAGTCGAGCACTTAACCGACTGAGCTACCCAGGTGCCCCATCTCTCAGTGGTTCTGTAACCTCAGATTCTTTATTTGCAAAACAAGGGTAAAAATACCTGCTTTGAAAGTTGTGAGAATTCTAGGTGTTTTCTATTACAAGCTGGTGCAAAGTTAGGAGCTCTGACCATGTGCCTGGATCTTAGCGAGTTTGCTAATGCAGTGCTGTCTTCATAGCAGGGGAGGCATTGTTATTGGTATTGTCTTTCCCCAGACCCCCAGAGGATGGCACTCCCCCACCCTGCCGTGTAAATGGTGTAAATGGCTCTCGTTGAGGTCCTTCTAGACCCTGCCAGTGTTTTCCCTCAGGAATGTCCTTTAAAGCCAGGTCTCTCCCTCCCTTAGTATCTGATGTGTTCAGTAGTGATAACAGTATTTAGAAACCTTTGTCTCTCATGACAGGGTGGGATTCAATCAGGACCCTGTACCTATGTTCCAGCCCAAATCTGTCCTAATTAAGTGAAGCTCCTTTACGGGTGATCAACAGAAGTATAGGAGATGATTGGATTCCAAGTAAAGTATATGGATAGCAAATTTCAAAAATAACTCAAAGCTTTAATGCCTAGTGCCAAGTTAAAAATAAGTTAAAAATTAAGAAGAAAATTGATGTCTTTAAGGAGAGCCATCCTTTTAAGTATACGTACCTCTGAGTTGGAAAGTTTATCTGATGAGATAGTTAAGCTGTAGGAAGCACTATTCAGTGTGTGGCAGGAGGAGAATGTTACTTGCAAAAATGGCTTGCGCTTTTTTTCCAAAGATGTTAATATCTTCAGCAGCCACATGTCCAGTGTGGAGCATGGTATAAAAGAAGTCATGCAGGAGACAACCCAACTTTCCCATTTCCTGGCGTGTGACACAGGGCAGTAGAACCTGTGATCTAATCTTTTAAAGCTAAGGGTTCCATATCTTCGAAATGGGGGAACACCACCATCACCTTAGTTTCGAGGATTAAATGAAATAACATGTATGTACATAAACCACGTGGCTCAAACCTAGGCACAGCATGGGGGTTTAAGAACTACTCATTTTTGTTCCTGTGATTATGGGGGGAAAGCAAAAGCATTTAGTCATTTATTCGACGTTCTCTCCATTAACATATGTCTGACTTTGGGTTTGGAAATCCTGTGCACACACCCTCTAAGGTACTTTTCATCTTCTAGAATCCCTAAGAGTTTAACAAACCCAGTCAATAAAGATAACCCACCATTGATTCCTGGGGGCCACTAATCCACTCCTGGTGCATGGCCACCTCTGGGTAAAAAGAGCAACAAATATTTATCAGCTACATAACACCTCGACTACATTCAATGGAGTCCTTTTATAGTATTTCCTACAGGACGGAGATAAGAAAGCCGTGCACGACGGCGCTGTTACACCTGTGTGTGTTTATCCAGGCCTTTAAAAGATAAATACTGTAATCAGGGAGTCAAATATTAGGCAATTATAAGACTTCAGAGACTCGATGATGAATTCAGTCCCTTTCTCGCTAGTTGGGTGATGGATTTAAATCAGAAACAATAATCTTGCCCCGAAAGGGAGTTTCGCTCCCTCCCGGACAGTGGAAAAGTAGCCGAGAACCCTGTGTGTATGTTTCAAAATAAGCTGTGCATCGTCTCAAGTCAACCTGGGTGTTAATCAGAAGATTGGTGAGGCTCATCCGTTCCGTCCTTGCACGCGGCTAATTGCATTAAAATTCTTCCGTGAGCACGCTGCGGATAGCCCAGCCACTTGGAACATGCAGTCAGTTCTGTGTTTCTCTTGTAACCTAGTGCCTGTTTGCTTGAGGTTATGAGCCACGTTCCACTCTGAGAGGTGTCCGTGCCCCGGGGCACACACAGTTCTGCCCGAGGGCCATCAGAGCTCCCGAAAGCAAGGGAGAGCACTCTGCTGGAGGTTCGTGAGCGAGCCTTCACGGCGTCTCCATTACGTGGCCTGGTTTTGGAGAGCCTTGATTTCCCTGATGTCTGAAGTAGGATTGATGACTCATTTCTCCATCTGGTGATTCCCAAAGAGAGACCAGTAGGCATACCTGAGCATAGCAGCCAGGAGCCAGTCTGGGAAGCAGTTGGGAAGGGCTTCTGGCTTCTGAGGAGACTGACCCAGACGGCACCCGCCACTTCCCTCGGCCGAGCCCAGACGGGAGGGGGCCTGTGGAGGGCCAGGGCAGAGACCCTGCTGTTTCATATTTGGGGTTCTACGTCCCCCATTTCCAAGGCTGGTGACTCTTAGAGGGAGAGATGGTAGAAAGGGGAGCAGGTTCAGAAAAAGAAGGCAATGAGTGGCCAACACTGAGACACTGCCAAGTGTCATCCTCAGGGAGGTAGTGGAGAGAAGGAAGGAAGTGAGAGAGGAACAAAGTTCCCAGGAGATCAGGGCACAAAGAACAGAAGGATGTGAGGTCAAGTCAGACTGGGGGCAAAGACACGTGTGAGAGGGCATCAGAACGGCAGAAACACAATGCTCCTGGACAGTTTGGTGGTTTGTGAGCTTCCCTTCACTGGGGAGTTTTCAGGTATCGGTACTGGCTGAGCGATGAAGAAGGCTGAGAGGTAGGTGTCGCTGTCCAGACCTCACCGGTGCGGGAGCCCTGTCTCAACAAGTAAAGTTCTGGGCACCACACAGCCGCTGGGTGACAGCAGCAGGAGTCTGCCTGTTTGCTACTACATTACTCTGGTTCTGTCCACCTCGGGGTTGGCAGACTTCTGTAAGGGCTATAGCAAATATTTTAAGCTTTCTGTCACCATGTGGCTCAAAAGCAGCCACAGACAATATGCAAACGAATGGCCATGGTGGGGTATGATAAAACTTTATGTACAATACAGACAGTGAGCCAGAGTTAGCTTGAGGGCCCTAGCTTGCTCATGCCTGGTTTACATAAAAGTGGGCGGGTGCACGGGGGACAAAAAAAAAAAAAGCCAGATATGTGCCTGAAGGGAGCCTGAAGAGGGTGTAGGAGATGCCATGATGCATATTTAATAGGGCCGAGGAAGGTAGTGGTGCCAGTTACAGCAGGCCGCATTAGTGGTGGTTCCTGCAGCAGCTTAGCCACACAATCCCTTCTGTTGCTAAATCATCTTCATATGTTTTAAAAGCACAGGTGAAGTCACCCTGTGTCCTCAGTGTGAACAGTTTCTTTCCTTTTTAAAAAAAAATTTTTTTTAATGTTTATTTACTTTTGAGGGAAAGAGACAGAGGCATGAGCAGGGGAGGGGCAGAGAAAGATGGAGACACAGAATCCGAAGCAGGCTCCAGGCTCCGAGCCGTCAGCACAGAGCCGATGTGGGGCTCGAACCCATGAACTGTGAGATCAGTACCTGAGCCGAAGTCGGACGCTTAACCGACTGAGCCACCCAGACGCCCTGAACAGTTTCTTTCCTAAACAGCAGTCTCCCTCCCTATCTTCTGTTTCCAGTGCTCTGCCCAGAACCTCTGCTCAGTGACTGTCCTTCCTGGGGGTGAGCTCCGGTGGCCTCTAGGAGGTCACTCAGCCCCGTGTGAGAGGCATGCTGAGGAGCTGAGTTCACAAAGCACTTTACTTTTTATCTCAGTACTTTCCTTGGCTCTTACTTCTTTTGGAGAGGAGTCCAGAGAATCGTCCAATGTCTTTTCTGTGTCCTACAAAAATATCAAACACAAGTGTGGATGATTTTCCAGCCAGCGAAAGTCACCTTGTGGGAATTGACTTAATAATTTGTGTGTGTATTTTCTGTTTGTTGGAAGAACTGTGCTACAAGCAGGCCATTTGATTATCATTCATTTTCCTTGACAGTCAAATGCCTTGAAAATAAAACCCGGAGCTGGTATAGCGGAACAAACTTGAACTCTTGGTTGCAAAACGTTGATCTGCATCAACAGTTCAAAGAAAAATACAAGAAACGCTGTCCCTTGTCCAACAAGGAGCCAATTCAAGGACACAGCTGTGAATATGCCCCAGAATGGAACTCGCTTGCCTTATTTTGTGTCCAGCTAAGGGTACTCCAAACACATTACCTTCATTTGCTTTGTCTGCTTCTCGTTTGCATCATCAACAGCTCATCTGACCTCTGTCCATTAGCAATACCAAGAAAAAAATTTCTTGTCCTCAATTAAAGTGTCTTTTTGAGCCTCCTGCTTCCTAATTGTTTCACCTCTGCCTGCAGAAGCACCAGGAAAAATTCTTCTTGTTCACCCTAAAGTATTGCTCCTGAGTTGTAGGATATTAGATTCATCAGAAACCTGTGTGGCCACCTGGCTCATTTCTAGCCTGTATTATGCCCACGAGAGAGCTTTAGTGAAGTCCGGGGGCTTGCTCATAAATGGGTGTGTGTGGACCCCTAATGCCTGGAGATTCTCTGAGTCTTGGGATGTAAATAGAAAAGCAGGATGATAAACATGGGTGTTTATCCCAGAAATAAGCTCTTCCCAAAAGATTGGCAGCCTGTTTATTCTCCAGTCTGCTTTCATCGTTGGCCTCAGTCACATGAAATTGATGGTACTCTCTTTAAAGTGCTGGAAAACACTATTTTTAAATGCTCAATCAGGAAGCCAGACACCCTGGAAGACCCGTGTTCCAGTTGTCACCAACTACGAAGATACTGTAGGTTCAGTGAGTCTTTGAGAGCAGAAAATCCGCATCTTGGTCATCGGACCTAGAGTCCTTGGATAGAACAACGAGTCTGTAGCTCAGTTTTGGGGCAGGGGTTGGCCACCCGTGGCCTGGGGGCCAGATCTGGTCCACACGCATTTTCTGTGGCTGCTGACCTAAGAATGGATTTTACATTTTTGAATGGATGGCAAGAAAATTAAAAGAAGAATGGCATTTTTGTGGTACATGAAAATGATATGAAATTCAAATGTCAATGGCCCTAAATAAAGTTTGCTTGGAAGACAGTCATGCCTATTTGTCTACACATGGCTTCTTTGAGACGATGAAGGCAGAGAAACAGAGAGAGCGTTTGGCTTGCAAAGTCAAAAATATTTATTATTTTATTTTTATTTTTATTAGTTTTTAAATAATAAAAATTAAAATTTTTAATTTATTATTATTATTTTTTTAAATGTTTATTCATTTTTGAGAGAGAGAGAGAGAGAGAGAGCAGGGGTGGGGCAGAGAGAGAGGGAGACACAGAACCCGAAGCAGGCTCCAGGCTCTGAGCCATCAGCCCAGAGCCTGACGCGGGGCTCGAACTCGCGGACTGCAAGATCGTGACCTGAGCTGAAGTCGGACGCTTAACCGACTGAGCCACCCAGGCGCCCCTATTTTTTATTATTTTTTAAAGTTTATTTTGAGAGGGAGAGCGAGCCCGCACAGGGGAGGGGCAGAGAGAAAGGGAGAGAGAGAATCCCAAGCAGGCTCTGCACTGTCAGTGCAGAGCCCGATGTGGGGCTCGAACTCACGAACGGAGAGATCATGACCTGAGCTGAAACCAAGAGTCGGATGCTTGGCGCCCCATCTGTCCTTTAGAGACAGAGTTTGTGACACATGTGCTGAGTGTCACGCCTGGTACTTTGCTTGCTTTCTTTCATGTACATCATCTGCCCTGAAAATTCACTAAGTTCTGCTTAGGTATGTGGCACGGTGGCTCTGAAATATTTCCACTCTACTCTCAGCCCACAGAGTGGGAAACTTCCAAATGCAACAAAGACATCAACACTTGATGGTAAATGAAAATACACGGTGGTCGACCGTCTGGCATTAAAGACCCAGGCACGGCAGGCAAACCAAACCAGTCCCAATTTCAAATCATTTTCCCTAAATATAATACGTTTCAGGAGAGATTAAGGAACCTGCTTACTGCAGGCAAGGCAGCCACGTGGCCCAGGCAGCAGGCCCTAGAAGGACTGAGTACACTCCGCCTCCCTCCTCTGGTACCTCTTTGTTAGGTCTCCCAGGAGTCTGCGCTGTCAGGGTCCTTCCTTTGTGCAGAAGGAAGCAGCAGGGGAGCGTGGGCAGGGCTGCTGCTAATCTGCAATCCAATGCGCATTTGTGTTTCTGTTGTTTGCTTCAGAGTTTCTGGAATCTATCACTTATATGGATTATGTAATAAGAGCCAATCAGCTCGGTGAAAACCAGCTTCCGAAAGGCAGGAAGTTTAATTAAAAAAAAAAAAAAAAAAAAGGATGGGACTGGCTTATGCCAGGTTATAGAAGTGAGATTGACCCCAGTCTCCCTTTCCCCTCGGAGTCACGGCTCTATAGTTGGCTAGCTTTCCAGTAATTGAATCTGAAGGTCGTGTCCCGTTCTTTAAGAATTGCCAATGGAGTCTTGTAATCCTCTCCTGGCCTCCTCGGTGCATCAGGACTTTGGTTTATTGACATGTAATTAGATCAGGCTGTCACTACATCACTGTCAGCGTAGACATCACGGAGTACGCAGCTGATCCATGCAAGATCTCCGCTGGGATGCCACCTGGCCTTGTCAGTCCTCCAGTCGAGGGCTACATCTCCTTTGCTGTGCCTCATTCCAACGGTGGTGGGAACTGTGGTGGCGGAAATCTGGTGTCTCAGGATTTTCCTGCTGACTTTCGACTGTCCTGTTTTCTGCAACACTGAAGGGCACCAGTGACGGTGAAATACTGAAGACGGGGACTGCAAACCCAACCATCCCACATGACTCCTCCCTCTCTGGGTGACCTGCCCCCCCCCCCCACGAAGTAAGGCAAGCATAGGGGCCAGAATGCATGGAGCACCAGAATGTATGAGGGTTACAGTGTTTCCTCCCCTGAATGTTAATTGATGTGAGTTAATTTGGGAAAAAGAAGCCTAGTTTCTCATTCTCAGATGACCAGTTATAAACAGGTGTTTACTGATAACACTGTAACTGACAAGAGGAAATGCACTGGGTGGACAGAGACGTGCCTGTAGATTGTCCCCTGTGTTTGGTGACAGTGAGTGCTCCCTGACACTGTTGAGTATCTTCCTCCACACCACGTTCTTCCCTGAGACTCTGAAGAAAGTACTCTAACCCCCCTCACTGTGCCCGTGAAGGAGCAGGGCTGAGGTTTGCTGTCCTGTGAGTGTCCCACAGGTTGGAACATCTGTGTCCTCTGCTCTCAGCCATGTCGCCAGTGGCAATGGAGGGATTTTTCTATCCTTTCATAACTCCTGTTGCAATTATTTGCATTAGCAGTTCCAGCTACGGTGGGTGGCTCAGAGGAGGTCAGCTTGGGAACAAACCCAAACGTTCTGGGCAGTGCAGGAGGTGGCCCAGACCCCACACAAGAAAACCGCCTCTTGGTTCTGTTCCCTGTGGGGTGAGAGGGCCGTGTGGCCGTGGGAAGCAGTGGTGCCCTGGGCAGGGGAGGCTCTTTGTTACTGTGTATGGACCCCACGTGTGGGGAGGGGCGGCCCCGCGGAGGGGGGTCGGGTTCCCCCAGAGTGGGTCAGGTCCCCGCATGTGTGGAGGGGCAGGCCCCGGGAGTGGGTTGAGTCTCCCAGGAGCAAGGTCAGGTCCTCCAGAGCAGGTCAGGTTCCCCAGGAGCAGGTCAGGTCCCCCGAAAGTGGTTCAGGTCCCGGAGTCCCTAGTTGGTTGGGTCCCCCGGAAGCGGGCCAGCCCCTAGGGGCTTCACGTCGCCTGGTGCTGGTGGTTTTACCCTGTGGGAGACATGGAGGCCCAGACCGTCCTGGCTGGAGAGGGGACAGGGACCAGACAGGGAGCACAGTAGGGGAGGAGTCTACTCAGGAAGGCCTGTGTTCAGGGGCCACTGGGGAGGCCGAGGCAGCTCCCGGCAGCGCGCTCCGACCATGTGCGCCAGCAGGTGCCCTGAGGAGGCTGTGCGGTGACGGGGCAACGCGGGCATCAGAGAACCGGTTGAGGGGAGTCCGTGACGCCAGGAGCTGCTTGGGGCTTGGGCCGCAGGCCTTCTCCCTTCCACGCTCCTGTGCCTGGGAGGCCCGACCGACCGTGGGAAGAGCTCGGCCCGCACACTCAGGGGCAGTGCTGGGCCTCCACAGGTGACAGGAGCCCCGACGTCACTGCGGTTGCTGCAGACAACACGTGGTCCATCTCACCTTCCTTCTGGGGGACGCACGTCTCGTTTGCGGTGAAGGAAAGTTGGAAAAGGAGGATGTGCTTGCAGTTAAATTAGAAATGCATCCAGTGCACAGTACACGTGACAAGCAGCTGTGCTGGTGCTGTCAGCGCCCAGCGGGCCTCCCAGCGGTGGGCCGGGCCTCGGGCAAGCCATGCCCTCTGTGTGCACGCTGCTCTGTAGTTTGCACGAGCATCCCCTGTGTTCGGTTGTATGCGTGTGAGTCCGGTTTGCACTCTAAAGATAGCTCAGACGGACTGTTCCTCACCTGTTCAAGATCTCTTGGAGGCAACTCCCTGTCAGCACAGGGGTGTGGGAATCTCCTCTTGCCCACAGCTGTGAGGCTAACCTGGTTTGTGCCGTGAGCCCCTACCTGCTTAAGCTTCTCTGGTGCTTTCTGCATCGCCTTGGCCCTGGGGAGCTGAAGGTGCGCGTCCCAGAGGTCTGCCCTGCACCCGGCCCCTGCACCCCTGCTTTTCTGTCTCCCTGGCCCGTGGGGAGTGGGCGCTCCAGACCCCAGAGCTGGCCCCAGATGCTGAGGCTCATCCCCACACCTGTGCAAAGGGCAGCATGGGTAGAATGATCTAACCACCTTGGACATATGTGACCTTGCCTGGGCTGCCTGCTTGCCTTTACTGCCCAGTGGAAGGCTCCACTAACTCTCTTTGCAGCAGGTGCACGTGTAGAAGGAATTGCTACAAGTTTGCCAAAGGTGTGAGCATCCTAAACTCAGAGAGGTAGTTGCTAACTCCCTCCCAACCCCAATTCATTTGGATGAACATTGAAGATGCAGACTGAACGGGCCAAGAGTTTGCAACACGAGGCCACACAGGGAGAGCTCGAGTGCTGCGTGGCCGGGGCTCCATACGTGGCGGTACACAAGCCAAGCGTCGCTGCCCTGGCAGCAGTTCACAGCTGGTCTATCCATCCAGTGGGCTATTACTCAGCCATAAAAGGGGGAATGAAGTGCTGACACATGTCACAGCACTGTGGGAAGGCAGACACAGAAGGCTACATACACTCTGATCCTATTTGTGTGAGAGTTCCAGAACAGGTGGATGGATAAAGATCCAAGCAGATGGCGGTCACCAGGTGGTGGGGGAGGGGAGCTGAATGAGGAGAAACTCTTCAATGGGCACGGGGTTTCCTTTGGGATTCTGGAGTTAGATGGGAGTGTTAGTTGCACAGCATTGTGAATACAAGAAATGCTGTTGAACTGTTCATTGGAAAATGGTTTGTGTTACATTATGTGAAGTTTTAAAAAATGTTATTTCAATTTAATTTAATATTTTTAAGTGTTTATTTACTTTTGAGAGAGAGAGCGTGAGTGAAGGGGAGCAGAGAGAGAGAGACACACACAGAATCTGAAGGAGGCTCCAGGCTCAGAGCTGTCAGCACAGAGCCCGACGAGGGGCTCGAATCCACGAACCGTGAGATCGTGACCTGAGCGGAAGTCGGTCGCTCAACCGACTGAGCCACCCAGGTGCCCCTGTGAATTTCATTTTAGTGAAACACTTTAGAAAAATGCTTAAAAGGCACTGTACAAGGGGAGAAAGACGCCGTCTCTCTGTTTGTGTTCCATTAGCAGGTAGAGTCTTGCAACTGATATTTTTGGCTGCAGCTCTGATTGGCATCTAGTGCTTAGGGGATGGCTGTCTGTGCTCAGACCTCCGTGGGTGTGTTGACCTTGACTTCGCGTCAAAGCCAGCTTTGTTCTGGCTTCCTGGAGGCTTGCTCCTTACCAAGGATTAAATCAGATGCTGCACAGTGGATTTGGTATGGAGTTTTGGTTTGAGCAGGACAGTATTTATCCTTTGTGAAAGATTGGTCAGGTGGGCTTATGTATTGACAGTTTATTTTATGAGAGGAAAAACAAACTCTACCAGATTTTCTCTAGGTTTTAAAAGAAGCAGTGAGAGCATGTTGGTCACTAGGTTACTGGTGTCTGTGATTTCATTACAGATTTCATCAGCTGTGCTTCTCAGGAAGGGAGATGAGGTATTTCATTTAGTGAACTGGGCTGAGTTTCTGCCTCAAAGAGCTCCTGGGTCTCTCACAGTCTGGTCTGCGCAGTGGATTCCGATCCTTCCTCTCCACGGAACCTTCTCTCTGGCTGCACCCAGATCGGACCGTCTGTGGTCTGTCGTGGTGGTTCTGCATCGGCCTCGACCACCCCGGTCAGTCCAGCCGGGGGCGGGATTTCCAGGCGCTGACTGCACACCTCCCAGGTACAGGTCACAGCTGTCTGGTCCAGTGGAAAGCACAGCCCTTGCTCTCAAGGGCGCCTGGCCCTGGATGTGGCAGCAGGTGCGCTGGTACCCAGATGCTCTTAGCTGGAGTTCCGTAAAACTCATTTCGCAGGGGAAATAAACCTGCATTTCACATTCCGGAAATGCTAGCAGGCTGTAGGAAGTGGAGACAGTTTTCACAAACAGACTGAAATTTCAGGTGGATTTTAAGGGATGGGTGGAATTTACCTTGTATTTGAATTTAATACCTGTTATTATTATTTTAGATAGCAAAAGTAGACGCAGCTAGTATCCCCAAATCAGAAAACACAAACAGGTAGAAAAAGAACAGACCAAAAACGAACATACCTGACTAATGAAGAAATAAGACTGTGGGAACATTGGCATGATCTTTCCAGAACCTCCCTTGCCCCTTTTCTCCCCTTCCCTTCCCATCCCCACCTCTCCGTCCCCTACCCTGCCTTACTTTAGTCTGTGTATATGGTCTATTGGTAGGCTGCTTCGTAGGGACCAGGCACTATGCTAATGGTGCACACACAGACACACACACACACACACAGAGAAATAGGATCATGATGTTCATAATCTGCCCTTTTCTCCTGATGGCATATTAACTTCTCCAGTGTAAGCAAATTTGTTTCTATGGCACAATTTTAAATGGGTTCAAACTATTGTGTTATGAAGCTAGGTGATGATTACACACTCTCTTGTGTTGGGTTTTCCCATTCTGGCTGGTGTAGTCACCATGATGAACACCCTGGTGCTAATCCTCTTGAGGATTCTTTTTCCTTCGATCAGTTCTCAGGATCAGTACAGGATCAGTGGGCCTGTACATGTTACGGGTTTTTTTCCAGAATGTCGCTGAACAGTCCCCTCAAATGCCTGGATTTATGCTCTGATCAGTGGAACAGCGTTGTGTCTGCTGCCCTGAGAGTTTGCTGAGAGTTTGGCCAGTTTGATAGGTGAAAAGTCACCACTTGTTTGCATTTATTTGATCATTGCTGACTGTTAAGTTTCCTATGTTACCTCCCTGTTTTGCCCTCCTCCTCCCCTCCCCCTCCTTGTCTTCCCCTTGTCTTCCCCCTCCTTCCTAATCCTCCCTTTCTCCTCCTCCCCTTCCTTCTTCTCCTCCACTCTCCCTCGTCTTCCTCTCCTGCCCACCTTCTTCTTCTCTTCCTCTTCTCTGAATTACTTTCTCAAACTTCTGGCCCCTGGTGTTTTTATTATTGGTTTATAGAAGCTCTTTATTTATTAAGGGTATTACCCTTTGTCTTAAATGCTGGAAGCTTATTTGTAAATGGAGGTCCCTGGGACTGACCAGGAGAAAGGGGAAGAGCTTTCCAAGAAGGAAATGAGAGGGATAGTGTTTCAGAGGTGGGACTGACCACACCTGCCTGGGAAATGTGGTGAGCCCTAGGGTGAGCACAGAAAAGCACTTGCAGATGGTGGATCGGAATCAGTCTGGACAGAGAGGTGGAGGCCCGAGCACAGGGTGCAGTTGCCAGGCCCTGCAGTGCCCCTGGGCGTGAGTGTGTGCGTGAGAGTGTGCATGTGTGTTTAGTTAACAGTGGCCAGAGAGCTATGGTTCTCCATGTAATTTGAATCTTCCACCAGTAGGGGTGGAAAGAGTTCTCTGGTGTAAGAATTCTGACAGGGGCACCTGGGTAACTCAGTCGGTTGAACATCCAACTCTTATTTTGGCTCAGGTCATGATCTTGTGGTCGTTGGAATTGAGCCCCAAGTCAGGCTCCGTGCTGAGTGTGGAGCCCGCTTAAGATTCGGTCTCTCTCTCTTTCTCTCTCTGCCCCTCTTCCCCACTCACTTGCTCTCTCTCTCTCCCAAATTAAAAAAAAAAAAAAAGAATTCTGAGAAATGCCGATACACGACACATAGAGACTCTTCTCTACGGTAAATTCTCAAACTCTGAGCTCTGACCACTAGTGACTTTTCTTCGGCAGGGACATCACCCGGGCAGCAGTGGCTTCCTAGATTTCACTGTGGTTGGCACTGTGGGAAAATCCCAAGCTCTGGAAGTGTCTCCAACTTCCGGGAAGGGGGGAGGGATAAACACAGCACGTGCACACCGATGATGTCGGCCCTCCAAGCATATGAGGCCCCATAGGATTCGGTGGCTCCAAACAAGAGGACTCACATTGGGTTCGAGGCAAAAGAAACTAGAAAGACGTCGGTGGGTCGGCTGGCGCTGGAGCCGCAGGGTCCTCTGCACCGTGGTCCGCAGAGGCCCCGACCCGGGGCTGGCTGTTTCTCCTGCATCAGACGCAGCGGGCCTCCTGCCCACGCCTCTGGCATGGCCCAGGACAGATGTTTTCCTGGATGACCTTCTTCTGAGGCAGAGGAGAGTTTTGGAAGAGTAACTTTGGAAGGGCTTCAGCCTTTCGGGCTGGCCTGCTCTGCTTCAGAGGCCAGCTCCCGCCCTGGCCAGCTCCAGATCGCACGTGTCAGTCTGAACCCTGATGGCTTCGTAGGTTGCATAATCCTAATCAACTGTGTGGGTTGAGAATGCCCCATCCAAAGTCATATGTCCAAGCCCTGACCCCCAGAACCGCAGGATGTGACCTTATTTGGAAACGAGGTCGCTACAGATGTAACTGGTTAAGTTGAGGCAGCTGTCCCCTGCTGCCTCTCTGTCTCCTGGCAGGTGTCATGGGGCCGGGACAGAGCATGGCTCTCACTCAGTTTTGCCTTCTCAGCTGTTAAAATTCGAAGTCATGCACAGGAAGCCATTTCAGTAGTTTCCCTCTTTGTGAAGTTACAGGACAAACACATTACGGTTTATTTTTGACTCCACCTTCTGAACTGGCACGACACATCTCCAGAACCCAAAAAGACCTCTTGGTAAACACTCCGGGATTTGTGGCAGGGAAGGTCAGATTGTTTGAAAATGACTAACGATTAGTTTATGGTGCTCGTGATACAGGTTCCATAACAATGGAATTAATCTTTAGAGGGAAAAATTAAAAGGTAGTTTGCCCCCGAGGGAGCCATGCGGGGTTTGCACATCAGTATGATGAGCGCTCATCGGGACAGACAGCAGAACCCCAGGACGCCTCATTGTTTAATCAGGATGGGTAATATCAACTTGATTAATCCACCGCGCTTCCCCGTGACAGGGCTGCTGGCCCCACCGCCTGGCACTGCTCCCATCCCCGCAAGGAGGGCGCCTCTCCGCGGGCCCACCTGCCTCTGCCCTTGGCTGGTGTGCCGCAAGCACTCACCTGTCACCTGAAGGGCAACATGCCTGGCGGCCGCCTGGAGGAAGAAAGCTTCCTTCCCTCCCATAAGTGCAGAGGGATCCCAGGTTTCTGTGCCCCAGCTTTTACCTGGGGGGGAGCTGGCTGTGGTTCTTTTTTTTTTTTTTTTTTCAACGTTTTTTATTTATTTTTGGGACAGAGAGAGACAGAGCATGAATGGGGGAGGGGCAGAGAGAGAGGGAGACACAGAATCAGAAACAGGCTACAGGCTCCGAGCCATCAGCCCAGAGCCTGACGCGGGGCTCGAACTCACGGACCGCGAGATCGTGACCTGGCTGAAGTCGGACGCTTAACCGACTGCGCCACCCAGGCGCCCCTGGCTGTGGTTCTGACAGTGAATACAGACGCTGCCGAGTCGGACGTGTCCGTGGGGACCCCGCATCCCACGTCTGCAGATATGGCCACTCACCATCCGTGCACGATTCTTTCTGGGGGAGGGGCGCACTTTTAGGAGACACAGAAAGGACTCTGGGATGCCCCAGTGGCTGGCTCTGCCTTGATGGGCCCCAGAGTCGGAGGGCCCAGACAGAGCCTGGCATGGAGCCTGAACCCTGAGGGGAGGAGTTAAGGTCCAACAAACAGGCTCTGCTGTCCTCACTTGACCACAGTGTTCTGGGTCCAGCCGAGACCACTCCTCTCCCACCACAAGAAAATTACTGAACTGATGTACCTGTTTTGATTGGTACAGTTTTCCCTCAGGGGATGAGCATGCTCGTGCATTTATGGGTACATCCAAGGTAATCATTACATGGCGGTGTGCATGGGTGGGGCGTCCTGGGTGCCGCTGCAGAGCAAACGTGAGGCCTTGCCTTCCATTATGTGTGATGGTGTGTTTGTAGGGACGCTGACTCAATAGGAAAGGTGGGCATGCGTGTGTGTCCTAATTGAGGCGGGGGCGGGGGACCAAGACTGACCTGGGAGGGGGAAAATGAGTGGTAAGAATGGACGGCGTCCTTCCTTTTAATCGCGCTGTCCTTGGCAAGTGTAGGGGAGGCTGGAGGAACAATGGGGCGCTCTCTGGTGAGACCTTGTGGCGCTTTGCACTCGGGGGTTTGAAACGGCGCCTTGTTCGCCTGCGTGTGCACAGCCTTACGGTTCCACCGTCTCCTGACCTTACAGTCTCGGGGTGGTTGCACAAAGTGCCGGCTTTCACAACTTCCAGATCATGTTGTAAAGGCAGCAGAGACCAGCAGCGTGCACGTGCTAGCATGATGTCGGTTAGCCTTGAGGAGAACGAGAGCTTGGGGTTTTGAAACTGCTCAACAGCAAACAGGGAGCTTTTATCAACGTTACTCACAAGAAGAAGAATTTTCTGTCATTTTACTTTACAACACAATTAAATAAGGGATCGTGGTGAGCACACTATTATGGCTGCGCAGTAAAATTTATATTAAGAATCTCACTGTTTACAAAACATATTGTCTTGTAAAATGTTGCTTGTTTCATTTTAGGGAAAACACAAAAACCTCTCACACAATAAAGCATCCTCTTAACATCTTATAACAATATATTAAAACCATACATGCCACTAGGCCAGCAGGATGGATTTCCTCTGAAATTCTGGATATTAGCATATTAGTGATTGAAAAAGCTATTATTTGCCCTCAAGGGAAAATCTCTTAGCATCTTTCGCCAGCAAAATTTTGAAAAGATATGTATTTAAAATAAATCTGCACCTTACTTTTGAAAGAAAAGTGTAACTATACCAACAATTTAGCGGCCGTCCAATTTGCCCCCCTCGGAAGGAAGGAGACTTGGAACACAGAATGGCTGCGTGGCCTCCGGGAGCTCCCGTGCACTGCGCCTGGGTTTTTATCTTCTCCTCAGGCTGAAAAGTATTTCCTTTTTATATTTTCCACATTGTTGTTTATACTTTCTTTCACTTCTATATTGTCAAGAATTTTCATTAGGAAAGGAAAGCAAAATGACCCCGGTATTAGCCAGTTGCCAACGTGGGTTCTGATAGCCGATGCTGTGTGTGTGTTTGGTGGGGGGGGGGAGTTCCCTTAAATGACATTGTAACGGGAAGCTTCCCTATTAACAGCGAACACTGCACGTTTTCCTAAATGCAAATATCAGAGAATCTGGCGTCCCCTTCCGGTTGGCTGGGACGTGGCTAACAGCCACCACGTTACAAACTGGCCGTTGCCCGTTGTGAAAATACAAGACGATGTAACATCATGACAGAGGCCACTGCCAGCACACAGGACAGGACATCGCGGCTGCCGCTTCCCATCAGTCAGCTTCCAGATCTCTGGGTGACGGTCTCTGGATGAACTTGATGCGCCGTCCTGGAGGCCATGGCGGGCCTGAGCACACAGGCAGTTCTGCTCATGTGATCGGCTCTGGGTAGAAGTGCTCCGTTAACGTGACCCCCAGCCTCTCATTTCCTGCTCCTGTTTGCTTTGGGGAAGAAACCAGAAAAGTCTGCAGCTAACGCAGACCCTGAAGCCATCCTGGGCTTCTGGTAGGAACATGAAGGGACAGGCTGGTGGCCGCCGGGCAGAGGCCAGGGACACGAGTGTGTGCCCAGCTCTGCTGTCAGCCCTTCCCTGGACGCCCTCTCCGTCTCTCCTGATAGAGTCTCCCAGGCCATTTATGAAGCACCTGGTGCATGCCAGGGACTGTGAGAGCACCTACGCGTGTTTGTTCTTTGAATCTCACGCCACCCTGTGAGTGCATGTAGAGCCTGCAGTTTGTAGCCACCCCGGTGTCACAGCCCCTACCCGACAGGACTCACGCCAGGCCTGCTCTGCTCCAGACCTCATGCTGTGGCTGTTGGGGCATATTTGAGGGGATGAGTTCTTCCAGAAGGGCCATCGCCTGGTGAGGGCTGTAACAGCCACGTGCCTCCAACGGGACGGGCTGGATTTCACTCGGTCGCAGAATCTCCTCATAGGAAGGCGGCAATCCTGGGGAGAGCTCTGGAACGCAGACAGATCTCTTGACAGATGACCGCCAGCCTCTGCCACTGAGCGTGGCACTGCAGTGAGGCTGGGCTCAGGGTCCCAGACAGCCAGGCCGGAGCCGAGATTCTACGTCATGGTGGGTAACTAGAGAGCACATCTTGTGTTTATTTCCGCCTACGGGTAGCTGGTGTGAGAGGCAATGGAAATGCACGCATTTGGTTCCATAAAATCACATTACGAAAAATGACCTGTGTTCCCAGACTCAGGGTTTCACCCCTCTGTAGGGCAGGCTCTGCACAGGATCGGCGGGGGGCGGGCTGAGCCTTCTGTGGAGCGTTCCAGCTCCAGAAACACGCCGGGGGTGATGGTCCGAGAGGCCACGCAAGTGTGGGCAGAAAACGGCCCTGTCTCCTTCATGGGGTATGACGGCTGCTTCAAGAGGTCACAGAGCCACACTGAGACACTGCGTGTGAGCTGAGATCCCGGCCCCTCCTGTCCTCAGCGCTGCCTCAGGACCTTCATGGCGAACAGCACTGCATCAGGTTTTGGGGTGTTTATTAATAATTTAAGCCTAAAGAATCTGAAAATCTCTGCTCAAGAGGAGGGAGATACTCTTTCTTTTTTTCTTTTTTTTTTTTTTTTAAGTTTTACTTTATTTTTGAGAGAGAGAGAAAGCAGGGGAGGGACAGAGAGAGAGAGAAGGAGACACAGACTCTGAAGCAGGCTCCAGGCTCCAAGCTGTCAGCACAGAGCCCGATGCAGGACTTGAACTCATGAACTGTGAGATCATGACCTGAGCTGAAGTCGGACGCCTAACAGACAGAGCCCCCCAGGCGCCCCAGGAGATTCTCTTTCTGTTTGTTTCTC
The DNA here is from genome assembly GCF_023721935.1 of Panthera uncia. NCBI lineage: Eukaryota > Metazoa > Chordata > Mammalia > Carnivora > Felidae > Panthera > Panthera uncia. The sequence goes on from NW_026057576.1 coordinate 78,097,970, forward strand.
ACATTTTAAAATTCTAAGAAAATGTGCCATTTTTAGTCTTGAGAAATACTTTCAGTGATGTCTTGGGCTTTTTTAGACACAATGTCAAAACTCTGGATGAGTGTCATCAAAGGGGGTCTGCAGCAGGGCTATCCCCCATCCTTCTTGTGTGGGGGCCACGGGGCTGACTTCGGGGACCTGGAGGCCACAGATGCCGTCTCCACGTGGGATCCCGAGAGGTGTCTGTGACGTGTGTGAAGAGCCAGGCTTTCCTGGGGCAGACAGGCTTTTGTGTGAAAGCCCAGGCTGTGTGGCCCCAGGAATGTCCCTGGCGGGGACATTGACGCACAGTGTGGTGAGAGGGATGCCTGGAGGGACGGCAGGTGGCTCTGAGGCCACACGCTGTCCCAGCTCCTGTGACCGATCCCCAGATGCGGATCTCCCAACGTGAAACCAGGCTTCTGGGCGAGTGGCCAGACCGTGTCTTGTTTACCTGGTTTCCAGGCCTTATTTTGACTCCAAGTGGGAACCAGTGTCCTTCTTCCTGGTGTGCGGCTCATACCTGTAAACATACACCTGTGTTTCTGCCTGTTCTCATCCCTGCGAGATGCAGCGGGGACAGTTTGAGGTGTGGTAATGGAGAAGAGGACGTTTGATAGGATGCTTGTAGCTGTTGGGGCACATCAGGTCCCTCCTCCCCTGTAGGGTGGTGTCACCACTCCGGCACATTGGAAACATCCTCGTCGGAGGTCACAGGAGGTTGGAACCCTTTACCGAGATGCACTGTAAACGGAACGTGGACTGTGGATTGTGGTCTGCCTTATGTGCTGTTGCCAGTGGTAAAGATAACGATGATTCTGGCAAACATTCTATCGGACTTTGAAGGGCCTTCTGTGTCTACCCGACACTGGACTAAAGCAGCAGAGAGTTGCCCGAGTTGTCCGTGAGGAGGGGGCGTGGAGCCACAGGGCAGTGGGTGTCAGGGTGAGCCTGGGAGGTGCGGGCCTCCACGTGGTCGGGGGGGCACAGCCCGCTAGCGGGGTGCTCTGCGGGGCTGGGGGCTGCTGGGCCTTGGAAACACGGTGCCCGTCATTCACTCCTTCGGTCAGCTTGATTAATCGGGTCCTTCCTGCATTTCAGACCCTCTCTTGGGGCTGCAGACACGGGAACCATCGGCCCATGGTTTGCAGAGAAGGTAGGGAAGGAATGAAGCAAATGTGAGTCTGGTGTTGGGGGCCCACAGCGCCTCTGTGGGGAGGGCGGCAGAGCAGGGTCCAGGGTGGCCCAGGCAGGGAGCCGCAGCCTGCCCATGAGGGAGGGAGGATGGAGGACGGATGCAGCTGCCGGCATGCCCAGAGCTGTGTCCTGAGTGCTCCCGGAGCCCCCGAGAAAGCCGTTTGGATACAACGTGCATCCTTTCCCACTAAGGGGGCAGAAAGCCCAGGGTAGAGGCTGTCTCCCTGGGTTCAGCAGGCCAGACCAGAGGGAGGCCAGAGGTTGGGGGAAGGGTGAGGACTTGTCACCTGGCTTCGGTGGGGGCGAAGGTAATGTCTTCCCAGAGGGGTGACAGCAAGGAGAAGACTGACTCAGTGGGGAGAATGTAAGATACCCTAGAACATTCTAGCGGGACACCCAGCAGTGGACGTGCAGGCGCACGCTCAGGAGGGACACAGGACGGGGCTGTGGCGAGCAGGCCTACCCCCGTCTCTTAGGTTTCACTTGTTTCCCGAGTGCACCTGTCTGATGGGGGCCTTCCCGGACATCTCTAAACGGAGGCCCGGGGCCCATCTGGGCCCTTCCGTCCTTGGCACCACCATTTCCTCTAGCCTCCTGGAGCCCTTGCAGCCAGAAAGCAGAGCGGAAGTCTGGAGTCTCTGCGGGAGACCTCTTGGACCGGACAGTCCCAGGTCCCAGCCCAGCTGCGAGGTAGGGCAGGCCGGTGGCTCGGCCATGAGTCTGCAGGGGTGGCGAGAGCAGCCGGCCCCGGATGCTGGAGGCTCAGTTGGAGCGGAAGGAACCGTGAAAGGTGCTGGGAAGGGCGTGGAGGGGTGGGGGGGGGGGGCCACTGGAGGCAAACCACAGGAGAGCTTCCTGAAGGACAGAGCAGGCCACCGCCTCCTGCAGGCGAGGTCAAGGCGGACCCACACCCACCGACGTCACGACAGGATGGAAAACTGCCCGCGGCTTTTGACCTGGACAGTAAGACAAGGCTGCCTGTTCGTTTACTGTGAGTGTTTACCTCCCCGCTCTGGTGTGGACAGAGCAGGGTAGAAGGGCGTCGGCTTCGTTCACCGCTTTCCGGCTCCCGGCTCGCATAACGGCAGGGGACCGGAGCTGGAGTGTGTGCTGGGAGGGGCCGGCTAGGCGGCACGGGGACCGTGACTCACACTGGGGGAGCCGAGGTCAAGAGAGTGGACAGCTCTGAGGGGAAATGACCAGGTCTGTTCCTGTACGCTTTCTGCGCCAAAGATGAAATCGGTTGTTCACAGACACATTTTGACACCTGCACGAGATTATAAAAACTGCCTTATGACGCTGGTGCTTCGGTATAGATTTTGTCACTGCTGTTGCTCATTTTGAGCACAGGTCTGGCTTTCTGAGAAGAGAGCTCTGTAAATGGGCACCTCCGAGGAGGTCGGGCCAAAGAGAGGTTGTCTGCAGTACCCGCCCCGGGTCAGCTCCCTCCAGGAAATCTGGGAGGGCCCTTCCCCGTGTCTCCGGCTCCGGGGACCCTGAGGGCCCAGCCTCTGTCCTCACGTGGCCATCTTCTCCCTGCACCTCCTGTCTCTGTCCAAATGTCCTTGTTTTTGTAGGGACACCAGTCATATCGGAGGAGGGGTCCACTCTCCTCCACTGTGACCTCATGTTAACTAATCACAACTGTAATGACCCTATTTCCAAATAAGGTCTCATTCTGAGGTTCGGATTAGGGCTTTCCCCTGTCCTTTGGGGGACACAGTTCAACCCGGAACAGCCTCTATGGGGAAAACCGTGGACAGAGAACGGTGCTCGGGTTGTTTCATGGCCCCGAGGTACAGACTCTGACCCATCAGAGCAGACGCTTAGCCCATGGGGCGGGACACTAGTCAAAGGGAAGGATGCCTGTCTGTGGGCATGTGACCATGGGCCCCTGGTCAGGCTGGCAGCCTCTTCACCCCCTGGCCGGGCCAAACGAGCCTCAGGGGCAACCTGGGTGAGACTCAGCTGGTACAGTGTGTCCATGTACTGACTGGGGACCTGGGGGCTGTGTGGGGCACCCGCCTGTGTCTGTCATGTGGGGAGAGGTGTCCTTGGGCAGCCGCCTGGAAAGCGTGAGGTCTGGGACCAGGAGCAAGGACTGACCACCTGCACAGGAACAGAAAGGGTCCCCGCCCTGCCCCTCGGGTCGCGGAAGTGTTGGCCTTGTTTGTGATGCGGACCGTGGGTTGAGGGAGCTCCTGGCTCTGTAGCTGCACCCGAACCTAGAATGTGCAGACAGACGTTACCAGTCCTTCCCGAGGGGGTGACCAGAAGACCCGACCGGGGCGGCAGGAGCCAAGACGGTCTGAGTCCTAGCAATAGGCAGGGCCGCTTTGAGAGGGAAGGAAGTGTACTGAACGTAAATACGAGTCTCTTATGTTCTCTGGGTTTTTATAGGAAATTGTAGCATCCTGGTCTGGGACTGTGTGTTCTTCGTGATAATTTACATCTCCCACAGAAATCTGCCAAGCAGCCAGCAGGCGACAGTAGATTGTTCCTGGCCCCACCACCGACTCAGGGCTGCCCCTCCTGTAATTGGGGAGAATGGGGAGAATGGCCCACAGCCCTTAGCACTGACTCAGCCTCTGTGGGCTCGCCTCCTCCTGGCTTTCCCCACGTTGCCTGAGGGGGCTGCTCTGGCTGAGCTCTGCTCTTTTCTCTTTGTGAAGGAGTTTTCTTTTCCCTTGATGTCTTTAACTTAAAAACAAAAATCAAAGAGTTGTGTGATTCCCATTGGGACGCATTATGCAGGAGGAAATTATTCCCATTAGAATCCGGTGAATTTCACATATATCTAGAATTGCTTTTATAATAAAAAATAAATGTTCTATAAGTGATAGTACCTGGGGAATATCACCAGTCCTGACATAAGTCTGGTTGATTTCGTGTTCGGAAGTCAGTTTGTCACGCCACTTAGCAGCATGACTATTGCACGGCATCTAATCTTTGATGGGTGTTCTGAAAAAATAACACTGTATCTCTGCCTTCAGTATTACTTCATTTAGATTCCCGGTATGTTCGGGGCGGCTGCACCGTTTTACTCTAAAGAGCTCTGCACTTCCTCAGGGGTCCCCGGGCTGTGCGTGACAGAAAGGGGGCACACACTGCCACGTGATGCTCACTTCTGGCACAGTCCGCCTGAGAGGTGGTCTCTACCACCAGGTGAATGACAGCTGAGGCACAGTCCTGCACAGAGAGAGCCAGTCCAGCACACGCACCTGGAGGAGAAGGATGCAGAGGGACCCTTAGCTAGAGAAGAGAGGCGGCTGGTTCAGGGGGGTGATGCCAAGTTTCGGGGGCCAGCACTCAGGGGTCCATGTGATTTTAGAGCTGCTCCTGGGGTTCAGAGAAAAGTCAGGGCGCGTCGCGTCCCCTACCGGTGTTTAATACCACGAGCAGCAGTGCCCCAAACTGCAGTGCAGACGCGTGAGGCCAGGGCCCCCGAGGTGTCTGCAGGGTGAGCTGTAGAGTGAAATCTGAGTCCCCTCTGTGCCTCATCACCCACACCCACACCCACACACGATTTTGTCCGTCTGTCCTCACAAAGTTCACAGTGCACAGGTGCGAAAGTCCTTCCCACACAAACATTTTGAGTCTTTGTCTCCTTAGGTGCGTTTTGCAGGGTGTGCAGGTGAGACTCGTTGGAGAAGGGCCTGGAGCCTTGTGGCCGTAGGAGCCGTCCCAGCCTCTGACACATGACGCCCTCCTTTATTTTAATCTCCCCCCCTACCAAAAAAAAAAAAAACAAAAAACGTTTGGTCTCCATTTTCTTTAACAGGATGAGGCAATTTCTTTTAGATTTGCTTAAACTCACCCGCTAGCTTTGAAAGGAGAACATTATCTGTAGATCGAAACATCGCTCCTGCCCGAACTGAGCTGTGGCTGTGTGGAATCCAGCATAGTGAAGGCGGATGCCTCCAGAGCGTGTGCAGACTCCGTTGTTTCCTTTCTTCCTCCCCGCCACCGCCGTGAGGGCTGGAGCGGATTTTGGTTCACAGCACAGTGTGCAGTGTTAACTAGGTGACATATGGGTGGGGGACATTCCTGCCTGTCCACTGCCGCCGGGGGCGGGGGGGGGGGCGTTTCCATGGAGATAAGAAGCAGAAGTGCTCCCTGCCACCTCATTGGTATGCATCCCCAGTACAGGTTCATTGTGCGTGTGCTAATGACAGGGTGGCTCGTAATAAAGATGGTGCACTGGAGAGATTTGCTGCCTTGGTATATTTTTCCCTGGCAGAAAACTACTTAGAGACTGTAGTCAGTAAGACGATGACTGGCAGGCTGAAGAGGCTGCTTAGCGGCATATGGGGGAAGGCTGGTGCTGTGTGCCACACGCATATGCTGCCATTAAACTCCAGCTTTGCGCTTTGTGTGTTCCTGGGCTCGTGCCAGGGAGCCCACCTGCTGCAAGAATACTTGTAAAGCCCAACTCAAAAGTGATTGAAAAGCTACTAGAATAAACTGTAATAACACAGTGCTTCACAGATGGGACATAATTGCAAGCTAAGTGCACAGCCTCGGCAGTAATGAAAACACGAGCCATTAAATTAAAATCATAAGGGAAAAAACGATAAAAGTCTGTTGATTTTTTTTTTTAGTTTTATTGCAAAAACTTCAATTTTCCTGCCCTCATTAATCAAATACCATAAAACTATAGTGTGACTCTGTTCTCGTGGAGGTTCAGGCAATTAGAGCGGTGAATGTTGAGAAAAAGGATGTAACTTTTGTCATTCGCTTGCTGGCATAACGCAGACCCCCCGTCACCAGAGCCACCGGTCCCGACGCGTATGTGTCCATCTGCAGATCGAAAGAGCCTCCGGGAATTTGCCCTAAGTTATGGCGGTTTGTCTGAGTTTGTCCGGGGCCAGGGCCACGTGACCGTGGAACTTTCGCTTTGTGCTCCATATTCGCACGTGTGCAAAGTGAGCCCTTTCTCCCGGGTCAGCCCGCCCTTTGTGCTCCAACATTACGGATTTTCCACTTTTTTTGACAATCACGAGAGACCCCCCGAGCCGTGTGAACACGGGGGCTCGACGGGCGTCTGAGCCGGGGTGGCCGGCGGGCAGAGGCCAGGCCTCCGTGCGATGGGCAGCCGGGCGCCGGCAGGAGGCGGGGGCCGTGGGAGCCGAATGCGCGGCGGGCGGGGGGCCTCCCCGGGCGTCTGGTGCCCCCGGGGCCCCGGCACCATTGTTCTGCTGCTTTCTGTGGGTGGGCCTTCCGGGGAGAAAGGAGCGTTTGTGTCTCTGTCATCACCCAAGTAAACAGCCTTTAGAAGACTTTCTTTTTTCGTTTTTAATTATGCATTTCTTTGGCATTCCTCACGGCAGAGTGGACGAGTTCCCATCCATTCAAAAAAACAACAGAAAAAAAACAAACCCAGCAGCAACCACGGGATAAATATGTTTTCACTTTACAAGGGGAGCTCGGCGCGCAGTCCTGGGGCATCTCAAGCCGTTGATGGGGGAAGAACAACGTTTCTCCTGCTGGCCCTCCCGTCGGGGGACAGAGGGTCGTTTCTCCGAGAATCCCGCGCTCCCGACTCCGAGTCGCCGAAGAGCTGACGGGCCCTCTGAGCCAAAGCGGCTGTGGGAAAGCTCTCTGCGATTTGGTGGCAGGCAGGCTGGCAGCTGACAGTGCACGGGAGCACACAGCCTGGCATGGTCCCTGCCCGAAGACCGACCCACGGCCACTGGGCAGGAACAGGGTGGGCAGGCCAGGACCCCAGATCAGACAAATCTGTGGCTTTTGGACAGCTCAGCTGGGCCCAGCCACGGAGGGGGGGGGGGGCACGTCATGATCACCTGCCGCGACCACCGCAACACTCACATCACGCGGCCTCTAGCTGCTATTACTGCCTTCACACCTGAGTGTTTGCCACTTCCTGCCCGGCGGGACCTGTCCAGACTCATCTCATGATGTGGTCTTCGAACGTGGCTCGTGGGACAAGTACACTACACGAGTGTGGGCATCTCCCCTGCCTGTTTGTTCCATTTTTGCCTCCCTTCCTTGAGAACCGCTCATCTCGCGGCCAGATGCCCCCAGATGGCAGCCAGGTTTGATGCGCCACGGTGGCCCTGGCAGGAGTCTGGAACCAAGGAGGTCCAGAGAGAGGACAGAATCAGATGAGGCTTGGGGAAGGAAGTAGGCTCTGATGTGAACTTCAACAAGAAGGGGATGTGTAGCCTTTCTGGGCAGTGTTTGTACAAACAACACTGCCACAAGCCTCCTTAGCTGTGGTCACACTTGCTCTGCGGGGCTGTGCCTGTCCCACTGTCCCTGCCCTCTGCTTCGGACTGAAACATGGGTAAAAAAACAGCCCCTCTAACTGCTGAAAGGGATGTGGCCCTGTGTTACACTCAAAGGGAGAATTTATACTGGTACTTTTTCCTTCCTCAGCTAAACAACTGATGTGTAAAAAAGCATACACACGTGTGCTTTGCCGTAGGTGTCCATGGCTAGCCCGCACGTGTCCCCTCTGAAATTTGCGGGGACCATGTGAGAGCCATCCACCACTTCCGAAGCAGCATGGCGTAGCAGTGATTTACATGTGGTCGTTTGAAGGAGGGCGGTGGGAAGTCCACAGCAAATGAGTACTTTTAGAACACCTGCAACCACGTAAGCCTATGTTCATTTTTTCAGTGTGCAGCCTGGCTTTCTGGACTGTCAGCAGGATCCCCGATTTGAAATCCCAGCAAAGGGAGCCAGGCTCCGAGGGGCGCGTTGGGGAGACTCAGGAAGCGGCGTGTGCGAGTGTGCAAGCCCAGTGTGGCTGCTCGGGAGATCTGAGTGTGCCTGCACCACACACACATTATTTGGGGGTGTTCAGAGCTGTTTCTCAAGAATCCCGCTTATGTGTGTGTTTCTGTTTTATAAGAAAGTGTCGGGGCGCCTGAGTGGCTCGGTCGGTTAAGTGTCTGACTTCGGCTCAGGTCACAATATCACGGTTCGTGGGTTCGAGCCCTGCGTCGGGCTCTGTGTTGACAGCTCAGAGCCCGGAGCCTGCTTTGGATTCTGTGCCTCCCTCTCTCTGCCCCTCCCCTGCTCGTGCTCTGTCTCTCTCTCTCAAAAATAAATAAACATTTAAAAAAAATGTGTATGAGTGTGGCGTGGGCATGCGTCAGCAGCACCCCACGGGGCTTCACTTGTACACCCACGGAGCCGTTGGTGACATGTTGTTCTCTTGGAACAGGAGTTCCTGCTAAGCAGACTACCGGCTACTCTGTTGTTGGCTCCCTTTCTCTGCGTTCTTTCTAATCTCTAAGCCCAAACCCAGATGAGATGCACGGTAGGCTGCCAGCCAACAGGGCTGCTGAAATCAGCGTGGTTTAGGGGCAAGTCCAAGCTGTGGTTACAGGACCGTGGAGTCAGCAGGGCCACCCTGCATGACACGCAGTGCCCTCGCCGCTCATGGAATTGGTCAGCTTATGATTTGCATCATCTGTTTTCTCTTTGCCTTACTTAGCAAGATGGTTTAAGAGAAAAAAAATGGCAATTTCTTTTGTAGTGGAAAACCTCAGGGGAGGATTGGAGGTGATGCAGTACGAATGGAGGCCCCACAAAGGAAGGAGAGGGTGGCCTGTCCCAGGTCTCCTTCCGCAGGGGATGGCACAGAGTTACAGATGTGGGTTGTTACAAGTTCTTGTCACCTGCCAGCTCCTGCAGTGAAGGAATTGGCTCGACTTCTAGGTTAGAGCTCACAGGTTTTGCCCGATTCTCAGGCCTGGTGATGATGTATCCAACCTGATATCTTACGTGTCCCCAAAAACACGCCCATTGGTATATTTAGTCATTGTGCGGTGTCCCTGCCTCTCGGGGGTCCGGACTATGGGAAATAATTCACAGAACACGGCCGTCCTCACTTGGATTTACTGGAGCAGGGGTGTGCCAGGCTATAGAATTGGATGCCCTCTCCACCCCGGCCTCTGCACTGTCGCCGAATGACCTTCAGCCAAGCCTTTGCCCTGCCCGGCCTGCCCTTGATAGTGTGCCCCCATCCTGACCTGTGTGCAGCCCACCTGTCCCCGAGCTTGCTCGCCTATCTGGAAGTCTGATGCCTGGATGAGAGGCCGTCGGTGCTCATGTCTGGGCCGCGGTTTCACAGGACCATGGCGGGTGTTCAGGGTCCCTGGTGGGCTGGGTGACGTTTGCAAGGCCTCATGCATATCCCTTGGGGGCGAATGCACCTGCGGGAGATTCACCTGAGGAGCCCTGTGGAGTCTCCTGAGGTGTTGACAGTGGTGGTTGTACCCGTGTTCGTCGTCCCAGGCTGACCTGCCCTCCGGGACATGACTCTGTGCTCACACATGACTTCTCACGCCAGGGGCCGCTGTGTGTCCCCTCTGCTCAAGGCGGCGTGTCTGTCTCGGAGGTCATGGAGGGACTGGCTACATCACCCAAACCTGCCATTGTGACCACCTCTCTGATCATGGCCGTCCAGTCAAGAGGGCAATAGTGCCTGTGGCCTCCATCATTGTGAGTGAGGGGAGGGCCACCCTCTCTCCCTCCTGGAAGGGGCCTCAGGTTGCAGAGCACCTGGCCCTCTGCCAGCCTCCGGTGTTCTAACAACCTACTGGAAAAGGGCCCAGGGACTCAGTCCCGCCAGCTTGGAGGTGATAGAGCAGGGAAGGAGCTCGGGGTCTCTGCTGTTCCCAGCAGACACTTTTTTTTTTTTTAATTAAGAAAGAGCCTTTTTTTACTAAAAAGCCAACACTTGCCTAGGCTTTATCCCTTGGTGGGGCAGTCTGGGCCACCAGCAGTTAGCGCCTGTCTCCTTTGCAGAACCGTGTGTGTGCACCACAAAGTGCAGGGATAAGAGGCTCCCGCTAAGTTATAATCACAAACACAGCAGAGTGACGTTAGTGGGATGCCTTATGAAACCCAATCCTGCCGTGGCAAACATCGCCATCTGTGGGGGTCCAGCCTCTCTGGGGGGGGGGGGACCAGCTGGGGAGGGGTTGTCTGTGTGCAGGAGTGGGGAGGGGGTTGGGCTGAGACCTCGGACAATCCCATGGGGCACTCTGGGGGTGGGGACCCTCCAAGGGTACCTCTAACTGAGGCCCGGGAAGGGCCAGGCAGCGTGGGGGTGTAACACTGGGGGACACCTGGTCTTCCGGAGCTGCTGTAACAGAGCACCACAGAGTGGACGCTGAACACAACAGGCTCTGGAAACTGCAAGGCTGGGTCGAGGTGTCCCCCTGACACCTGCGGGGTCAGGTCCTCCTGCCTCTTCCAGCCTCCTGAGCTCCAAGGCTTGTCAAAAGCGTGGTTCCAGTCTCTGCCTCCGTGGGCACGTGGCCTCTCCCTCAGGGTGTGTGTCTATGTCCCCTCTTCCTCTTCTAGGGACACCGGTCATTGGGGTCCGGGCCCTGCTCCTGCATCACTTCGTCTTAGCTTGCACATCTGCAAAGACCCTATTTCTGAACAAGGTCACATTCCGCGGTTCCTGGGGCCGTGGGCTACTTGTCCCAGGACAGATGGGCAGCCTCCTTTGGCTGGGGCAGTGGTTGAGGCGGGGGTCTTGGCTGGGAGCCTTCGGTCTTTCCTGAGCTGGGCGTGAGGGCTGTGGTGCTCGAGGGGAGATTTGTGCCCCATGCGGGCCCTTGTCCCATCCCTATGTGCTTCCACTGGGAGCTCCCGCCTGGGCTCCGAGGGGCAGCGTCAGTGGCAGGGCGTTCCTGGGGTTCTTGCACATGCAGTAATAATGTGGAATTTTTCCTTGGGTCCTTGGAGGGTGGATCTGGATCCCATCACTTTCCCCACCGGTCCCTTTCTCTACTCGCTGAGCTAGTCCACATCCCAGACGACCACTCCTGACCCTTCCTCCCACCACTTTCTTTCACAGTCCGACATCTTAAGCCACCTGCTCGTCCTCCTGCCCAACTGTCCTCAAAGCTGTGGCCTCCTTTCTTAGGACAGAAGGGACGTTGCAGGAAAGAGGGTCCCACTGGCACTGGCAAAGCCAGGATAAGCTGATGGGAGGGGAGAGATTGCATGCAGGCTGTGCCTCGGCAGGAAGGGCTTCTGGAAGTTTCTTCCCCAAGCACATGCATCAACAGAGGCCACAGGGGTGAGGACACAGGGTGTCAGGGGCAGCCCCATTTCTGGAAGGTTTGTAGAAATGAGAGACACATAGAAGACAGACTACCCAGTAACCTGGGGTGAGATGCTCACAAAATAAGGAAACGGTGGGCTGAAGACACAGCCTAAGCTAGCCCCTGGAGGGTCTGGTAGGGAAAGGGCCACACAGGACACTCGACTCTACATACCATGCCCCTGGGGACAGGTCGTGTGTCCTCAGCGGTTCCTTCCCTGTGAGAGTCAGAGGGCCATGAGGCTAGCACTCTGCTGCCCAGGGTTGTCCTCTCTGCCCCTCGTCCTCCCCCACGTCCTCCCTCACTCTGGGCTTTACTGTTTCAGATGAGGAAGAGCTTGGGCGAGAACACACCAGGCATCTGGATCTCTCGAGGCCACACCACTGTTCTCGGGAATGATTTCGATGCCACAGGGCAGGGGCTGTGGAGGCCCACACGGCAACACCTGAACCCGTGTCCCAACAGGCTCTGGTGGAGATGCACCTGTTCCCCCTGCTGTAGCCGCACTTGTGTTCCAAGGCTGTTCCCAAATCAGCAGGTCCCAAAATGCGTTGTCCTAAGAGAAAGAATAGAGTGTCCGGGTGTCTGAGACTCTCGGCTGGTTTCCGAGGAGCAAAGGCCTTGGCTGGGGCCGTTCAGTGACTTCTTGGCTGGAAAGTCGCCAGTTGAAGGCTGACAGCAGCGGGCAGTGCTTGTAGGCCCGGGTCCATGGTCCTCTAACCTGAGCTCAAGACGGATGATAGGCAGCTGGAGATGCCACCAGCAGGGCAGGGGACAGTCCTGTGGGGGGAACCAAACCCTCCTCCTTCCCACGCTGCGGCTCAGTCACCCACACCTGTCACCCCCCACGGCGGGGGGGGGGGGGGCAAGTGGCTGAGAGGGCCCGTCAAAGGATGTGGCCTGCCTCCGGGCATGTTTTATTATGCAAATAGTTTAACTGTTTTATTAGGAAGATGATGTAGGTGGTCGAAAATACTTTTGGATCCTCTAAGGTTATTTTTGAATTCAAAAGGCAGTGTCCCCAGAGCTTGTCTTATAGTCTCTGCTTGGGATGTTACTGAAACAGGACGCACCCCATCCCCCCCCCCCCCCGCCCCGTCCCACCAAACGTCTCCTGGTTGCCTGTGGTGCACCTCACTAAACACCAAGAGGAAGACAGGGAGGTGCGACGTGACCCGGTCCAGGAGAAGCCGAGGAGCTAACTGAAGACGTGAGGACCTCATCTGAAAAAGTCATTGAAGAGGCAGCGATGAGCCTGAGCTTATGGGGTGAGTGAGCGGGAGTTAACAGCAGTCAGACCCACGGAAAGTGAACTCTGCCGAGCAGCATGGTGGGGGCCGGGTCTTGAGCCCGGGGCCAAGGTGATGGAGCAGGTGTGGCAGCAGGAGGACAGCTCAAAGCAAGGCAGCCTGGAGCTGACACCAGACCGGGGACCACAGCTCACAGCCTCAGTTCCTCGTGTTCCTCGGCAAGTCACGGCCTCACACGTAAGACAAGAAGTCGCCCTGGGTTGAAAGTGTCCCCAAATCCATGTCCTTCCTGGAACCTCATGATGTACACTTATTTGGAACCAGGCAGTTAAGGTGAGGTCGTGTGCAGTAGAGGGGACCCCGACCCAATATGACTGGTGTCCTTGTAGAAGAAGAGACACGCAGGGATGGGTAGGTGCGGGCACAGACACATTGGCAGACACCACGTGACTGCGAGGCAATGATGGGAGTGACGAGGCCCAGTCCGGGGCACCAGGGGTGGTGGGGCCGCCGGGGGCTGGGCTGGCAGGCGTGGCCTGGCCGACACCTTGGCTGTGGACCCTGGCCTGCAGAGCCGTGGGAGAGCAGGGATCCGTTGCTCTGAGCCCCATGGTTTGTGGTCGTGTGTTCCTGCCAAGATGCTGACGCAGGGGGTGAACCAGTGCTCACGAGCCCAGTGGGTGGGCCGCCCCGTTGAAAAGGATCAGGAGGTCCCAGAGGGACAGTGTTGAGTTGGGCCAGGCCGGGCCAGCTGGAGGAGAGGCCTGAGGCCAGGCTGCCAGCAGAGGGAGTTTTGGGTGGAGGGAGGGACGGACAGGGAGACTGCTGAGGGCTTTGTGGGTACAGGGCACGGGTTTGGCGAGGGAGGCCTGATGGGCCAGGCCTTTCTTTGGGGAGACGCGGTGGGGCCATTGCCCTCCTGAGTTAATGAAGCTGCGTTCACTCTCCCCCGTGGATCGCCACTTCCCCAAAATTCCATGCTCCAACAGGAGAGCTGCAATCTGGTCCTCCTTCTTGGCGACAATTAAGCTTCCGACCAGGGCGAGCTGTTCCTCCATCACAACGTAAGACAATGAGAGCGTGTACGGCGGGGAGGTCGCGTGGCAGCACCAGTGGGCAGGGCTTTATCGGGAGCTCGGGCCCTGGGGTGGAGAGGCCCCTCTTTCTCCAGCAAGACACAAATCTGAATGTGAGATGTCATTAAAGCCTCCTTCCTCTGCTACTGCTTCTTTTAGAATAACAAAAACACATCAGTGGTGAGTTTCGCGTTATTTTTAATAAAAGAAACCCTTTAATTTACATATATTTAAGGCTAAGTAAATGAAAAATGCATTATGTTACCACTGTTCTAGTGAATAATGAGCCCATAGGGTTCAGAAGAATGTTTGCTTTTCAAACCTTGAGCTCGCCTAGCTCAAGTCTGCCCCTGGGGCGAGGGAGGGGGCATGCGTTGTTGTCAGGGGCACGCTGGGGCTGGCAATGCCCCAGCGGGAGACGTGGGGCAAATGGATTCTAGTCAAGCCACAGCCCCCAAATCTGGTCATCCAGGGCGTGTGCCCAGCAGGTGCTGAGCCCAGGCCCTGCTGGGAAGCCCAGGGCCACACTGTGGCCCTCCACCTCCCTCTCCTGAAAGCCGCACTTCCGGCACCGCCTCTCTGACAGCAGGCAGCGGGAGCCGGGAAGACAAAAGAAATTACACACATACACGCGCACACCCACACACGTATGCGCACACACCTGCGAACACACACATTTTTGTCTCCGGCGTTTTGTTAGAAGAAAATGTCCTTGGGATCATTGAAAAATCACCATCATCCCTGACCTTCAGAGGAGAGCCTGGCATTCCGTGTCCTGCCGTGGTTCCCCGGAGAGGACAGCCTGTGGCCGTGTCTTCCCTGAGATCCGTGGGTGAGGTATTTGGCCCAGGCTCTGGCAGGCAGCACCCCAGGAGGAAGGTTCACTGTTAACGATGATGAACAGTCGCTAACAAGCATTTCCTGCGTTCTGCACTGACTTTGGTGGGGGCCTGCTTGCCTTTTCTAAGAAAGATACTTTCTTGTCAACCTGAATACAGAGGGAAACTGAGGCAGGCTCGAGTGACCAGAACCTGGGTTCATTCAGGAGGAGCAGCTGGGGACACACACACGGTAGCAGGTGGCAACGACCCCGTGGAAGGTCCGGGGTGGTGATGGTCACGGATGGGCAGGAGCGTCAAGAGGGGGCATCCAGCCCGAGTCCCAGCAGTGAGTTCCCCGGCTCCGGGATGGGCAGAGACTCTTGGTGGCGCTCATCGGTCAGGAGGTGAGTGTGGTTTTCCGAAAGTCCAGTGTTTTCAGGGAATCAGTATGTCAGTTCTCAAGCTTCGGTTTCCTGAGGGTGCAGGTGTGAGCTTCTCCACTTCGTCCCTCTGGTGATGTTGTACCCTGAGAGTCTCTCACATTCTATACCTTCAGGGGCCACATTTGGGCTTGAGGGGCCCCCTCCTGTCTCCCTTGCCCCTCACTCCACCAAGCGTGAAGTGCGGGCTGGACACAGGAAAGAGAAACGCTCCCCTGCCAGGGAGGCCTCCAGGCTGCCAGGTGCCTGCTGGGGGCTCTCCTTGAGCACTCGCAGGTTTGCTCAATCTGGGGAGGCTGCAGCGTCGCGTGCAGACCAACAGTCCCCTTGAGGTGGGGACTGAGCTCTGGCCGGGCCTCTCAGGGAGTCCTTCCTGCCTGGAGCAGGTTGGCCAGGGCTTCCAGGAGGAGGTAGCTCTAGTGTCAGACCCTGAAGGGCGGCTGAGGAACAGGCTGAGTGGCCCCAGGAGACCCGCGGCCAGAGCGGAGGGCAAAGGCAGGCCAGTCCCCTGGACTTTCAGGGACATTTCCTGCCCCGGTGCAAGGACACGCTCTTTTCTGCCTGTTTCTATTTTCCCCAGTTAATCAGGTGACTTGAAAAGAAGCTAGATAAGGGCATTGTTTGTGCTGACATCACCCTGACGATACTGTCTGGGGAGACCCGAGGGGGACGCTGCCTTTCTGAGCGATAGAGTCATTAGGGGCCTCTCATCACCTCTGCACATCTAGGTTAATTACCACAGAAGGCCTGGAAATGGCAGCTATAATTTTTCTCAAGAAAGTACTGCTATTTTTACTCTTCGACAGACCCTATTTTGCAGTTCGGTGGTGTGATAATTTTCGTAGAACGGCTGTCGTGTGTTTGATTAAATTTGGGTTGCAAGTTAGGCAGTGATGGCCCCACGGCCCGTCGATCATCTCCAAACAAGCAGCTGTTCCCTCCAGGAAATAGGGTGGGGCCTCTGTGGATGCCCGTGACCACCTTGGCACAAGATGCTTTCTGTTTAGGAAATCACAGCCGACATTTACCAAACAGCATAAGGTAACAAACCTCTGGCTTTGGGTTATCACTGAAGTCACGGCAAGGGATGCCGTTCAGAGAGCCTGTGTGGGCGGTTTCCTTTTAGAACGTTATTATGACCTGTGTGAATCTTGTGAAGTTTATTTTGAGAGAGCCAGCCGGGGGGGGGGGGGGGGGGCAGAGAGAGAGGGGGGGAAAGAATCCCAAGCGGGCTCTGTGCTGTCAGCACAGAGCCTGACATGGGTCTCACCATGAGATCATGACCTGAGCCGAAATCGAGAGTCGCATGCTTACCCAATGGAGCCACCCAGGCACCCCTCATGTGATGTTGAAGTAAGTAATTTGTGGCATAACTTGTTTGGGGTGAGATCTGGGAAATTGTGTCGTGTACCTGTTGAAGTCTCTCATGAAAGGACAGATGGCTTTCGTGGACATAACATCTCTATTTCCTTTTTTTTGTTAATGTCTTATTTATTTTTGAGAGAGATAACAGAAACAATGTGAGCAGGGGAGGGGCAGAGAGAGAGGGAGACACAGAATCCGAAGCAGGCTCCAGGCCCCAAGCCATTAGCACAGAGCCCAACACGGGGCTTGAACTCACGAACTGTGAGATCATGACCTGAGTTGAAGTCGGATGTTCAACCAACTGAGCCGCCCAGACACCCCTCTATTTCCTTTTGTTTCAAAACCAGATGAAATTTGAAATGCCTGATTTGAAACCTGTCCCTAGAGCTGTCTCTCCTGCCCTCCAGACCATCCATTGGAGTGTGGCCTGACTGCACCCCTGCCGTCTGCCTGGGGGGTGCACATCTGTGGTTTTGATTATTGGCAGCCTCTGGTGCTCTGTTCACAATCACGTGCAACTTGTAGGGGTGGGAGAAAGGATATTTGAACCTCTCTCTTCCTTCTGAAGTTAGCCCTTCGGTTCACCCCTTCCTTGACCTTTGGGGAGCTGTGGAGGGTATGGAAGCCCTTGGTACAGTAATCAAACATGCAGGAGGGCAAAGCCTGGAGGCATTAGAACATGCCAGGGCGCCTGGGTGGCTCAGTCAGTTAAACATCCGACTCTTGATTTCAGCTCAGGTCATGATCTCACGGTTCGTGGATTCAAGCCCCACGTCAGGCTCTGTGCTGACAGCTCGGAGCCTGGAGCCTGCTTCGGATTTTGTGCCTCCCTCTCTGCTCCTCCCCCACTTATGTCCTTCCGCCCTCCACAAATAAATAAACATTAAAGAAAAAAAAAAAAAGAACATGCCTTCCTGTGGCATCACTGTCCTCCTGCGCAGCAGATGTCCAGGGCCAGCCAGTGTGGAAGATGGAGATTGTAGAGGAAAATTTTAGCATACGCGTCTCTTCTGGAGAGCTCTGGGCACCCTCCCAGGTCTTTGGGGGAGTCAGGGTGGTGGCATCTTGATTGATTCAAATATGGCTTCGTTCAGGAAGCTCTTCCTGGGTCTCCACACCTTGAGTGCTGCGTGAAGGTATGTCTGTGATTGTGCGGGTGGTACCTGTGTCCCTGCGGGACCCGAGCTCTGTGGGAGCAGGGCCGTCCCTGCCTTGCAGCCGTGTCCCCAGGACAGCACAGCACCTGGCACTCAGACACCTGCTCAGGGCAGGATGCTCACATTGTGATGTGGCTTGGCACAGGCACCCTCAGATGCCTGGGCCGGCGTTAGAAAGTTCTTGAGGGAGCCCAGCCCTGAATGCTTAGCCTTTTGAAGGAGATGACTTACCAGTATGTTTTGTTTACTTTTGGGGAAATTGTCTCATTGGAGATCTGTGGGGCTGTTTTCTAAACTGAGGGCTGAACGTTGTGCTATGCTCATTCCCGAGGCTCCGTGGACTGTCACATTTGGGGATGAGCCGGCATGGCAAGGGAGAGGTTCCCCTGCTCCGCTCCCCTTAGGGGGGAAGTCATAACTGTCAGAAGCGAGATATAGCTGTCAAAAGTGCATGAAATCAGGTGTGCGAATGGGAAACAGAAGTCACAGTTCCCTTTGTTCTGTGACAGGGTAAGAATTTCAAATTTTTCATCAGAGAGGAAATAGAATTCTAGCAGTTACATCTAAGCGATGGGGGCCTGTCCCCAGAACCAGCGCTTGCTTATGCACAGCGAATTGACCCCAGTAACCCAACATGGCAAACCGGGGACAGTAGCTAAATGCACAGCAATTGTGTTTTGTTTGGCCAGTAAAACCAGCCCCTGTTCAACTGGGCACATGCTCATTCCAGATGTGACCCTGGGCCCCAGTTCTCCATGCGCCCCGGGACTCAGCCTGGGTCTCCTGACCTGGTGGGATTGCCCCAGGAGGATCTGTCCTTGTCTGCACTGCCTCACCAGGCAGACATCCTGGCCTGTGATGGACACTGGGGTGGCTCAGCCAGCGGGATTTGAGGAAAGGCTGGGAGACTGATGGTCACCTTCTGGGTCCTGCTTGCTTTCTGTCCCCAGTGGCCCTCGTGGGCACTGCTGCTCTGTCTTGGGCCTCAACCTGGGCCCCAGGCAGGAAGAACAAGGAGGGACAGGCTGGGGACAGCCTGCTGGTCCGCTGTCCGTCTGTGTGCTCCTGGGGAGACAGCGGCCTGCCCAGAACCCCCCACTGGGGTGCATCCCCAGCCTCCAGACCGGTCCCTGCACCACTTGGCTGCTGGCGCCTGGGGTCTGCCCTGCACCCCCTGCATCGGAGCCCCAGACCCTGGGTCTCCCTCAGAAACCCCACAGAATGGCTTGGGTCAGCCTCCTGCACTCAGCCTTCTTCCAGTCTGAGCCTTGGATTTTATCTGGGATGATACTTTCCCAGAGTGGCAGCCAGCGATAAGAGGCACGTCATTTGACTGTGACCCTCATGTGTCCATTTTCAGCGTCCACAATCCCCGTGAGACTGTGTGGACAGCCAGCCCCAAAGGTCCCTTCCCCCACCTGCCAGAACCCTACATTTGCCACTCACCTCCAGCCCCAGTGCCCTCACTGGGATGGGGTCTGCCCTCAAGAGGTGGGGGAGGTCCCTCCAAAAGAGGGGTGCAGCCACCCTGGGAAGGCGAGGACCTTTCTACACCATGGGTCCTCCAGCAGGGAGGGCAGCCCTCGTCCTGCCATGTGGTGCACCTGGCCAGCCCATGCCCTCCTACTCCTCCGTGGCTGCAGGGCTCTGGGGAGACAGGTCCCCCCTCGCCCTGTTGGATTCGCACCTCCTACCTGGCAGTTTGCTCCTTGGAACAGAGAGGCAAAACCAAACTTGCTTGCACAGACTGGCTCCAGCCTGGAGATTAACACCACTTCAGACAAGGATAGAATTTTCTAGGACATGACGTGCATTGGGCGCTTGGTGGCTGCAGGTGCTTTATTTTCTCTCTGCGGCTGACCATGGTCCTTGAGAAAATACCGAGTATACCCGTGTAGCCTCGGTCTTTCTGTTGGTGCGGCCCCAAGTCATGATCAGATGCTTGGTCAAACAGAATGTGAAGGATCGTGCAAACATTTGTAGCTGCGTAAATACTGAATAATTTACGAGGGCAAACCTCCATATGCAAATGTCATTGTTCGTGTATTTATGTATTTACTGTTGGTTGTGGGGGGCGGCTAGAGCCTCATTCTTCCAGAAGAGCAAACAAAGCTTACTCTCCCAGAGGAATTCACTCGTGCATGCTTGCACACCTACTGTGTGCGGGCGCCATGCTCCACACGACCTGTGTCCCCACCTGGGGGATTCCCACCCAGTGCTCCTTGGTCACCTGTTTCAGAGTCCCCGGGAAACTTTTCATAAGCAGCTTCCTGAGCTCCCCTCAGACCAACCAAATCAGAGGCTGCGCCCAGGGGTGCAGCCCAGGAATCTGCGTCCTCACAAACGCCCCCGTAATGTGGGCCACACTCAAGTCTGGGAAGACCATTTCTGGCCAGCGATGTCTGAGAGTCAGGTGTGTGGGGGCAGGGTTCCTGGGCCTCCCTGTAGGACAGGGCCTCCAGCTGGGTGGGGCTTTGCATCAGAATCAGCTGCGGAATGTTTTTTAGCCCAGTGCGGCCAGCCCCCCCACCCCCACTTGGCCTGGAGGTTCTGATTCCTGAGGTCAACACGGGCCTGGACATCTGCATTTTTGGGCAAGCCCACCAGGCATCTCAGATGCGTGCTGAGAGAAAATGCACCAGGCCCAGATCACCATGGGTAATTCTGATGGAGACTCAGCATTTGTATCTTGTGACTCATCTGGTGAAGAAATCGGGACCCGCAGAGAGGCTGGGACTGCCCAAGCCATAGTTCCCAACAGGGCCTGGCGGGACAGGTCCCTGGAGCCCGCTGCAATTTCCCACACACCACAGGTTTCTCCCCCCACCACCTCCCCAAGTGGGTGTGGGTGGGGAGCTGAGCTGGGTCCCAGGGCGGAGGTGGCCTTCGCTACTGCTGACCTGGGTGAAGCACAGGGATGGCTGGGTTACCCCGCCAGTGGTTAGTTACAAAGCTGTCTCCCTTTGGTCAACAGTTGTGATGTAGGAGCTTTGCCTGGGAATGGCAGATACCACATTGGATGGGACCAAGTCCCTGCCCTGCCATCACACATGTCCAGGGACAGAAGGATGGCACAGATATCCCACGTTAAAATCAGATTAAGGCTGGGGCACCCGGGTGGCTCAGTCGGTTAAGTGTCCGACTTCAGCTCAGGTCATGATCTCTCAGTTCGTGGGTTTGAGACCCACATCGGGCTTTGTGCTGACAGTTCTGAGTCTGGAGCCCGCTTGAGATCCTGTCTCTCTCTCTCTCTGCCTCTCCTCTGCTCATGCTCGCTCTCTCAAAAATGAATAGACTTAAAAAAACTAAAAAAATATCAGATTGAGGCTTTCACATATCAATTTTTAAATGAACTTCTAAAGTTTAGAATAGCTTCAGCTTTACAGAAAAGTTGCAAAGAAAGCACCAAATTCCCAGACACCTCATACCCGGTTTCCCTTGCTGTGCGGTCTTACCTGAGTACGGCACACCTGATGTACCAGTGAACTGATATTTATACTTTATTAGTAACTAAAACCCATCCTTCTCTAATTTCTTCTTTTTCTAGGAAATGGCCTCTTCCTGTTTCAGGATGCCATCACCGTTTTTTTTTTTTAATTTTTTTTAACGTTTATTTATTTTTGAGACAGAGAGAGACAAAGCATGAACAGGGGAGGGGCAGAGAGAGAGGGAGACACAGAATCTGAAACAGGCTCTATGTAGGCTCTGAGCTCTTAGCACAGAGCCTGATGCAGGGCTTGAACTCACAGACCGCGAGATCATGACCTGAGCCAAAGTCGGACACTCAACCGACTGAGCCACCCAGGCGCCCCAGCCATCACCGTTTTTAAAGCTTAGGCTTTGTTGAGCAGTTACTAGGTGCCGAGCACTGTGATAAATGCTTCATATGCATTTTTTGAAATTTTCTCCTCTCAAGAACCCTGACTCGAGGCATGAAGTGACTTGCTCACAGACAAGCATCCCACCTGCTTCTGGGCTGAACACGAACTCAAGTGTGTCTCAGTTCAGGGCCACATTCCTACGCCATGTTGCTGCATCTTCCTGGAGGTGGAGGTGATTGGGGTGGAACCCCGTGTGGGGAACCCTCAGTGTGGAGCCCCAAGGTGGCCACAGGACAAATTGTCAGAGGGTTGTGACTTCTGAACCCTTGGGATGGTGAGTCAGAATGCTGGAAGAAAAGATTAGTTTGGTGTATTAACAGGCAGCTTCGATATTCACGTATCTGAATTCAGATACAGAGTTTCCTCCAACAGTAGGAGATAAAGATTCAAAGCCATAGTGTGACTTTAATTCACACAAGAAAGCAGCCCTGTCTGATATGTTTCCTAGATTGTCAGGAATTCTGTGGTATCAGGATAAGTAATACACTGTGAGGTTATGGGTATGTTTTCTAAATAAATATGGTGGAAGAGTGGCTTCACATTGTACCTGTTTGCTCAGCCTTGAGTGTAGACGAAGTCACCATCCACGTATCTTTGGCTCTTTACATGCATTGGAGCTTTCAAATTCCAAATGGTAGAAACCCAACCGAAATCAACTTGACCAAAGACAGTCTGTTCACGCCGCTAGAAAGGCCACAGTGGAAGAAGCTCCAGGCTGGGTCCAGGCTCTGAGAGGTGTCACCTGGTGTCACTTGCGTTTGTCAGCTGGTCACACTCTCACCTGTTGCCAGAACCCTGGGAAAGAAGGGTGGAGCCCTGAGCTGGCGGATGGCCATCTGTGATCCCAGGGAAAAGATCCTCTGCTCCCAGCCCTGGGCTCTGTTCTTTCCTCTGAGTTTCTTCCTCCTTAGTCAGCTCCGGTGGCCGTGTCTTAGTACGCAGGCTGGGGGCAAGTGATTTACTTCTCACCATTCTGGAGGCAAGAAATCCAAGATCAGGTCTTTCCCAGGGCCTCTCTCCTTGGCTTGCAGATGGCTGTCTTCTCACTGTGTCCTCACGTGGTCATCCCTCTGTGCCTGTTTGTGTCCTTGTCACCTCCTCTTATAAGGACACCTGTCATATTGGGTTGGTGCCACCCTTGTGACCTCATTTTATCTTAATGACTTCTTTAAAGACTCTTCTTCCAAATGGAGTCCTTTCTGGGTAGTGGGGGTCAGGACTTCATCTGGTTGAAGTTGAGTCCATAACAGATTCTCCCATCCTTGCCCTGCACACATGATCGCCGGGGGACCCTTTGTCACCCACCATATTTTTCACTGGAGCTCAAAGTTATTCCCATCAGCAATTTGAGTCATTTGTTGGAGAGACATCAGGAGCTCATCCCTGTGAGATCAGCAGGCTTTGTCAGCCACATTTTAGGAATAAGAACACCACTTTCCACTTCTAAATATCTAAAAACAAACCCCTTGTTATCCTTTTCTTTTTAGGTTTTCCACATATTTTTCATAACTTAAAACCATGGTGGGGCATCTGGGTGGCTGAGTCGGTTAATGTCTGTCTCTTGATTTGGGCTCAGATCAGGATCTCACGGTTCATGGGATCGGGCTCCACATTGGAGCCTGCTGTCCGCACAGAGCCTGCTTGGGTTTTTGTCCCTCTCTCTGTCTCTCCCCAGCTCATGCTCTCGTTCTCTCTCTCTCTCTCTCAAACATAAATAAACATTAAAAGAATTAAAAAAAAAACATGGTAAGAAACTCCAATGATGAACTGTTTTTAAATTCAGAAACTTTCACTGAAAGATGTGGAGCCCTGGCCATTTACAATCAACACCTGCCTTTCTGAGAGTACTGTTCACACGCATGCACATGCACCCTGGAGGCGGTTTCTCCCATCCCTGGGGCGGGAGACAGGATCGGAGTGATCATCCTCTAACACACACCTGTCATCGACCTTCGGTGGATTTCAGGGACAGAGACCTTTCCCACAATTAGGGTGCACCCAGAGGACTAATCTGCTGCTTGTGTTCTTGTCGGAAACGGGATACTATAATGTAGCTGTCGACTGAAATGTGACTCCGTGGAACTTTGCTGAGACAGGTGGAGGGGCCGTCCCTCATCCTCTGTGCCCTCTGCTCCTGTGCACCTGCCGCAGGCGACAGCGACTTGATTTTTAAGCCATTCGAAGGGCCTTGCGACAGCTTTTGTTGCTGGCTGGTTGAGGTTGTCACATGTTGGGCATATGAAAGAACAAGGTCAGGATTCTTTTTTCCTAAAACCTGTTGGACGGGCAGAGCTGTGTGCTGCTCTGTATCTCATGGTATCTGGGGACCTGGAGCCCGTCATGAAAGATGCGTACCCACCGTGTGTCACAGGAGATGGCCCCACCTTCGATCTTCGAACGTGCCCTGGAAGACACCTGCTCTGATGCGCTGATGGGCAGTGCTTTAAGCATGTTTCCTATAACAGCTTAAGGCTCTGAAGGTAATTTATGAAGCAGAATTTCTGTTGACTTTGATCCTTTTGGTGGTTAAGTACTAATAAAATGAGACTAAGCTGGCCTAGATGTCTCACAGCTGGTGTTCAGAGTTGATGGACAACTGAAGCTCATCAAATATTCATCTCCTCCTGGCATCCTGCCCGCCTCCGGGAAGTTGTCACAGGAGCGCTGTCAAGGACGCACTGGGATGTGCCGCGTGCCCTCCTGCACTGGGCCTTCTTGGCCTGTGATCTGTTCCTTTCTGCCGCCGGCCTCATCGCGTGCCTGATTTTGTGGGCCCCGAGTGTGAGCGACTTTCTCTTTCTCCTGAGCACCATATCTTGGCACTTTTTCTTTAAAAGGTCTGGTTCCTGGGAAAACAGATCTGAGACCCAGATCTACCTGTGGGAATTTTCTGGGGTGACCTCCCGCGGAGGGGCACTTGTGGAGGTGGGTCAGGTGACAGTGCAGGCCCCAGCCGGCCCCTGGGAGCGTCACCCTGCTCTACCCACAGACTGAAGGCACCCCTCTGTCCTACTCATTCACTGGCCACCAGGAACAGGTCCCCGTGGGGTGGCTGGGAGAGACACTAGTGCCATAGTGGGAGAGGGTGTGGGGTCAGGGCCCCTGCCCTGCTGTGTCTCATCCCAGACAGATGCTTGTGTGGACTGCTGGGAGTCTGCGGACCTTAGGACTTGGTGGACCTGGCTGCTCCCGCTCGTGACAGTAGTTCTGTGACGTGGCTACTCGACGTCCACTGCTAAGAGCCCTAGAGCGTGTGACACCTCTAAATGTGTGTAACTCCTTCTGCGGATGGCCTGGCCTCGCTCTACAGCCGGGGTCCAGGACGAGATGTTCCTGTTGGCCACTGGTGCTACAGCTTAGCGCGACATTTCCCCACCGGGACCCCTCCACTGCCACAGGGTCCTTCAGGCCACCGGGTCCCACGGGAGGGACGCCTGCCACTGCCTGGCCCTGCTGCATTCTCTGGGCCTACCGAGCCGGGAGCTCTTTCTGTCACTAGGTCAGCACAGGAGCCCTGCGCCCCAGTCTGTATTACACTGCCTGCTGAGCCCAAGGAGGTCCCCACCCCAGTCATGGCTTCTGCACGGCAGACGATGTGAGCGGGGTCTTTTCCCTTTTGCTTTGGAGGGTACGTCTCCGTCCTAAAACTGCCAATTCTTAGGATTTATCTCTCGCCACCTGGAATTCTCGTGTCTCCCTTCTCAGCCCTGCTCTTGAGGTCTGTGGCCGCTGATATGGTGGACTGTGGTCAGGTTCTGTGGGGAACTGGTCTCAGTGCTATAGGGCCCCTCGTGGGGAGCTGGGATGGCCCCAGGGCTGTAGGCCCCTCGTGGGGAGCTGGGATGGCCCCAGGGCTGTGGGCCCCTCGTGGGGAGCTGGGATGGCCCCAGGGCTGTGGGCCCCTCGTGGGGAGCTGGGATGGCCCCAGGGCTGTAGGGCCCCTCGTGGGGAGCTGGGATGGCCCCAGTGCTGTAGGGCCCCTCATGCCAGAGGGCACAGAGTTAAAGCCAGCAAGGCGCTTGGCATCCACTGTCACCGTAAGCTACTTGGGTCCTACTTCTGGGTGGGGGTGCAGACAAGGCACTTTCCAGGTCAGAGGCTGGATCCCAAGCTTCCAACATCCTAGCAATCTCTCCTGGTGGGGACCCCACACTAGGCACAAGGTTGACCCCCCAGACTGATGCCATCTCAGCGCTTGGCCGTGGTTCTTCCTCACTGTGATGATAGCATGTCTTCTGGTCAGTTTCTCCTCAATCTTATCATTATTTTTAATGTTTATTCAATTTTGGGGGAGAGAGAGAGGGAAAGAGAGAGCATGTGCTACTGGAGAGGAGCAGAGAGAGGGGGAGCCAGAGATTCTGAAGCAGGCTCTGGGCTCTGCGCTGTCAGCACAGAGCCCGACGCGGGGCTTGAACTCACGAACCGTGAGAGCATGACTCGAGCTGAAGTTGGGCGCTCAACCTACTGAGCCACCCAGGGGCCCCCTCTCCTCGATCTTCTACACGCTTCAGGGCTTCCTGGCACTGTCCTCACATCCCTTCTGCCTCATTTCTGACTGTGTGGTGTCCAGTCACATTGGACATACCCTCTGCACATACCCTCCCCGCCCAGAGAATAGTGAGGATCTTGCCCAGTTTTCGGTCCTGGCAGGTGTCTTCCAAGCTCTGTGCTTCTTTTGCAGCTGTTATGTTTCTGCAAACCCGTCTGATAATTTCCCATTGCCACTTCCTGTGAGAGAGCAGGGGCCCTGCCCTTGAACTGTTCGTGATTACCCAAGATGGCGAAATGCCCTGTGATTCTGGAGTTAATGGGGTGCTCTCAATTTACGACTGGGTGTGTTTTTGTTTGAAAGGCACACATCTCAGGACACGAATCTGGTTACAGTTGTTAGCTCACACCTTGAGTTTTGGCTCAAAAATATAGCTATTTGATCAAGTGAGGAAACTTCTGAAGATGTAGACTCTGGGCTGGCCAGCCTCAGGGCTGCGGAAGGTTCCAGACAGGGGAACACAGGCCAGGGCAGGAGGGCAGGGCTGGCGCTGGGAATCCCAAACTCACCGGCTGATTCCTCCTCACCTTGGCTTTGCTTTCCAGCACATGGATGAAACAGAGCTGGCAGAATGTCCATTTCCTTTTTAAAGTGATGTTTTCTTTGCAACTTCTTTGGCTGTTTTATCATTATTTTTTGCTCAGCGGATGCCAGGATTATAAGTGTAGGAGGCGACGTGCGTAATTAGCAGAAACTTGGCTTTCGTCAGTTCAGACATGAAACTATATTATTAGGAAAGGGAACAGAGCAGAGCCGGTATGTGTGCAGAGGAGAGCCTCCAGTCGCTTTGGGGGGGTTCCCTGGCGGGGGGGGGGGGGACACGACACATGAATAAATGCAAACGTTTGGAACAGGCGTGTCGTGCACAGACACCACAGAGGTATTTATCTATCCATGATCTGGAGTTAATGGAGGACTTCAAAATAATTTGTTTATAATCAACATTTTCTTTTTTTTAAGTTTATTTATTTTGAGAGAGAGAGAGAGCGTGCATGTGCACAAGCAGGGGTAGGGCAGAGAGAGAGAGAGAGAGAGAGAGAGAGAGAGAGAGAATCCCAAGCAGGCTCTACACTCAGTGCAGAACCTGAGGTGGGGCTGGAACTCATGATCTCTGGGTACTTCATCTGTGTGTGTCTGTCTATCTGTGTGTCTGTGTGTCTGTGTGTGTCTCTGTATGTGTCTGTGTGTGTTTGTGTGCCCATGTCTATGTGTCTGTGCATGTGTGTGTCTGTGGTCTGTGCATGTGTGTTGGGGGGGGGGCATTGTGCTCTTTGGATGTGGTGAGTGCAGGAAGTGGAAAGAAGGCCACCCACATCTTGACCTTGGGACCAAAGCATTGTTGGGCAGCTCCCCGTAAGACAGATACCTTTGTCGTGCCACAAGCTTCTTGGCTCCACTCGGAGCAGCAGGGTCAGATGTTTCCTCAGATATTTCCAGATCGTCTTCGCTGAGCCACAGAGACATAGTCTGAACTCCACCTCGAATTAGCTCATGTGACCAGACACAACTTACGTCACCTAAGTCAGGCCAATCTGCTACAGTCCATCTGGCTGAATGGTGCATTCTCCTAAGGAGTGAGAATCTAACTTCCTTTTAAAAACAATTACACTGAAATGTTTAATTTGACATTCACAGGTCACGAGTCTGAGGGAGAAGAATCGCCCTTTATCTTTTACACTCCCAAAAGAAAAGTAAATTGTTACCGTCAGATCTTTAGTTTCCCTGAACAGCAAGTTGACATCATAAACCACTAAAACCTTCCCTCCTGCTGTCCCGGGTCACTTGATCGACAGCCTGCTTGTGCAATGGCATTTCACTGTCCTGTCGACATCAATATCTTTCAAATATGTTCACTGGACAGCGCAGTATTTCTACAGGTCTGTGTATTGGTTCACGTGGTTTACTGTTTGGTAAGTGACAGCAACATCACAGCACATAAGCTAGTATCTTATTTAAAACAGTAATGGAACTTTCCTACATGTTTTAGCAAATCTTAGGAGTCTTCCTTCTTCCAAGTACACACCTCCTCCATTTGGGTTTTGGAGGTAAAATGTGAAGTGGTGGAAATACGCTTGTAGCTCAAAGCGAATTGCCCAAGTCGAGACAACGACAAGGATGTTCGGGACTCTGAGCTTCAGGAAGAGGAACTTTCCAGGGAGAGGAGTGGAGAGATCCAGAAACCATCTGTGAAACCAGGGAGTCCGCACAGAAGAAACACATAGAGGAAACACGACGGAGTTAACTGACGCCCCGTGTCCTTGGGGAGCCCCTGGTAGTGACGGGACCTTTAGGCGCCTCTGTGGGGATCAGCTGGTTTCTATCTATGAGTCACCCAAGTTGCGTCCTCTCTGCCCCCGTCCACCCAGAAACAGTCAGCGGCTCTTGGCCACGCCCCGTGTTCCTCTCCCAAAATGCAAAGGGGGGGCTGCAGGGTTGTGGCCTTCCTCGATTTTCCTGAAAGGGGCAAGTCTAGGCCATGGGAGTTTGGTGAATCTCCCCTCTCCTTCCTCCCTTCTGGTCATCCTTTTGCAGGAAACCTTGGAAGCGCACGGTTGCAGACTCGGTGTCTGGGTGCTCTCCTCTGCCCTCTTCTTGCACCACGTACCTGGTCTCGCTGGTGCCAACAGTGGGCTCTGCACCTTGCATACAGCAAGCGCCTGGTAAATGTAGAAGGGATGGATGAGTAATTAATAAAGGTTTGTTGGAAGGACTCGGGGCCTCGGGTGAGAGTGCCAGGTGCTGGGGGAGAAGCTTAGGGAAACAGTCTGGCCGGGCAGGCACCTCTTGGCCTCCCGGCCGCCCATCTTGCTGTGCGCGGCCCGCTGCCCTTGTCTGCTCTCGAAATTCAACCTGCTCCTATGAAGAGTGTGTCCTCCATTCTATCTCCGTAATGTTTTTGTTGTTTAAAATGTATTTCCTGTTTCTCCATCTTAATCTCGTCTGTGCTTATATGTCTCACTTTGCATCTGGTGACTTTAGACCTGGATCTTAATCTTCCCTCTCCTTCTTTTGAGCTTTTTTTTTTTTTTTTTTTTTTTTTTTTTTTTATCTCAGTGGCTTTTGGGTTTAGCTTTTACTTAAATACCATAAAACGTATCTTATGTGCACTACTGACTCCTTTTTATATGCTCCACACAAAGCTGAAGGTGAGGCTTCAGAGCCAAAAGAATTGGACTGTTCAACCCCAGGGCCTAAAACCAGCTGGTCATGGGGGCACCTTGACATGCTCCCCTATAAGGCAGGGACACACACAGTGGCCACTCGTGGTGGGGTGGTCATGATCAGTGCTCTCAGGAGTTGGTGGATATTGCTAGTGATTTTAATGATCTTTTGCTTTTAATTCCTTTTTTTTCTATTTTTAAATTTATTTTTCTATTTTTGCTTGTTTATTTCCACTTCATTCCTTATTTTAACCTATTTGGTATAGGGCTTTCCAGTTTTATTCTAAACTTAATCTTATTAAAATGTAATTACAAAATAGATCATAAATTTAAAAATAGTACAAAACAGACGTACACATGAACTATAATAACACCACCAAATGTGTGTTGACCACTGAGCTTGAGAACATGGGACACGGGCAGCGCCCAGGCAGCCCCTGCGTCCTCACTGAGGACGTCCTTGCTCCTGCAGAAGTAACCAGCACAGCCCGTGGGCATGGGTCCTCTGTAGCAAGACAGTGACTGGTTTGGGGTGTCTCCTCACCTCACCTCACTGTAAGTGGAATCACACTCCAGGCCTTGCTCTTTCCGCTCAACATTCTACTTTTGAGATCCGTTTTTCACTGTTTCACACAATGCATTTATCCCTTCTGATGTGATAGACACTGGGTTCGGTATGACAGCATTTGTCTCTTGTTTTTCCCCATAGTGTGCACACTCCTTGTGCCCTGTGTGCTGGTCTCTGCAGGAACGGATGGCCAGGTCACGGTGCGTACACATCTTCAGCGTTAGTACGTGATGACAAAGTGTTGAACAAACTGACTCCCCTCGGTTCTCACCTTCACAGACCCTCAATACTATCAGACGTCTTTAGGTAAAAAACCTCAGCCAGTAATTGTGAAACAGTATTCTGTTGGGGCTTAACTTTGCGTTTCCTGGGTCATAGTGAATTCATCCTGTATCTTGGGCCACCCCCGTGAAGTGCCCACTGTTACCTGTCACCTGTTTTTCTGTGGAGCTCATGGTCTTTTGCTTAGTGCTACACAGAAGCTCTACACATAGTCTGGACATGATTTCTTTGATGGTGGGTGGGGTGCACTTTATCTTCTTCCAATTTCTGACTTCTCGTTCACTGTGCGGTATCTTCTGATGAACACATGTTCTAAATGCGGTTGGGTGTGTCCATCTTTTCCATTATGCATTGTGCTCTTTTAGTCTTTAAAAAAATCTTTTCTATGTGAAACTCATAAAGGTGTTATATTTTCTTCTGAATAAAAAAAATTATTTCACACCTAGGCTACTGATCCATTGTTTTTTATATAGTGTGAGGTAGGGAGCCCAGTTCTTGGTTCCTTTTGGGTTACCAGTTGTCCCATTATTTCTTTACTTAACTGTAATGCCGGCTTGGTCAGAAATCAGGTTTCAGGGTCTGCTGCTAGTGTCAATACCCTGTTCCATTTGTTTGTCATTCCTCATGCCATACCATACCATCATTACTATAACTGTATAGCAAGCCTCGATATTTGGTGTGTGGTTATATGATGATTATATTGATACAGTTTAATGCAAGAGTGACATTGAAATCTTATAATAAACTCCATTTGGACATGGGTTTCATTTGCTAATGATTTTGCAAATATTTTTTTCATGTGTAAGATTGGCCTGTCATCTTTGCTTCCCATACCACCCCTGATTTTTATAACAAGCCTTAGAAAGTAAGTCGGAGGAATATTTTCACTTTCTGTAGTCGCTGGAATGGTTGTGTGGTGTAATAAGACACTGCTTGGTAGTATTTACTTATAAAACCATCCGTATTTTCTTCGTAGATAGTTTAATGTAATTAAAAAAAATTTTTTTAATGTTTATTTTTGAGACAGAGGAAGACAGAGTGCAAGTGAGGGAGGGGCAGAGAGAGAGGGAGACACAGAATCCGAAACAGGCTCCAGGCTCTCAGCTGTCAGCACAGAGCCCGATGCAGGGCTCGAACCCATGAACCGTGAGATCATGACCTGAGCCAAAGTCAGACACTCAACTGACTGAGCCACCCAGGTGCCCCAACTTTGTAGATAGTTTAAAAAAATATTGATGCAAGGCATTTAATGGTTATAGGATCTATAAGAGGTTATAGGACCCCCTTCTGGGGTCAGTTTGAATAACTTGTTTAATGCAGAAAATTTGTTATTTTCAAATTGGTTGGCCTAAGTATGTTCTTGATAATCTTAATAAAATTTAAAATATCTGCTGTGTATGCATTATTACCTACTTTTTAATTCATGCTGGTATATCTGATTTTCACTTTTTTTTACCTTTATAATCTCCAGAGATTTATTAATTTGATTAGTTTTTTTCAAATAACCAAATTTTGGCTTTGTCGATCCTTTCTCCTGTACCTGTATTTCTACTGCATTAAATTTTGTTCATCATCATTTCCTTTCTTTTACTTTGTTGACTTTGTTCTGCTATTTTAGTAGTTTATTAATGTCCAGGCTTTTTTTCTTTTCTAATATAATTGAAGACTATGAATTTGCTTCCTGTCATGACTTTGGCTGCATCCTGCAATTCCTGATAGCATTTTCATTATTTCTCAACTCTGAGTTATTTTCTAATTTTTATTATGATTACTATTTTGATGCATGAGGTTTTTCAAAGTGCATTTCTTACTTGACAAATATATGGATTTCTTTTAAAATCATTATGTTATTACTTTGAACTTAATGTGATTTATTGAATCTAAAAGGCTACACAAGAAGTATTCAGATTTCAGAAATGCTAAAATGTGGGTAAAATGACAACAGCAATTACAAGAAGTCACTGATTGTCACACACATCCAAATTTAGATTAGAGATACCAAAAACTAAAAAAGAAAATTATGCCTTAGAGTCTATAAAATTTTGTTGCAGTCAGAAACTGTGTTAATGTTATGTTAATTTATTCAAATATTGTGCAATTTGCTTCACATGATCAATATTTGTAAATGTTACTTGAGTGTTTAAAAAAATGTAATTCTTTTCTATATATATTCCTGTTGTATTTTTCTATCAACCTTTTCACTACTGTTAATCTAGGTGTTTTATATCACTACTGATTTTTGTCTATTTGGTGTGTTGATTATATAGAGAGGTGTTTTAGAAATCATCTGTGATGCTAGATTTCCCAGTTTTTCTTTATAATTCTATTTTTGTTTTATATATTTTGAAGCTGTATTATTAGGTACACTATTCTTAGAATTGTTAAATTTTCTTATTGAATTGAACCTATTAAACATGCCATAATCTTTTTTAAAAGTTTTATATCTCGGGAAATTCTTTTTGCCTTCAAACTTTTTTGTTTTCAACTGATTAAAATGTACAAATGCCAGCTTTCTTTGGTTGTTTATTTGGAACATATTTTTCCATCTTTTTGCTTTTTACCTGTCTGTGCCCTTATATTTTAGAAATGTCTCTTATAAACAGCAGATAGCTGGGATTTTTAAAATTCAGCATGATAATCTTACCCTTTTAATTAGGAAGTTTATTCATTTATAGTTATTGTGATTACTTGCATTCCTGTCTGTTTTACTTCATGCTAGTTGTCCTGCCTTTCTTAGGCTTTTTTTGTTCTGTTCTTATCTCTTTTTAAATTAATTAATTTTTTCTTCCTGTCTGATTTTCCAGCTCAGTTTAGAAGCAATACATTCTATTTCTATGATATTTTTGATTACTCTAAAATTAATAAGCCATAAACCATCTGACTTGACAAAGTCTACAGTTAATATTTACCCTCTTCACAAATGATATGAGTCTTAGCATGCTTTTATTATAAATTATGTGTTGCATCACTCTGTTTCTTGGCTCTGTCTTGTTATTTTTAACTGTACAAATTTATGTTATTATTTCCCAAAGCTAATGTTAGTTTAAACTTATGTAGATATTTACTATTTTCTTTAATAAACATTTCTTCTTGCATCTCAGATATTTTTTCCTGGGATTCCTTCTCTCTTCCTAGAGTTCACCCTATAAAAGTTCCTCTAATGAGGGTCAATCATGGTATTTTTGAAATGTCTTATTTTCATCATTATCTTTGAAAAATACAGTTATCTAACTAATAATTTCAAAGTTGTACCTATTTTTCCCCCAGAACCTTAAGGACATTATTCTATTGTCTTATGACTTCTCCTACTATTGAGAAGACACCTATCTTTCTAATTGTTATTTCATTTTAGGGAATCAATTTTTTTCTTCCCTGTTCAATTAAAAATGTCTCACTTTGTCGTTTATAGTCATCAGTTTCACTAGGATGTATCTAGGTATGGATTGTTTTTAGTTGCCTTTCTTGGGGTTTATGGACATCCCAAATATGAAGATTCATGTCTTTGAGAAATGTCGAAAAGGTTTCTGCCATTATCTTTCCAAATACTGCCTCTCTCCCATTCAATTTTTCCCTCTAGAATTCTGATAAGAAATACTTTATATTTTCTCATATTGTGCTGTACTTATTAAGCCTTATATTTTCCTTACGTTTCCTTTCTCTAACTACTCCACACTGGGTAAGTTTTTGAGAATCGAGATCTGTCTTCCAATCATATAATTCTTTCTTCAGCTGTATCTAGTCTGCTGTGTAACTTTTCTATTAGAGTTTCTGTTTTCAATGATTAGATGTTTCGTTCTTTAAAAATTTGCTGTCAGGTCTCTGTTGTACGTTTGGTCAGGAGAGACTTTAGCTTTTGTCGGTGTGTGTCACTCACTGTTTACCATCACCTGTGCAACATGTGTTAGGAAAAATAAAATGGCTGCTTGATGTCATTGACCTTTCCTTGACCCTTGATTCTGTGGGAAGAAACTGATTAGGGCACCATCACATCAGTTCCGCGGAATTCCATAGATACTGGTGTGTAAAAACCTGTGCATTAATATGACTTTAAACTGTGGCCTGTCAGTTTATAGGAATACCAGTGGGAGAGATCAAAAGTCTATTATAGAACCCTTTTCATTTAGATTATTAGTTAATGACTGTGTATTAGTTCTAGATGAGCTAGGTGATTGTCTCCATGACAGAGAGGTTAGGAACATTCATGCGAGGCCCTAACTGATGTTAGGCTAATTATAATCTTTATACCATTTGGTTTGAATATTCATTCTCTTTACTGCAGAAATGTTTGATTATGTTCTGCGTCTGAGGTCCTCTTGGGATGTTATATAGTAAATTGTATTTGGCAGAATTTCTTCTCTAAAATCTGAAAACTTGTTGATTCTGAAAAAAAACCAGTCCTGGGAATTTCAGATAAGGGATTGTTGCCTTTTAATACTTACATCATTGAGTTCGGGTGGGGATTAAATAACATAAATACTGTAGAGCTCTAAGTAGAGCATATACTCCTTGATAGTAAACCCTTAATAAGCAATAACCACTGACTACAGCACTCCAGAAATTGCTCTGATTATCATAGTTACTAAAGAGGTCATGGGGACAGAGGGACTGGGCAGTGTGGACCTAGACATCTTAATATTTATATGCTGTCTTGCATCTCACACATGTCAGAGTGCAAGCTACATAAGCATTTTGGAAGCTTGTTAGGTACTAACATAGGTTGGAACCAGCAGGACTGAGAACTTTAAATGATTCAGTGGGATAGGAAGGAAATGGTAACGTGCCGCAGTCAGCGTAGGCAATCAAACTGCATCCAAAGAGATGGGAGAATTGTGTTATAAAATTGTGGCGGAGCATGGGTTCCTCAGCTTCCGGCAGGAGGTGGTGGGGAGGGTTTCTCTTCTTTTTGCATAGAAGTCAGTTTTGATGTTGTGCAGTATGTTTGTTTTATCTCCTGTTACTTATTGGATTTTTTTTCTTAATCAAATTAGCAAATACTTTTAAAAATTATTTAAGCTTTTTTAAATGTTTATTTATTTCAGAAAGAGAGACAGCGTGCGCACACACACGTGAGCGGGGGAGGGGCAGAGAGAAAGGGAGACACAGAATCTGAAGCAGGCTCCAGGCTTCGAGCTGTCAGCACAGAGCCCGACACGGGGCTCGAACTCATGAACCGTGAGATCATGACCTGAGCCAAAGTTGGATGCTTAACCAACTGAGCCACCCAGGTGCCCCACTTTTAAAAATTACTTAAAGCAAATATTTTTAAAGATAAATGCTGGCTGGTTGGTTGAGTTGAGAAATAGTCTTTGTTACTCTAAACCAACTTGGTAGTATTTATCAACCTTCTAAAGAATGCCAGCATCTTGAACCCACGATCTCCATTTCCAGGAATCAGTCTCAAAGAAGTGATGTGAAATGGAAACTAACACATCTGTGCAGGAGGACGTACCCTCCAGGGTAGTAGCTAGTGTGTAGTTGGGAAAGGTGATATGCATGTGTATCCATTGGGGAATGGCCAACTAACTCATAGTATTTCTGGGTACGGAATATTACAGAGCCATTGAAAGTGATGCTTTTTAGTGACACGGGAACTACTGGTGACAAATGTCCAGTGATAAAGCAGGATGCATGGTCTCCACTGTGTGAAACACATGCATACACAGAAAGATACCAGAAGAAAGAGCCGAAAATGCTTGTGTTTTACGTGTGGGACGATTGGATTACAAGTGTTTTTTAGTCCTCTCTCTGTCTCTGTCTCTCTCTCTTTTTTTTTTTTTGTATTTCACGTTATAACAATGAATTTATTTCTGAACAAAAAAGCAATACTAAGAAAAATGTAACTTGTGGACAGGGTGAGATCCACAGTGAAGTGTGGTAGCAAGAAAGAGGCAGCAGCCCAGGCTGAGGTTGAACCTGATGGCAGGCCCCGGCGCATGCCCGGCACATGCGGACCGCGGCCAAGCAGAGCCTGGTTTGGAAAGTCCGGGGAGTGTCCACGTGGAGACAACGCTCAGGCCCTGGGGTCCAGGAAAGGGGGCAGCCATCCTGCCTCAGGGCAGAATTGTGTTGTCTCTGCAGATAGACCAGCCAGCTTGCATTGGGACGGATGGTTATGTCCAGGCCTTGACATATGTGCTTGGCCATTAATTTGCTTGTGAGTTTAGATCATGTGCCTCCTCCTCCTAATTCAGGGTCCCTGCAGCATCCCGCATGTGGTGTTTCTGGTGTTGATACGTGTGGTGGTCACGAGCCCAGGCTTCTGGCGTCTGGCAGAACTTCTGGTCCTGCTAACTTACACTGAGCAGTTTGCTAGCCTCTCCAAAACTCAGTGCCCTCATTTATAGCAAAGGACTTGTTTTTGTTGGTTGTTACAAGGATGAAATGATAAAATATTAGGAGCTTAACAAAGTGCCCAATACAGAGCAAGAGTTCAAAAGGCAGAGCTGTAACCTCTCGGGCATAAAATCCGCCAGGCAAATCCCCACGTGGTAACACGAGTGTCCTCATCCAGAGACACGAGAAGAAACGTGGGTCTCAATTTGTGGAGACGCTTCTCCCGCGCATCTCTGCGGTCGGCTGCTCTGGCCCCCACGTGGCCTCCTGGGCGCCCACTGCAGGCTACATCTGCTGCCCATCTTCTCGCCTCCTGGCCATGTGGCCCGGATCCCACCTGCCTAGAACTTCGCTGGAAATTAAGTATGAAGTGCAAATTTGGGGCACTGCCATCACAGGCCCTTTTTCTGCCTCTTGAGAATAGGGAGAGGGATGTGAGAGAAAGTAAATGAACAACAAGTGATTTTGCAGCTGGGCTGACGCGACGCTGTAACCTGGGACCGGGGCTCGTGGCTTGCTGTTGACCCCTCGGTCCATCCTGGGGACTCTTCCATCTTTGCCCACCAGGTGAGAGCGGAGACGTGCCGCCCGGGACCTTTGCGTGCACTCTGTAACACCAGGGTGGGGTAAGCACGACTTACTTTGCTCACTAAGACAGTTTAACGTCCCTGTGCGGAGAGAGGACGTGCTGTGGAAGCAGTGCCCACGCTCCAGTCTGGCTCCAAGATGTCACTGCCTGTGCATCCGTGAGAAACGAGAGTTACAGCCGCAAATGATAGACCCTGTAAACGTGTTTAAATGCCACTCATCCCCTCTAAGTCTTTCTCAATGCTGAGCGACAGCAGGGTGCGCTCAGGCCTGTTGAAGGGCATCGATATGCACTGGCCCTGCTGCTGGTCGGGAACGTTGGTATCGGGTGGCACTCATGTTCTGCCTCGACCCTAATGCGTGTTTATCCAGTTTGTTGGGTCTCTGGTGGTGGGTCCACTTTGAGGGAGGCCTGAAGCTTCCACCCAGCTCTGTTAAGGAGGGTGATCATGAAGTATTGATGTGAAATTCTAGGGCCTTCTGGGTCCATGAAAGTCTGTGCAGGAGGCAGGTGGAAGATGAAACTTCACTGGCTTCACGACGGAGCGGCCGTAACGAGACGTGACCCCCTGACTCCCACTGCTGTCTGTGGGGTTCCCCAGTCCTGCGGCTGCCTGTCGGCTGTCTGCCATCGCTCTTGGCCCATGGTCTGTCCCAGTTGAATCCCCCCAAGCAGGTGTATGCGCCCTGGACCCTCAGCCTCCGGCAGCCCCCTCTGTCACAAGTGGACGTCTCCTTCCAGGGAAAATCCACTGGGCTTACGACTGAGCGAGATCCAAGTGGTGACACGTTACTTTCTTCGTGCCGCCGCGAGCCCACTTGTCTGTGATAATTAGGAAAGAGACCCTTTTGAGAGTGAGAAGGGTGGGGGCGAGTGCAGAGGCAGGCTTCGCTGACCCCGAGGTCAGGAGTGTGGGGTGGGGTCCCGAGACCAAGGCCCCGGTGTGGCTTCAGAGCAAGCATTAGGGACCGATAGCGCCCCCTGGAAGGGAGGCTCCTGGAGGGTGGGAGGGTGTCCAGAGCAGGCCTGTCAGAGCAGGCCTGACAGGTGTCTGTGTGGTGACAGGCCCACGGGATGAGCTCTGATAGGGCTGTGGGGGCTCAGCGTTGTGTCCAGAGGGAGTTAGAAACGGAGGTGAGTGAAAGGGCCGCCCTTGTCCTCATCCCCACAGAGGACACAAGTTCTGCCAGGAAATGGGGGTCAGAGGGAGACCGGGAATTCCTCACCCCGTGTACTCCTGGGGCGCGGGTTTCGGGCCTCCCCTGTGCCCGGCAAGGGCCGTAAGCAAAAGCCACCACTGCCAAATGCCGCAGGGAGGGAAGAAGAAGATACAGCACCTGGTCACGCTTGACCTTGTGTTACAACAGCTGAGGCAGCACTCCGCCGGATGGCACAGAAGCGACAATGGCCGGAGCGGGTAAGGCCCCGGCGTGCAAACAGAGAGCCAGCACTGTGTGACTTAGGCGGGGACAACAGAGTCCACGGCCACCCCCGCTCATTCCCGCCGTGGCACAGCGACATGCAAACTTCCTAAAAAGTGGCGGAAGTAACGTATATTCTTTTTCAGGCCAGAGGGGAAAGTTACGTCGTGGAGTAAGCACGCATCAATTATAGGATTACAGGAGCATACGGTATAATCTGTTATTCAGCAACAAAACCACAAACATTACAAGTATCTCCATGGGTGGCACGAATACGAGCTCCAAACCTTCACATCTAAGGGGCAATGCCTCATTTCTGTGGAACAGCAGTGAAAGATCGAAATACTGTTCATACAGGAGGAAGCCCAAGACGGACACCTTTAAATGGGATGGAAGACTGTGAGAGGGAAATTACTCTCAAATTATGAAATCGG
This sequence comes from Panthera uncia, assembly GCF_023721935.1. NCBI lineage: Eukaryota > Metazoa > Chordata > Mammalia > Carnivora > Felidae > Panthera > Panthera uncia. The sequence continues at coordinate 78,136,606 of NW_026057576.1, forward strand.
TAGACATGGAAATTGTGAACTTTTGCCCCAAGGGTGAGGCAAACACGTGGGTCGAGCACACTGCTCCCAGCCACCGCCCAGCAGGTATGTCTGGCGCTCCCCCGAGGAGGGGGAAGTCCCTCCGTGCCCCTTCCTCGGGGACCGGGCAAAGGAAGGCCTAACGCCAGCGACCCAGTGTGAACAGAGCAGCTCGCCAGGTGTTTCTGGGCACAGAGAAGCTGGGGCCAAGGTGACGCCAGCCTCGCCGCCTGCTTCACGTCCGACTCGCCCTCCTTCTGTCGTTTGCTGTCTCCGTCGTGTCCTGAGCGTTCTTTCCGTAACTCGGCCCCAGCACTCACATCCCGCGGTGACTTCCATGGAACGAGGGCCACTTTGCCACGAATGAGCACAGATGTCCCTCTGCAACAAGTGAATGCTCGGTGACCTGGCTGTTTCAGTGGGTGGAGAGACCAGGCGGGGGAGCCCAGGGCACCAGCGTCACACCCTGAAGCCACACTCAGAGGAGAGAGCTTCCAACCTGACCCTTTGTGTTCAGATTCTCAGCCTAAGTAATGGCTTGACACGCTGGGTCCTCGGCGCATATGCATTATTTGGAGAGGATTGCACATAGTTTGTTTTTTAAAAAAATTATGTGGAATCTGATTATTCTGTAGGGGAAAAAATGCCGCTGATGCTAGGAAAATTACATTTAGAAAAATAGAAGAGATCAAAATGGGTATGACATTTTATATCCTGCATATTTCACTTACATTATTACATCATGAGACTTTTCCCACATCATTAAGTACTTGTGTAAGAAGACTTGTGAAAATGTACAGTTGTCTCCTATATAAATGCATAATTATTTATTTTGAGTTGATTTATTTTAAACCATTCTGCTCCCTGTGTTACATATGGAAAATTACAATTTATACCCTGGTTCAACAAAAATCTTAGTATTTGCTTTTTACTCTTTCCATAGGGGAGAAAAATCACGGAATGGAATTGCTGATTCAGGAGGAAGTAAACATTCACAAGGCACCTGGGATACATTGGAAATCTACACTCCAGAAATTTCCTGTAAATGGACATCCTGTCTGTAAGGTAGGATTCCCATCTATACTTGACAACTTGAGTATTGTGATTTTTAAAAAAAATCTTTGCCGTCTTGACTATTATGAAGATGACATTTACATCTAAGTCATATTCCTGTGGCCATGACTGAGGCTCAACATCTTTCATATGGTGACTGACTGTCTGCTGGGCTGCCTTTCTGAATCGCCTCTTTGTAGCTCATTCTTCTGTGAAGGTGTTTTGTTTTTTTCCTATTGATTTACAAGTGCTCTTTACGTATTGAGGACTCCAGAAGCCTTTTGGGTATTGTATGTGTTGTAAATATTGTCCCAATTTATCATTTGACCTTGTATATTTTTTAACAGTAAAAGGCCATGAAAGTTTTAAGTTACCAAATCCATCAGCAGTTTAGTGTTCCTACTTTAACGTTGTGTTTACAAAATCTGTTTTCACACCACATATTTATGTATATAACTTTTTCCTCTAGTTCTTTCCTGGCTTTCTTGTGCTGTCATCCTTCTGCAGTTTATTTTTAGATGCATAGAGTGAATGCAAGTGTCAAAACTTATTTATTTATTGTTAATAGTTAAACACTTATTCCAGCAGAATTTACTTTGCAGTTCAGTCTTTCTCCACCTATTTCATATGTCCTTTTATTATTGCACTGGAGAACATGACATAGTTCGTTCTCCTTCTGCTTCTCTGTCCATATCTGGAACTGTTCACCTCGCGTTCTGGCGGTTGCACACTAATCAACTGGTGTGGTCTGATACAGGATGTTTTCATGTGGAACACGCCTTCATAACTTTTTAATGAACTGTATCCTTCCATATATAACTTAGTCAAGTTTGTAAAACTGTGTTGTTAGACTTTTTGATTGGAACTTCATTCAATTCATTAAATAAACAATCCTAACGAGTGAATTGACATCTTTATAACATGCATAATGGCTTTTCGATCAAGGAATATTATATGCTTCTTGTTGTATTTATATCAGCTCCCTCAGTGAATATTTGCTTGATGAAGGGATGTTTTTCGTATTTATTTCAGTGTCTTTTTTATGCTGTATGTATTTTATGCTGAACTGTTTTTCATTATTGTCGACATGTTGGAATTATACTAATTTTTGTATATTTGTTTTTCTACTGGCCATCCATGTGGTTTCATGTTATTCGGAAAATTATTTTTTTGAGAGCAAGGTGGACGGGGAAATCTTACCGCATGAAAATGGCGATAGTGTTGCCTTTTTTGCCTAATTCTTGCAATTCCCAGACAGCGGTACACAGTGGGAAGGAGAGCGGCGGCCAGCTCTGGCCCGTGTGAGGCACCAATGGCTGGGTGGTATGGCCGCCCCTCCCCCACGTACAACATATAGGTGTTAGCTCCCTGTTGACTCCCACGCGACCTCTGAGATTTCAGGCGTCTCTTACCGTTCCTCGACATTTACTTTTCTCTATCTCTAAATAAATTAAATGTCTTTACCTCTTGTGGTTTGGAAAATATGAGCTTGGATTTTTAGTTTCTTTAGTGGCTACCCTAACTGTGTTTGAGTTCGGCTGATTCTGAGTTCTCTGATTATTAGTGTCAAAAATGAACCCTCAGCTATGTAAGATTAGGAGGGATCTTCCTCCCCTCCTCTGAAATAATTTCTGAACACTTAAAAATATAATGTGGGGAGCCCCTGGGTGGCTCAGTCAATTGAGCATCTGACTCTTAATTTCGGCTCAGCTGATGATCCCTGGGTCGTGGGGTTGAGCCCCGTGTCAGGCTCCACACTGAGAACAGAGGCTGGTTGGGTTTCTCTCTCTCCCTCTCTCTCTGCCCCTCCCCACTCGTGCTCTCTCTCTCTCTGTCTCTCAAATTAAAATATATATATGTGTGTGCGTGTATATATAATCTGGGATTTTAAAGGAGATAGAAATGATCATGAAGATAATAATTTATAATACTTTGTTTTCTAGGAATAGTTTGATTTTTGTCTGATTTTGGAATCCTAATTACAGTTGTATAGATTTAATCCTATGTTTCTATCAGGAAGTCTGTGTGTTGGGGTCTGTGTCCGTATCCTTTGGGTTCCCTTCAGTTTAGATACTTTGCTCAGAGAGGTTGAGATGGTGGTCTTGCTTCTAGATTCTTCTCCTGCACTTATGGTCTTGCTGCTCTTTGTGCATGTAGTTGCCTGGCGTGGCCTTAGCGTTCTGAGTCCCGGCCATGCACCCTCGGAACTCGGGGGTCATTGCCACACTGTCCTTGGGATACGCTGCCACGGTGACCATGCCTGGGGACAGCTGTCACTTCCTTTACTTGTATGTGTTTTTACCATCGATACTGAAAGTTTATGGGATTGTTTTCCCTGTGCCTTAAATTTAACTCACTGGCCCCTGTGCAGGAATGTGTCTCTTTGCTTTATTTTAGCAAAAACCTCCGTGAAATTTCAATTCTTTGTTGCTATTCTTTCCTTTGTTAAAACTTCGTAGGCACAATGTTCTCCCTCTCTCTGCTTAAAAAATGTGTTCTATCTTCAACTTGCATTCAGGAAAGAATCTCAAATTTGTTTTCCAAATCCTCAGCTGAGTTTTCTGCGTGGCGATTAGCCACTCTCTTGCTGTCCTGAAGATTCGAATTCTGTGTTTTCCTTTCTGTCTGTTTGTGACCCTTTCTTATCCCCCAGCTTGTACCCTTCTAACTCTTACCTGTGTCCCTTTCACGGTAGTCTCTGTCTTCACCCTGTTTTCCTTCTGGTTTTCACGCAGCCTATATGACCCCGTGGGTTGAGAACACAGAGCAAACCCTTCCAGGAACTGTCCTTAGTTTTGCACAGTGCACACCTCACATTACCAGGTCTTTGATCTCCACCTTGAAAAGATTTCCGCCTTTGCTTCCTGTTAGTGTAGTTTTACAGACTCCCCCCCAGAACCACTCTACCAGGCTCACGTGGAACAAGAAGGGAGTCCGGGAGATCCGTATTCTCGCTGCTCTTCCTGGCCGCCCTGGGACTGTGGTTGTGTTTTCTGTTCCCCGGTGCCGGGCAGGCTTCCAGCTGCTGGAGCCCTTCTGGCCTGAGGAGAGTGCTGATCGGTCCCTCACATAAACACTGAGAGAAACAGTCGCGGACCCTGGAAAAGCCACCCTCCTTCCCTTTTCCAAACCCATGCATGAAAATTCACCCCTAAACACAAGGCTTTTCTCCTTTCCCCTTTTTCTACCATGATGCTTTCATTCCAAAATGCATTGTTATTTGGTCCCACTGGCCCGCGTACAGATGCGGAGACTGGCACTGGACCCTGTTCGTGGACACGGACCCACCTGCAGTGGCATCGGAAGGCCATTTGCGCGTCTTCCTGATTTGTAACGTGATGCTTTGGACTATTAGACCCCGGTACTACATGTTTGCGTTTACCTTACATGATTACATGTAAATTTACATTATATGTGTTCATGAAGCAGAATCTAAAAGTTGTAGATTTCAGCTCCTTGACACGCTTGGTATCATCAAGTAGCTTTCAGAAAGATGTTTCGTGGAGACAGCCGGGCACGGGGTGTGTCCTCGGAATCCGTTTCCGTGTTTTATATTTCTGCATTTACTGACATAGTTATTCTGGCATTCCTGTGTGGAACGTGGGCTTACGTTGAAGGGGCAGTGAGAGGGGGAGGAGCCACACGGGTGTTTTAGGGGAAAGGAGGAAGGATGGGCGAGCGGAAGTCCTCACCACACCGTGAATGGCGTGTTTGAAGCAAATAGCGTCTGTATCACAGGAGGTATAATCCTTTCTCAAAGCGGACGTAGCGTCTCAGTCTGCATGTCCCGGACGCACCCGGAGGACACGTTCATCTCCTGGTTTAGAGCTGGGGCTCATCCTTGATAGTTCAAAGCCTCCTAACCACGTACAAGGCGGTGTTTGAGGAAGGTGGATGTGAGCGTTTACTTTGAGCCGGGGGCACCATGTTCATTATTTTCCTAAATTAGCAAGTCTCCCCGAAGCACTTTGCACAGTGCGGCACGTCACTGGCTCCTAGGAGCGCGTGACAGGCTGGGCGTCTGGCCCACTTTGAGGCTGGGTGGACCAGAGGGCTTCCGGGTCGAAGATTTTCTTGTTGGCTAGGACGCTCCCGAGCTCTGGTCTGCACAGAAGCGGGCCACGTTCAGGAAGGCTGCTCGCCTGACCGAGCCCCCGCCCGTGCAGGGGTGTGTGGCCTGAGCACAGAGTCGAGCTGCCCTGGTTCACTCCAGAGACTGCGGCCGTCTGCTAGCTGTGGCCCCTGGCTCCTGGGACTGTGGATGACACCATGCAAGATGTCTTCACTGGCCCAGTGGCTTCACAGAAGGAGCCCCAGTTCACCTTCTCGGAGGCAGATCTTTGTTTCTTCCACGAGCCAGCACGGTAGGCAGAGGGTCCCCCAAGAAGTCTCTCCTCACGCCTGGAACCTGTGAATGGAATGTGTTGTGTGCATCAGGGACTTTGCAGATGAGACGGAGGCTATGGGTCTGATAGCTGGATTCCCTGCGGGACTCACTCTGTTGACAGAAACCCTTAAGCCAGCTGGCGAGAGGGGGCGAGGAGGGTGCCGGGGCGGGAGGCGGGAAGCGCCGGACCCGCTGTCACCGGGTTGAGGATGAAGGAGGTCGGGAGCCAGAGAAGTGGGGGCCTGCGGAGCGGAGAACGTCCCCCCGCCCAGACCCCAAGGACCTGGATTCTGCCCACAACCCAAGCACACCTGGAAGGGGAGCCCCCAGGCCTCCGAGGAGCTATTCAAGCCCATCCCGTGGCAGCCGCGCAACTTGGGAGCGCAGATCTGCCCTGCTTTGGGACACTCAGTGTGTGTCTGCCTTGGCAGAGATAGGAAAGCAGTACGGGCCGCTGGCAGTCTGCCAGGCTGGGGCTTGCCTTGCTGTCCCTGCTGGAGACCAGGGCCTGTCGGAGTTGGGAGGTTTCCCTGAGCGTCTGTCCTGGGCCCTGAGGTTCACGGTGCCAGGCACCTGGTGCGCGAAGCCCCGCCGCCGAGCCCGCCCGGGGCGTACAGGGCAGGGGCCTCCACTTACCCGCTTATACCAGCCACGGTCCCGCCAGCGCGCACGGTTCATGGGGGCGGTGGTGGCCTGGGGGGCCCCCGTCACTCGGCTGCAAGTCCGAGCTGAACGTGGGCACGTTCTTGCTTTCCCTTCACAGACCACCTAGAAGTGTTGAGACTCTAGGGGTCAGCAGGAGGCTCCGCACAGCCTGTCCTCAGGGGACACGTTAGACTGAGCTCACTGTCCCGGCCCGTTTCTCCCTGTTTGTTTATGTGGCTTGGCGGCCTAGATGCCTTCTTTTTAGCATTAGTAGTAATAACACGGTACTAGAGGTAGGAGCTGGTGTGTGTGGCACAGTGACCACACTGGGAGCTGGTCTGAACACTTTATCACATCTCATTTAATCCTCACATGAGCCCATCATCCCGCCTACAGTGAGAATCTTCTTTCAGTTTTGTGCTTCGCCCTCTGGTTTTCCTCTCCTCTTCCTTAACAAAATATTTTGAAGGCAGAGACTTTTGGTTTACGTCAGAGACAAATTCCCAAAAAAAAAAAAAAAAAAAAATGGCCTCGCACCTGTGTAGACAGGTGCCCGTGCAGACATGCACCCTTGTAGGACATGCGTCCCTGCAGAACATGAGCCCCTGTGGGGCTGTCACCCTGGCAGGCTGGAGCGTGGTGCAGCCACCATGGCCTGCCTGTCCGAGGCAGGGATCTGGGCTTCTGTCCTAGGACTATAGCCAGCCCGCGGGGGGCACACGTGCCTTTCTTCTCCTGTCCTGCTGCTGCCACAGACTTGAGAGCCTTTCAAAAGTCAGACCAGGCCCGTTTGTGCACCTGTGGCGGTCTGCACACCCCAGCAGTCCCCCCCGGGTGTCTGCCTCCTGGCTGGGTCCGCGCGGCCCAAGCCTCGCCACCCCACCCCATGCAACCCCAGGGTCCGGGGACCTGCTTCTGCTGCCTCCCTCCCGGGCTTGCCCGTCACTCACAGTAGACCCTCTGCACCTGAGCTTGGCTTCAGGCCCCGTGAGCGGAGACAGACCTACAAGGACTGGAGAAAGAACAAAAAGGACCTCTTACTTACAAGGCACACGCTGAGAAGCAGTTCACAGGGGGCGTTTTTGATGGTGTAATAACTGTGTTCGGGTGCCCCAAAGGCTGTTCACCTCCCACGTCTGGGCCTTTCTCCTCCAGTCTCTGCTGCTCCCCACATGGGTCATGCCATTTCCACCTTCTGGAAGCCACTCACCCTGTTTCTGGACTGCCTCTTGGGGTGAGCCTCTCTGAATGCCACAAACACCCGAGTTCCAGGAGGAAGGCAAGCCAGTCATCAGGGTCTACGAGGCTCACATGCTTAAAAAGTCCCTTCCCTCATCTGGTTATTAATGCGCACGTGTAACAATTATTTACCAAGTGTTAACCTGTTACCCGCAAGCAGGACGCCGTTTGTTCTTCTGACAACGGGAAGGCGCTGCACGATTTGATTTTCTTCTTTAGGAAAACACCATCACCAGACACGCAGGAGTGAGGGCGGGTAGTGGTGCTGCAGACCCCAAGATGAGCAGGGAGGCGGCTGCACGGGCACCAATGAAGGGTGACAGTTGAAGGCCAGCAGCAGAAATACAGGTGGAAAAGGCAGAGCAGACAGTGAACTGCCCTGGAAAGAGAATCGCAGGGCGTGGGGACCAGCGGGACGCGGAAGCGGTCCCCCCAAAAACCCTCCTCCCGACACATCAATCCGGGAGCTTGCTTGAGGGTCCACCTTGTGTGGGTTGCTGAGGTTAGAAGGACCCAGGGCCACCATGAGGTGTCGGGCACCCATCTGGGCCACGTCTTTAAGGAGGGTGGGGGGATAGTCCGATCTCCAGAGTGAGGAGAAAGAGGTTTGGCCACGGGGCAAGCTGGCCCCGGGTGGGGCCTCGGTGGAGGGGATTTTCATTCTCCACAAGCTGCTTCCTCCTCTGTGCGCCCCCTCGTCGTGGCGGTGCTCTGAGACCGCTGCCGGGGTCTGTGCTGAGCTGTGGTGATGCGCCTGTGAGTCTTCAACCCTCCCTGCCCTCGTGGTGACTCCTGTGTCACTCTGCGGAACCCGGTGCAGAGCAGGTGGTCAGTCTTCTCCGCCTGCTGCCGCCACTCGCCGCCTTTCTCCGGTGCCCCTTCTCCGGTATGGATCCAGGTCTAAGCTGCAATCGAGCACAGTGGCATCTTCCCCGGGAGTGCTCTGCCCCGCCACACAGTTCTCGGTGCCCACGTAGCCCTGAGACTGAGCTGTGACCCTGCTCCTGAAACGGACCTCTCTGTCGCTCCCAACTTCCCCGTAAGCTTTCGGGGGACGGAGCGTAGGCTTATTCATGCCCACGTGTCCACACAGATGCCTGCCCGCTTTGCCCATGGTAAGGGTTCAGTGAAGGATGAATGAAATTAAGAAACCGGAGAAATGACCCTGAGCCACATTTATTCCTGTGGTAGATCGCAAAATGTGGCCACACATCCCTTCCGTTCGGGTGCGTGTGCCTCGTCGCGGTATCACCTGGCCAATCTCCCCATCGAGAAGTAGGGTCTAGTTCCCCCCACCCCTTAGATCCTTGGCTTCATCGTGGCCTCCTTTGACCAGTTAAATACCGTGGAAGTGACCTATCGCAGCGTTGGGGCCGTGCCTAAGAGGGCTTGCTGGCCTGAGACCCCTAGTAAGAAAGCCGGCCTGGTCTGCTGGACACTGAGCCACCACGGGGAGGAGCCACCAGCCACAACGAGCCACCCGACGTGAGGGTGACGGCGCCCAGCCAGCCCTTCAGGGGACCAGCCATCTGAGGGGGCCACGTAAGGCCAGCAGAGGGGCCACCCGGCCAGCTCACATTATAAAAAATAACAAATCGTTCTTAGCCACCAAGTTGTGGGGCTCGCTGGTGGTGTAGCAAGCCCTAACTGGCACAGTTGTCTTGAATCCAAAGGCAGGAGGGATGTGAAATGGGTTTAAATCGGCCATCTGAGCTCTCAGAGCAGAGGCAAGACGACACCCTTACTCCTGGTGGGTTCTCCGCCACCAGCTGATGCCCGGCTCCGCCAGCACAACTGAACCAGAAACATATGGTTTGGAGCCACGTGTCCTCAGGATGATTGCAGGCTGCAGGTGAGACCCGCCGCGCGGGATGGTAATGACGATTATTGCCGACGATCACTGGGGAACAGAGCAGAGCGCTGTGATTAACGGAGCACTCCTCAGCCTAAATGGGTCTCGACTGCAGAGATTTGCAGAACCAGGTGGTGCGGGGAGCGTCCTCATCCTCGGAGCAGGAGACGTGGTGCGTGTCTGGTGAGCAGCGGAGCGGGTGACTTCTCTCTCTGTTCGGAGTGGGGAGCGGAAGCCCTTCTGTCCACGCATCAGAGAGAATGCCCTCTAGGCGGGGTTCAGACAGGTCCCCGGGGAGCCCGCTGGGGCTCTGCCCTCAGAAGCAATTTATGTCTTTCAAGCCAATTAATGAAGTGATCAGATGAACAGTGCCTTCAGATGACGTGACCGTTAATTTCCATTTGGCAAACACTGGGGAAGCGCACGTTGCATCAGGCACGGCGCTCAGCTCTGGAGGCCAGAGGCTGCACAGAGCCCTCAAGGAGTTCAAACCGGTTTAGGGGAGAGTCCACGTGTTCTGCTCAGTTAGTCCCGTATTGAAAATGGACACAAATCTGTGTATGTTTAAATATGTGTCTAGACCCGTGTGTCGGTGTGGAAAGGCCTTTTCCGCAGTAGTTTTAGATTGGGACCTGTGGTTGCACCTGATTCTGGAGCCTAAAGCTTGAGAAGAGTCAGTGCGATGGGCTGAACAAATAGGTCAAAGGTCAGAGGTCACAGGGAACCACAGAGACCTGGGACCCAGGGGTGAGGAGGGCCGAGGGTGTTGGCCGAGTGGCCGTTCACCTGGCAACTGCCGGTCTAAAAGGACGCTCTCTGTTCCCTTTCACAGTTCAGATCTGGTCAGGAGCTGAAGTGTTCCAGTTTATTCTACGCTTTGGGTTAGGCCCAGATTAGGCATGCTGTGCCTTGGGGCTTGTCCGCTGCACCCATGAAGAAATTCTTGACTGGGAAAGTCTGTGAACTCTGGACGGCCTGCTGGCAGCAGGGGCCTGCTGTGACGGTGGCCTCCGTGGACAGGGCAGCCCGAGTGCTGGTCCCCGAGGCCCCTTTCCCATGGCCAGGGTGCCTCTCCCAGCCAGAGGCCTGGCGTGAGCTGGCAGCAGGGCGGCCACTGTTCTCGTTGTCCGAGGGGCAGTGGGCTGGTCTCCGCCAGTGTAGGAGTCCTATCCTCTGGGCGCCCCGCTCCGGTGTGGGACTGGAGGGGCTTAAAACAACAGGACACTGTTCTCTCCCAGTTCCGAGGCACGGTGTCCAAAACCAAGGTGTGGGTAGGGTCGTGCTCCTTCTAAAACCTGTGAGAGAGGATCCTTCCTTGCTTCTTCCAGCTTCCGGTGCTCCTGACCATCTTCAGCGTCCTTGGCCGGTGGATGCATGGCTCCAGTCTCTGCCTCTGTCTTCACATGGCCTCCTTTTATGTCTCTGTCTGTCTTCTGTTCTTACAAGGACACCAGTCATGCAGGATTAGGGGCCGGCCCAGCCCCAGTGTGGCTGCACCTCAACTAGTTACATCTGCCATGACCCTGTTTCCAAATAAGGTCGTGTTCACGGCTAGCGGGAGGGGCATGATTTGTGGGAATGCTAACCAAGCCAGGATACCTGTGAAATGTTCTTTCCAGCCTTGGATTCTGCCTAGTGCCTCAGTGACTACCAGGTGATGTGGCCCAGCCGGGGAGGGGCAGGAGTGCGGCGAGGGTGGGGGTGGCATATTCACATCCATGACCGCCCCTGTGACCTGCCTTTGCACGGCTCCCTTCCGGATTGCCTTCGGTCCTTAATCTGCAGACTCCTTCTAACTGTGTTCTCCTATAGCCACTCTGGCCACATTGTCTCCATCAGCGAAAGCACTGGCTGGAGAGAAATTAACTGCCAAAGTCTACATGTTACACAGCATGGTACTTGTTGTCCCCCAAGTTTGCATCTACAGTAGTTAAGACATCTATGTTGATGAACTAGATAAACCCTCAGATATCAGGCTTAACGCTGTAGGAGTTTATTCCCACCTCCCACACAGACGGCTGTGGGTGTTCCTGGCCAGGGGGGTTCTCCAGGTGGCAATTCAGGGATCCAGCTCTTTCTGTCTTGTGGCCCATCCTCCTCAGCATGTTGTTCCCAAGGGACCAGCAAGGGACAGAACATGGAGAGTGGCACTCGGGAGGGGCATGCCACTTTCTTTCATGACCTCCTGCACCTGCCCTGTGCAGGTCCCTGACCAGGAGATCCCCTCGGTGTCAAATCAGAGGGCGGGGCCCTGCCCCCACGGAGCCTTAGTCTCGTTGGATTAGCATCACCACGAACCCGGTCACCAAGCCGGGATTCCACGGATCAGTCTGCTTCCCTCTCACCTCGGTGTCCAGGCAGGATTTCTGTACCCAGCCTAAATCTCAATCAGGATGGCCACTAAACTCAGTGGACTCCTCCTCAGCAGCTCCTAAATCTGTCTTCTCTTTGCCACGTGCCACAGAGCCGCCACACGGCCTCCCCGCTGACCTTGCCTCTTGTGCTGACCACCTTCTGACTTTGCGTCACCTGCCAACACGATCCTGAGACACCGTGGCTCAGACGGGCTGTGGCTGTGCAGTCACGCCCCAGTGCTCACCGTGTGAGGTCCAAATTCATTATGTAAAGTACTAGACTCTCTGGAACGAGGCCTCTCCCGGTTTCTCCATCCTTGTCCCTCAACACCCCCTCACCTCTCTGCTTCTGACCCACAAGCGCTCTGCCCACGCCAACGAAGCCCACTTGACACCTCCTGGCTACGGCACATTGTTCCTTATCTCTGTGTCCTTGAAGGAAATACGGTTCCTTCCTCTTACCTCTTGGTGAACTCCAAGAATGAATTCTTTACTTTGATTTTAGTTTTATTTTTTTATCAACTATTAAATATGTAGATAGTTAAAAAGCTAAGTCATTCTCCAACATTTGCACAAAGTACAAAAGGCCTTTGTCCCTGTTTATCCCTGCTTGGAGACAGTCGCTTCCAACTCTTCTCGGATTCTTTTGTACGTATCTCCACATTTCTAAATAGAAGTGCTTGCATTGTTACTTCCTGAGTTTTTAATTTTTAGGCATTTATTTACTGAGCTGCTACTGTGAGAAAGTGGATTAGCCCCCTTCCCCGCCTTGGCCCCCAGGCTCCCAGCACTGCGGCACACTCGTACCTCAGGTGTGTTTGCGTTACCCGGTCTGTTCCGTCGGGACACGTGGTACACCGGGAGGACCTTTCCTTTCCACACACGTTTCTTGGAGTTAACAACTGTCTTTCCCCCCTCGGTTTTCTGTGTGTTTATAACTAATCACAAACCAAAGTCTTCTCTAATTGTGTAAGTCTGTCCATACTCTCAGGGGTGCTGGGTATGTTATCATTTCATCTTCTTGTGGAATCTCTTCCGGGGCCTTTAACCTCTTCTTTTTTTTAATTTATTTTTTTATTTTTTTTATTTTTATTTTTTTTTTAACGTTTATTTATTTTTGAGACAGAGAGAGACAGAGCATGAACAGGGGAGGGGCAGAGAGAGAGAGGGAGACACAGAATCTGAAACAGGCTCCAGGCTCTGAGCTGTCAGCACAGAGCACGACGTGGGGTTCGAACTCACGGACTGTGAGATCGTGACCTGAGCCGAAGTCGGACGCTTAACCGACCAAGCCACCCAGGCGCCGCTAACCTCTTCTGATCCAGACTTGTTTCCAGTCCCCTGTAGCGCCGCTGACTCATTGGGCCCCTCTCCGCTGCTATCTGGGGCTCCCTTTGCCTTTCTCTTGCGTTGGACCCCTTGTTTCCTGGACCTCGTGTTTTTCTCTTTCCTGACCCACTCCTTTTGTTGGAGCACTTCCTTCATTAGATTTCTCATTGAGTATATGTGGGAGGTAAAGTTTTTACAACTTGTATGTCTGAAAATGATCTTTATTTTATCTTGTTTTTTATTTGGAAGTTTGACTGGATATAGAAGCCCTAGCTGGAAATGGTTTTCATCCAGGATTTTGAAGGCATCAATGTTGCTCTGATCCTTTGTTTGTGGCCTTGTTTCTCTTCCCTCTGTGTTAGAACGACATAATGCTGTACTTGGACGTAGGCCTTTTTTCATCTGTTGTTTGGCAGTGGTGGGCTTCTTCAATTTGGAAACGTGTCCTGGAAGTTTTCTGGAATTACTTCATTGATGATTTCCTCCTCTCTGTTGTGACTGTTATCTCCTTGTAGAATTCCTGTTGTTTGGACACTGGACCAATCCTCTAATGTTCTTATCATTACTTCCTGTTTTCCATTTCTAAATTTTTATTTCTATATTCTCTTTCTTTGTGTTTTCCTCTACTTCCTGAGAGGTTTACTTACTGCATTTTATATTCCAATCTTACTTATGGGCTTTCCATTTTTGACATCATGTATTTAATTTCAGCTTTGTTCTCTAAATGATCCCTTTTTATAGTTTCCTGTTCTTGTTTCTTCATTATAATGTCATCTCTTATCTCTTTAAAGATATTTATGATAGTCTTCATAAAGCTTGTTTTTTCTTGTATGGCCTTTGATTTACCTGAGTAAGTGTTTTAGTGCTTGTTAACTTAAGCTCTGTATTTCATATTAGGGCCTTTGCTCATTTGTCTGATGATACTTCGTTCTTCTCTCATATTTAAGTAGGAGGCACTAAAGGCACCTTGGAAGCTCCAGGCTTGCAGGTGGGGTGTGATGATTGTGGGATTTATTGTTAAGGAGGTCACTATTACTTAAGTTGGGGGACTTTAATATTGGTGTCTGGAGGTCTTTCTTAGCCTAATCAGTTGGCCCAGCCTGCTGTCTGGACTATAGAGGCCTGACAGCTTGCATTCTGAGTGCCTAGTAAGGGAAGGTGCTGGAAACGTGATGTTTGCCAAGTTTTACTTTGTTTTACTTGTAGCACGGTGCTTCCCCATCCCTGTGCTTCAGTCTCCCACTTTGCTCACTCTGGAGGTTAAATCCATAGTCTTCTGCTGGGATGAGGGGGGTCATTTCCCCAGCTTGCCTGTACTGGGAATGGTGATCCGGGCATCTGACCTCTTATAAAGGAGACTTTTAATCCATCTGCCTGTTTTTATCCCCATTTGGTTTACAGCTTTTGGAGGTCCAGGGCGCTGGTGATTACTGAGACTCCAGGCCGGTCCCCCCGCCCCCCCTCCCCTGCTGGGGCTCTGCTTCCCCCAGTGTAGCGTGTCAGTGGCCGACCATGCGCCTACAGTCCAGCTCCCCAAATCATGTCACTGCTCCCTCCTCTCCTTTCCTCTCTATCCTTGTGGGTTTGTACCTTTAAAAGGAATCTTGAGCTCTTTCTTTGGTGGGGACTCAGAGCAGGATTCAGTCTGCCATCCTTACAGGGACAAAGCACAAGCTTACCTCTCCTTTGGTATTTTCCCTAATCTCAGCCCAACCACCCGGCAAAATTGATCACTCTCGCCTTTGTTTGGGTCACCCTTGACCTTAATCATGCTGTCTAGGCCGTATCTCCATTTGGACAAAATGCTCCCTGAAAGAAGGGACAGGACCTTGGTTTATTTATGTCCAGTCCCTGCCGCAGTGCCTGGCATTCAGTCATTCATTCTCCCAGCAGACATCCACAGGGTGCATGAAGTAGACATACAAATGTCAGGAATACAAAAACAAATTAGGTGTGGCCCGTGGGGTGGGGGTGGGGGGCTCACTACAGTGTCCCAGGGCCGTGGGAGGAAACAACGAACATGTAATCCGTATGGCCTTGTATGCGTGAGTGTGTGTATATTCACATACATGTACACACTAAAACATGTAGCACTCAATAAAATCTGTACAACAAATGATACCTTCTTTCAAGATATTGACCGCACTTCCAAAAGTATAAGGAGCTAATGAATGTGACCTTTGCTCCATTGTTATATTTACCAGCCTATTAAATGTGAAGGGATTTTTTTCAGAGTCTGAAATGTGTGTGTGTGTGTGTGTGTGTGTGTGTGAGAGAGAGAGAGAGAGAAATACATATGTATTTGCTCACTAATTCATTGGCCACGTCTGGCAGGCAGGCGGAAACACTGGTGAGGTAAATTTGTTTAG
Organism: Panthera uncia; assembly: GCF_023721935.1. NCBI lineage: Eukaryota > Metazoa > Chordata > Mammalia > Carnivora > Felidae > Panthera > Panthera uncia. Next base: position 78,151,852 of record NW_026057576.1, read on the forward strand.
CCAAGGTTATTTCTCTGTTTATTAAATTGTGTTCTCCGTGTAGGAATCATGTCTGATTTACTCTTTCCACCCACAATACCCAGCAAATAGTTCTCTTGGAGTGCACAGTACATGGCAAAGACTTGACAAATATTGAATAAATAATGGATGGTTGAGTAGATGGACAGAAGATGGGTAGATAGGCGGGTGGGTAGGTGGTTGGGGGGGGTGGGGGGGTATGCGAACACACGGCTACGTGGACGGCTAGATGGGTGAGTGGAGGGGCGAATGATGCATTAATGGCTAGCCTTTGAATTTGAATTAATGATCTCAAAGGAAGGGCAGCTTTATGAAAATTAACTGACATGATGTGCTGGAAAACACTGGGTAAGCCCTAAAATAAAATGCATGGATTAAGGCATTATTGTTGGATTTGTCTTCTTCATTCTATACCTCTTCTCAAACACACGATAAAGTGCCTTTCAGGTCGTCGTACCAATGGGTTTTGACTGTTGTAGATCTGGATGCTAAAGCAGACATCATGTAATGGTACTCATACACCACCTGTCCTTGTCTATTTTTTCTCGACCTCAAGGATATGAAAGGAGGAAATGGACAAATGTTCCACTCCTTGTCTTTTATCTGAAAGTGCTAAAGTTTAATGAGAAAGAAAAGGCTTCAGAAAAGTCAGAATTTTATTTATTAACCACTTCTGTTTATTTTTTTATATGTCTGAAAATTCGTCTTGTTAAAAAAAAAAGAGAAATCATTATAAACTATGTAATTCTGAGTGTTAAGTTTTAGGCCTGAATTAACCATAGTTAGTCTCTGGTGGAGGGAAAGGGACTGACGTGCTTTATGATTTTTTATATCCTTAAGATCTGCAAGGGTTCTCAACTGTTCCCATGGCAAGGGGTGGTCTCCTCGGGAGAAGCCTGGCGATATGCAGGTTAAGGTCCGGATTGTCCGTCTGGGGCTGGGGGAGAATAGCAGGCCTGGCACCCAGTGGGCTGAGGCCAGGGATGCTGCTGAGTATTTTACAGCCACAGGAAACCCGGCTCCTAGCAAAGAGTTATCTGGTCCAAAGTCTCAACAGTGTCACAGCTGAGAAACCCTCAAGTAGGGCGAGAGAAACGACAAAGGGCCTACAGGTCATAAATCTTGGAAAAAAAGGAAGGTTTTGATGAGAACTTCACGTATAGAGCGGCTAACCTTTAAGGGTGTTGGAAAACTTACACACCCGCCCTTCCTTATGAGTCACGTCCAAGTGAAGGGAAACACTGCCGGAGCCCTGTTTCCTCACTTTCATTAACATACCTGGCTGATCGACCAAGCCACGCACTCTAGTCAGGCAATGCAGAGAGGCCCTCTTGCTGGAATTAAAGATTAAGTCTGCAAGAGGCTAATTTGGGAAAGGAGAAAGCAAGCACAGCATTTCTAGTAACCTCTTCTAAGGAGGAGAGAGGCCATCGTTTTGCTTTAGATGTTACTGTTGTTTTAAGGCTAGATGTTGCCCGAGTCGCCTGCCTTCCTAGGCAGAGAGACCTGTACTTGTTTCTAAGACAGACTCTCCTTTCAGGATGATCACTGTATTTTGTCCAAGAATTTGAGTGAATTCTTGGATTTTAAATAAGGAGGACAAAATATCCAAATTTTACCAAAAATCAAAAGTAGTGAATAATATGGTAAGAAGTGGAAGAAGGGCCTCAGAGGAGCCATTGGATGGAGAAAAGAAAGGGGTTTTGCTTTAATTGGATTTTAATGATCCCCTCTTTCTCTCTTCTGGCCTTTCTTTTTTTGTGAGGGGGAAAAAAACCTTAAAACATAAAGGTTAATCTAACTATACATTTTAAGCTTTTAAAGGCTCCATTACACAGCTTATTATGCTAACAGAAACATACCTGGCGTCTGCAGCTTCTAAATGTATCAGCAATGCACGTAATGACTCACTTAAAAGACCATGGCCAGAACTCTTTCACTTATTTCTATGTAAATTGGATGCTTCACAATTACTATAATATGTGTGAAATTCCACTTATTATTTCTTTTAACATAGAAACTTTTATCACTTAACTCACTGGACAGAATATTTGAGCCATTTGCAATCATTAGAGCATTTTGTTTGGTCAAACCCTTACGGGATTATGCTTCAGAAAAGACAGTGAATTATATTCATTGCAAGAAAACAGCAATTTTAAATATATATGGGGCACCAGGAAACTTTTCATTTTAGTGCAAATTCAATATTATATCTTACTTCTTTTTACAGCAGGGTAAGCTTTTATCTTTAAGCAATTTGTAAAACCCAGCATGTCACAGGAGTGAGGCAGACGGCGGAGATCAATCTGATAGATAAGTAGGGGCTTCGGGGAGAGAGGATGTGGCATCCCTGGGACTTGGGGAGTGTCGCCTTGCCACCCTGGTGGACAGCCCATGATGCTCAGCGCTTTCTCTCACTTCCAACGCGAACGAGCATCCAGATCCCGCCCGGCCCGGCCACCCTCAGCACCCCCAGCGTCTGGCAGAGACCCTCTACACTCCCCTGAACTTTGTGCACCTCACTCTGAAGAACACTGGGCTTTTTTCAAAGAGTCTCGAGGAAGAAACACAAAATGTGAGAAAGAAAGAGCATTATCATTACCCCTGGGGCTGATTTCTCTTTGGGGCTCGGGGCTCGGTGTCTGAATCTGACACTTCATACAAGAGCCCCTGTGAGGCCTGGCGTATTTGAAGGTACCTCTCCTGCCTTACTCATTTGGGATACTTTGTGGAGAGGGGAAACAGCATCCAAGTGGAAATTTGCATACGTGCACCCTGAATTTTAAGACAAAGCACAGGTGGGTTTGTTTTTAATAAAGGATTGAGAACACTAAATTCAGACCGGGATTAATATCTAATTATGTAAACACCTAAACCGTTGGGCAAGATTTATTTTATTTTTTTTATTGTGCCATTTAAAATGAAGCAATTTCTAAGTGACATATTTATTTCCCAAATTTTATTCTCCAAACTTCTACCAACGAAGATAAGCTGAGAAGTTTGCATGGGAGCTCTTATATATGGAATAAAAATCAAGTGATTTTATTTGGACTTTCATTATAATTTTTCCAGCTATATTCCTTAAAGAGAAGATACTTACATTGCCCCCCAAAACTGAAAACAAAGTTGTTATTTTTCTATTAGTGTTATGTTCCTTCGCATTGTGATAGTAGTCTCTGTAGACATACACAGGAAATTTTAAATACGCCACGTAATATATGCACTCACACTTAGCCGAGCGTGCGTGCGCGTGTGTGTCTGTGCGCGTATGTGGGTGAAAGAGAGAAAGGGACAGAGAGGGGAGAGACCCAGGAAAGAACGACTGGTAACAATGGGCTTCATCCTCCACTGGAAGTTAACTGGCATGGACTTGATGTCGGAACCGTGTTAGCACAAAATAGTAACAGGTGAATGTACGTACGATGGGCCTCGTCATTAACTTTGCACTAGAGGTAGATTCGGGTTTTAAAGTAAGAGATGGAGACTGAGATTCAAGTCCGTTTCGCATTCGAGGGAGCAACAGTGAAGAAGTACAACAGGCCAACCAGGCAAGCTGGACCTCTAGGCACAGGAAGCAAACCGTCGGGAAACCGAGTGGCTCCCCCGGCACAACGAGCCACGGCCGCACGTACCACGTACACCGGTCAGACTATGCAACTGCCCGTCTTGGAGCCTCACGGCTGAAGGACACACACGCACGTGCGTGTATGCGTAACGTAATTTGGGCATGTCGTGCAAGTAACTGAAAGAAACAGCAGCCACCAAGTAGTGGGTGAAGGACAGTCGATCCACAATAGATGGAATAAAATGTGTAAATATTGCATATCCATTCTCACGTTACTCTTTGATAGAACTGCGCACGCCAGAGGTACTGAGGCTGTGTGCAGACTGCTCAATAGATGGAGGTGCCCGAAGAGAATTAAAGCACGCTGAAAGATGGCCATTACCCTCTTTGGGTTGGACGCTTAGAACAGACAATTTTATAAATTTTAAATTGATAATGTATTCGTAGCTCAAGCAGAGGAAAACCCAATACGTTTTTTTTATTCTTTTTTTTTTTTTAAGCCTGCATATTTTCAAAGACCTCCTATAGTTAACATTATAATATAGTTAGTTGCTACAAATAATCGGGGGTGATTATAGGAAAACTGTCAGTGTCTGCTCAAGGTCTGAAAAGGCTGCAGCAAATAGCTTTTCTCTTTGCCATGGAGACTGGGGTCTGTTTTTACGGTTACTCTGGAAACCGGAGCCTTGCTGGTGTTAGTCCTTTTCAGTTACTTTAGCTATTAAACCCTCTGGTTGAGACAAAAGGCAGGAGGGTTGCAGACACTTCCTTAGAGGAGCAGGGCTCAGGCTGGGGAACGGGGCCCTGTCTATTCAGCTGGGAACGTTCTCCTCAAGGAGGCGGCGTGCTGCACTCCCGTGGTCCGGGGTCTACCTTTGCATGTTAGAATTTGGAAGCACATCGCTGAAACGTGCCTCCTCCCTCCTCTGTTCCCCCAGACATGAAGCCAGTGCCTGGAGTTAGGTGGGGAAGACCTCTCCTCTAGCTGCCCAGGCCCCAGGGGGGTGGGGCGCAGGGACAGCACGAGCACTTTGAATGTGAGCACAGGGTGGTGGACGCGAGGGGCGGTAGCAAGGGTCCCCGAGCCTGGGATTGTTTTATGATGCAAATTCACATGTAGAGGCGACTGTGTGCATTTTGTTTTGTTTTAAGAAATCAGAGCAGAAATCACTGGTATTCTCTCCATCCTGTTACTGGATCCAGTAATCGCCTAGAGAGGAGAGCCCTGTGTTGGCAGATAGTTTACAGAGCAGGGAGGCCATCCGGAACGTGGAATTACAACAGGAATCCTGGATTCCTTGCAAGCTAGATGGGACTCTTCCTTTTTTTTTTTTTTTCCTTCTCTTCTCTCTCTTCCTCCAAACAGCAGTGTGCTTTCACCTGGGCGATAGTTTATCATTGCCTGTGTTTACCTTCATCTCACTTTCTGGTGAGAGTGTCCTCCTCTCAAGGAAAAGGGGTCCCCCCAGAAGGAGTGGCAGCCTGAACGGGCCACAAAGAGCATGCTTGTCGATGGAGCAGCCCTCCCTGGCAGGAACGTGGTCACACCGTGGAGGGAAGGCCACCGCAGGCGGGTGCGGGGGGCGTAAACCCCCTTCCCTGGGCTCGCTTACTTTTCATTTGAACTATTAAATGTGTCGCCCCAAACCCCATTACCATTCTCCCTCCGTCCTGTCCATTACGAAGGATGAGATCCTGGCGGCAGAGTTAACACTGAAACACTCACTTGAAAAAGAAGCAACCAAATTAATAACAAGGAGTATTTGTTAACAAGAAGCAGCATGAAGGAGGGAAAAAAAAACCTGCTTTCTTTGTCAATGCACTTACCGCACGCAGTTCAGTGTTCTTAGTTATTTTACATCAAAATGTGGAGTTACTTTAAATTGAGAGGCAAGTGGAATTTCCCCTCTCCCTGCCCGCCATCAGCACAGTGGAGAGTTCATAGTGACGTCCTCCGTCCTCCGGGCGGACCAAGGGAGGCGTCTGATTTGAATGAGCAGGGGCCCGAGTGCAGGAGGAGTCTTTCCGCCTTCTCAGTTCCAGCAAAGCAGAAACAGCAGTAACAGAAGGAACGTTCAGAGCCATGTAAAAGTTGCAAAGCCCACCATCGCCCCAGGCCAGGAGTTCTCATGGCGGGTATGGCTTCTGAACGACTCTTCCTGGATGTGACCGGGACTTGCAGCGTGGTCTAAAACAGTATTCAAGATGGCACCAGCCCTCCACAGAAGCCATTACCGTTTTTAATGGTCCTGTCATACTTTCAATCTAAATCACACTGATTTCTCTCTGAATGAAAATTACCTGGCAAACAGATCAAAGCTTAGTTATCAAAATTAGGCTTATATTTAAAGAGAATTCAGAACCCAAGGATACACCATTAATAATTTACTAACAATCACGAATTCAGCTTTGGTTTGGGAAAAACATAAGTATAAGGAGATTCGTAAAGCCCCACCCCCACCAATTTACATGTGTCTTCTGGATAACGTCATTCATTCATTCATTCATATCTTACAAAGATTTGTTTGGTTGGTGCTGGCTATGTGCTGGGTCCTATTTCTGGTGCTGAGAAGAATTTCATGAGCAAATGCATGAATATCTTTTGGGATAGCCCTTTTCAGATGCTGTCTGGTAACTGAACTGCCTTCTTAATGCATCTTGGAGGGAGAGGCAGGGAGAAGGAAGGGAGTTTCCTCCTTGATTAACACACCACTCATAATAATGTGGTGGAAATTGTTTTGACCCAGGAAACTTAAGCTTGTTATATATTCCTTTTTTCTTCCGGTTTGCTCTGACCAATCAAAATAGGAAAATCCCATAAGCTGCAGGGCTGCTTTTTTTTTTTTTAGCTATTCATTAAGTTGTGATATGTAAGCAGTGCTGTCTCTGCTGTATTTCGTACAGACCAGTGGGTGAGGGTACCTTCGGGCTTATGGATCATTCCGCACATTCTACCTGGATGTTTTACCAGACAGCAGCCTTCTGGATATCCTCTTTGTTTTGGACTTGTGACTAAAATTGTAATTGAATTTTTGGTTGGCTATTAGTAAATTGGTATTTTCTGTAACTTTGTCCAAGTGCATTGTTTCCCTGAGCGAATTTGGTAGCGGCTTCAGAGATGCATATGAATTCTCAATTTGAATTTTTTATTATTGTTTGAAAGTGATTCTGCAATATGTGTGCCCTTTGTGTAATGTCAGACATAACTCTAGGGGTTTATATAGTAAAGCCTGCCATCTTTTATAAATGGCTATTTATGAGTGAGTTATTAGTCCTTTGAAATTGGAGTTTTCCAAACAGTAGGCCTTGTCCTATATCCACCCGAATGCCAGATTCATGCTACAATTTTCCATCAAATTCAACTTTTCCTCTACGAGTGATTCCATGGATTTGTGTGCAGGGATTCCCGGGACTGTCGTGGTTGTCCTTGTGTGCCAAGATCTGGTAAGATCTCACTTCCTCACTCTGTAATTCTTTTCTCGGGTAAGCTGGCCACAGTGAGCTTTTTATACCCGGGTCATGGTAGTTACTGTCGTAAAGCTGATGTGACGGTTAAGATTATTGAGTCCTGCAGTATTTTGACTCTGGTAGTGCTATGATACTCTTCAGATTCACTGTAATTTCATTTTCATGCATACATTTATATCTCATCTTTCTGAGTAGACCGTTAACTCCTTGAGGGCAAGGACCATATTTTAAACGCCTACGAGTTCACTGTTCTCCACTCCCCGTGTGTGGTATACTGCCCTGCTCAACGAGTCCTTTTGCTAAAGCTGATTATCAGTACCAGCAGACATGGTTGCCTAAATTGAGACCATCTCTGATTTTAGAGGACAGGGGGTGGGGATTGTAGCCCAGCCTTTTCCCACGGACGCACCGATGCCCGTCACATGGACTTGTGTTTTGTTACCCAATGGAGTGGAGACGGTGCTTGTGTGCAGAGCGGTCCCTGCTGGGTGACCAGCGAAGGGATCGTGGGTGGACGGGCTTGTTGGTACCGCGTACTGAAGGTGAGAGCCAGACACTCAGCCACGAGCAAGAGCTGATCACGCGGGGAACGAGGAAGGCCGGGTGGGCAGACCCGCGGTGTGCGGGCCCGTGCTCTGGCGGTAGTTTCTGGCTGCCCATCCCTGCCCTCACTGTCATCTCCCTTCCGTGCTAGCTCAGCCATTGGGTAGAACATTCTACTGCATCTGTCCCCCTGCCCTCACATCGCGGATGTGTGTGTAACATCAGAAACCTGACGCCTTGCAGGAAGGCGCTGATTTGTGACGGGCAGAGTTTTGTGAAGATACTTGATTTCAGTTCCATCTTAAATAATATAATGCTCTCTGGGACAATAGGGCTTTTTAGAAAATACAGACACAGTTTATGGAGTGTTTTTTTTTTTTTTTTTTTTTTTTTTTTTTTACTCATTACATTTTAAATAGAATCCTGTATTTTCCCCTGGCTTTATAACTTGTGCAAAATATATCAAAAATATACAGAAGTGAATGAACAAATGTGAAAGCCGCAGATGTGCAGGATTAATCTGTATATTTTTATGCAAAGGACATTTTATGCCAGGACAGACAATAAACACATCCTTTTCCTCCTCTCCGGTCTATTATTTGAATCGCTTCAGTACCAGAAATTGTGCACATTAATAGGTTGGTGAATCTAGTGGTTTATTCATTTGTTTGTTTGAGCCATAGACAATTGCTGGGGGAGGCTTTCTGAGGGGATTGCTTTTGACGATTTTGTAAATACTTTGTGTATGTAAGTTTTATTTATCTGTGGAAAAGTACACAGTTTTCCAAGAGCCACTTTTAGGGCAGAAATACTAGAAAACATTGATGAGAGTGTCAAGTTGAGGTTCAAAAGACAGTTCCCAAAGGGAACGTTAGCCCAGATGTGCTGAGACGTGGGGAAGGGTAAGAAGGGAATCTTCCCCAGGATCTCACCTGATCTGATACTTCTGGAAAATCGCTATTGATACAGAGAATCGGGACGTTGGTCCTAAGGTATTCCTAGTGTCTCTTTGACTGTTCCCTTTACCAAGTGCTTCTGGACGTCTTCCTCCCCAGTTCTGACAGCATGCTTCATCAGGCACCACGCGTGAACACGTGCATGCACACGGGAACCAAAAAGAGAGAAGGGACGTTGGGGTCACGTGTGCTGAGCGCAAGCCTGTGGTCAAGTTGAGGCGAGGGCCCCCCCCGGCCGCGGCAGTGACCCCGTGGCTCTGGGGGCAGGGGCTGTACCTGCACGGCAGCGTGAGCCCACCCACTACAGTGAGAACGGATGGAGGTGGGGGGCAGGCAGGTGCACCTGCTCTCCGAGTCTGTCCGCCCACACTTGAAGAGGCCGTGCAGGCCTCCCCACGACTGAGGAGTAAAGACAGCCCAGGAGGCTAGGTGTGGTCCGAACAAAGCCTGGGTAGTCGAGATATCCCAATTACAGCTATTTTGTGTCGCGGGCAGCCGCGGCACCCCACGCGATGCCTTGCCAAGGACAAAGCATTTCCTTGTGTTTACACTTTTTATTACTATGTAGGATTAGGTCTGTTGCACACACAGAAGAGGAAGTCATTTTATTTTACACAAATCAGCTACTTAAAGTAAATTGAGATATATAGAATTTACCAATGAAATGAGTGATTTGATGTGAATAAAAGAGGTGGTGTGGTGTAAATCAACACTGACAGCCAAATGGGGGAAATTGACAGAGCACTGTAATCACTCCCAACATCCACTGAAGTTATTGATCCAGAACCTCTATAATCCCCCTTCACATAACACAAGCAATTTCATATAATACCTGTAATAACGGTGCATTCAAACTCAAGTAGCCATCTGAAGCATTGTATCTAATGGCGGAGCAGGCCTTGCTGAGTAAGTGCCACAACTAGACACAAAAAGCGCCAATGACTCTTGCCTTTCACACGTAACAGCCTCTGATAAGACCTAGTTCCGAAGATAAACAGTTCCTAATGCCAAAGAAAATGAGCTATTAATTGCTGGCTCGCTAAATATGTTGTAAAAGACGGAGCGGTGGGCGCAGCGTGGAGAGAACGTAACTGGATTTGGGGGTTGATAAACTTCTTAGGTTATCCACACGCCCGGTATCTGATGTTAATTACAACAGAGGGAAGGCAGCTGACAGGCATTTAGCTGCCGGGTCATTACATCCTTCCCAGGTGCTTTTCCCGTGAAATGTTCCTCCAGTTTTACAAGCTCCTTCTTGCACTGATGGATTATTCCGCAGCCTTATCAAAGCTTTGCCAGCTCCTCATTAATATATAGAGCGAGCCGCACTGTTCTATATATCATTGTCTTCCTCTTGGGGAGGGCTAATCTGTCAGCCATTATCAGCCAGTCAGCAGAAGGTAGGCAATCAGAGCTGACAGCAAAGAATCACGGGAGATCAGGCGAGGTTAAATGAGGCTGACAGTTGTGATAATGATGATTATACTATAAATTAAGATATGATGATAAAGGAGAATAAAAGACACAATCTGAAGCAATATTTGGTTTAACATGTCTCTCTTTTTCGTTACTGTTAAATGGCCATAACATTTATCACACCGAACAAGAATGGACGTTTAACTACCATGATAAAATGGGACAGCATCAGATTGAAACCCAACAAGTTGTGATTACAGTGTCAGGCACTTTTCCACGGGCTGAGAAAAAAAAAATGGGAGAGAGAGCATATGTTATAATCATTCATGCATTATTCTGTCGAAAGAAAAGAAAATAGATCTATTTTAGAAATGTCTTCAGCCTTCTCGATGGAAAACCAAAGGAAACAGTTAATATATTCTTCTGCTTCCCAGATCATTTTTATCAATGAAACAATGGGGAGAGAAGTGATAGGGCTCCCGCCACACCTTTTCCCCCAGACGCATGTTTGTTAGAAGCTGGTTCGGAGACGGCACCGGGGTTCTGGGGATGCCTGCTCCCTGTTGCGTTCTGAAATAAAGGCAGCTAAAAATCAGCCCAAGCCTTCCCGCCCACGACTTTTCATAGGAGGCATTTACAGGCTGTAGTAAAACAAAAGTGAGGCACGATTGATTTGCTTTCAAAAATTAAGAAATGGAACAGCTGACGTAGCCGCACGAGTCATTAAACTGCCATTTCTCTGGGTAGAGAAGAGAGGCTGCGATATTTGGAGCCTGCACGAAATCTCGGCGGCTCGAAGGGAAGGAAAATGAAAACCCGAGGTCCTTTCCCTCCACCTGCGTAAGTGTCGAATCGCGTGGCTTCCAGGCTTTACTTCTCCTCTGCACATGAGCACCGGCCACTGTCCCCCGGGTACCTGCGTGTCACAACGCCTAACACGGCGCAGGTGCGCTACCTCTGTCTGCCTATGGCAGGCTGACAGATCACGTAAGTCCCACGGTGAAATATGCATCCACTTCCTTTCGGATCTGTTTTCACTTTTCTAGTAAAATCAGGGACGGAGGAAAAAGAAGCCTTTTAATTCTCTTTCGCATCCCTTGACAGTTTACTTTTCAGCTGGGAAAGAAAATTAGTTCTAGCTGAAAATATCCCACTCTGCCGTTCTGTGTTTACACTTCAGATGCTGAGAAATTGGGAGAATAAAAAGTTTAATGCTTTGGCTGTACCTGGTATTGACGGGTGCACACGGCTGTTGGGCTGATTGGTTTTGTTCGATGAGTATTTGTCCATTCAAACCAGGGTTTACTATCAGCATTTGCAACAAAGCCTTCTTAGTTGGGGCGGGGGCATCCTGTGAGCCCTGGGATGTCGGCCTCACTAGCTTCCTGTAGCACCCCATTGCCAGAGTGACACCCCAGGTCGTCCCCAGATGCTGCCAAATGTCCCCTTGGGAGAACTATTGCTTTCAACCAATACTGTTAGCATATAGATAAACCAGCATGACTGTCTACTGCCCTGTGAAGGCTTCCCAGTGATTTCTGGGGTTTCTCATCCAGAGCAGGCAATTCGGCGGAAGTGAGTCAGGGGTGATTTTTAACATATAAACAACATGTTGGGGTGACTGTTTCCATTGTAAACCATTTCAGATTGCAGACTGAAGTTTGGCCAGTGAACCTCACAACAGCGTTTAAAAACAGGTTTAGAAACCTGTGGGTCCGTTCCGAAAATACTTAGCTGAGTACCCGGCTCTGGCCTTGAAGTTTACCCTCAGGAGCGACCAAGGAAGCAACGCCGGAGACGCCAGGAGGGCCCAAGGACATGTTAAGGCGTTTGAGACAAAGCGCACTTGTAGTAGATACACAGACTGTAACACGTGAGCCGTGTCTTCACAGCGCGTGGATGTTACATTCTCTTCACGTACTTACACATCTTGCACATAAATAAACAGGTGTGAAAGATCGTTGTGCTGTTTTGTGTGGAAACCCGTGACTGCTTTGGAATAGAAGCCGCGGCGTCTCCGCGAAGGTGGGGGTTGTGCATGGCCATGTGTCGTCCCTGCAGTAGGGCCAGTGCGAGGCTTTCATGGAACACGGGGAGCAGCCTCACCACCTGCCCCCCTGGCTTCCATGAGTTCACCTCAGAAGGTTGAGGCTCAGTCCAGTGGCCCTCCAGAATTACACTCTGTTCTTTTCTTCTTCTTTCTCTCTCTCCTTTTCTTAGTTTAGTGCATCTTGCACTTTATTTATTTTTTAACTCCAGTTAGCTAACATACAGTCTTATGTGAGTTTCAGGGCTACAATGTCGTGATTCAGCACTTCCATACATCACCCTGTGCTCATCACAAGTGTCCTCCTTACTCCCCATCATCTATTTCACCCACCCCATCTCCCAGCTGCCCTCTGGTAACCATCAGTGTGTCCTCTATAGTTAAGAGTCTCTCTCTCTCTCTTTATTTCCCCTTTGTTCATTTGTTTTGTTTCTTTTAAAAAAAAAAGTTTATGTATTTGAGAAAAAGAGAGAGAGAATTCCAAGCAGGCTCCATGCTGTCAGCACAGAACCTGACACAGGGCTCGATCTCACAGACCGTGAGATCATGACCTGAGCCAAGGTCAAGAGTCAGACACTTAACTGACTGAGCCCCCCAGGCGCCCCCATTTGTTTTGTGTCTTAAATTCCACATATGAGTGAGATCATACAGTATTTGTATTTCTCTGATTGACTTATTTCACTTAGCATAATACTCTCTAAGTCCATTCACACCATTGTAAATGGCAAGGTTTCTTTCTTTCTTATGGGTAATATTCCATTGTGTGTGTATGTATGTGTGTGTGTGCACACTCACACCACCTCTTCTGTATGCTCCATCCATGGATGGACCCTTGGGTTATTTCCATAATTTGGCTATTGTAGATAATGCTGCAATAAACATACGGGGACATGTATCCCTTTGAGCTAGTATTTTTGTATTCTCTGGGTAAATACCCAGTACTGTGACTACTGGATCATATAGTAGTTCTATTTTTAATTTTTTGAGGAACCTCCATACTATTTTCCAGAGCGGCTGTACCGGTTTGCATTCCCACCAACAGTGCACGGGGGTTCCCCTTTTTCCACATCCTCGCCAACACTTGTTTCTTGTGTTGTTGATTTTAGCCATCTGACAGGAGTGAGGGGGTGTCTCATTGCGGTTTTGATTTGCGTTTCCCTGATGATGAGTGATGTGGAGCATCTTTTCATGTGTCTGCTGGTCATCTGGATGTCTTCTTTGGAGAAATGTCTGTTCATGTCTTCTGCCCATTTTTAAACTCGATTGTGTTTTCGGTGTTGAGTTGTATCAGTTCTTTATATATTTTGGACACTAACCCTTTATCTGATGGGTCATGTGCAAATATCTTCTTCCATTCTGCAGGTTGCCTCTTAGTTTTGTTGATTGTTTCCTTTGCTTTGCAGAAGCTCTTTATTTTGATGAAGTTCCAATAGTTTATTTTTGTTTTTGTTTCCCTTGCCTCAGGAGACACATCTAGAGAGATGTTGCCATGACCACTGTTGGAGAAATTACTGCCTGTGCTCTATTCTCGAATTTTTATCGTTTCAGGTCTCACATTTAGGTCTTTAATCCATTTTGAGTTTATTTTTGTGTAAGGTGCAAGAAAGTGGTCCAGTATCATTCTTTTGCATGTTGCTGTCCAGCTTTCCCAACACCATTTGTTGAAGAGACTTTTTCCATTGGATATTCTTTCCTGTTTTGTCAAAGATTAATTGACCATATAATCGTGGGTTCATTTCCGCGTTTTCTATACTGTTCCATTGATGTATGTGTCTATTTTTCTGCTAGTACCATACTGTTTTGTTAGTACCACACACTTTGTAGTGTAACTTGAGGCCTGGAATTGCGATGCCTCCAGCTTTGCTTTTGTTTTTCAAGGTTGCTTTGGCTATTCAGGGCCTTTTGTGGTTCCACACAAATTTTAGGATTGCCTTAGTTCTGTGAAAAACTGGTGGTATTTTGACAGGAATTGCATTGAACTGTGGTATTTAAAAAAAAAATTTTTTTTTAACGTTTACTTATTTTTGAGACAGAGAGAGACAGAGCATGAACGGGGGAGGGTCAGAGAGAGAGGGAGACACAGAATCGGAAGTAGGCTCCAGGCTCTGGGCCATCATCAGCCCAGAGCCCGACGCGGGGCTCGAACCCACGGACCGTGAGATCGTGACCTGAGCTGAAGTCGGACGCTTAACCGACTGAGCCACCCAGGCGCCCCATGAACTGTGGTATTTTGATAGGAATTGCATCTAATGTGTAGATTGCTTTGGGTAGTGTAGGCATCTTAACAATGGTTGTTCTTCCAATGCATGAGCATGGAATGTCTTTCCATTTCTTTATGTCGTCCTCAGTTTCGTTCATCAGTGTTTATGGTTTTCAGAGTACGGGACTTTCACCTCTTCGGTTAGGTCTGTTCCTAAGTATCTGATTATTTTGGGCACAGTTATGAATGAGGTTGTTTTCCCCTTCCTGCTGTTTCATTATTACTTTAAAGGAACACAATAGATCTCTATACATTGATTTCATATCATGTGACCTTACTGAGTTCATTTATCAGTTCTAAGAGTTTTTTGGCAGAGTCTTTTGTGTTTTCTCTATAGAGTATCATGTCATCTGCAAATAGAGTTTTACTTCTTCCTTACCAATCTGGATGCCTTTTATTTCTTTTTCTTGTCTGATTGCTGAGGCTGGGACTTGCCATATTATGTTGAATAAAAGTGATGAGAGTGGACATCCTTGTCTTATTCCTGACCTTAGGGAAAAGCTCTCAATTTTTCCCCATTGAGTGTGATGTTTGCTGTGCGTTTTCCATATAAGGTCTTTACTATGCTGAGGTATGTTCCCTCCAGACCTACTTTGTTGAAGATATTTACACTCTGTTTTGATGGCATCTTTCTTCCCAGATGCAAGACGCATCTAGTGAGTGTGGGGAGAGACTCTGGCGCATGGGCTCTGCTCTGTCGTGCGGCGCTTTCAGTGGGTGTTGAGCACAGCCCAGCCGTCAGTCTGGGCGCGGCCCTCCCGGCCGGTCCTGCACGATGGAGTCCAGAACAGCCGCCTTACTTCTGACGAATGGAGTTGCAGACAGACCTCCCAGTGCCTTCTTACTGCCCAGAGGCAAGTGGCACACCGTCTGGCCTGCGATACTCCAGACTCAGTGAGCCCTCTAAAGACACTCAGAGCTCTGCCCTGGGGGTGCAGCTTGCCGTCCGGAGAGTGGTTCTAATTTTGGCACAGGAGCCGCAGGCAAGAAAATATCTTGTTCCTTAGTCCATTTTATTAACTTTGTTTTGTTGGCTTGAGCCTAGCGCTGTATTACCCCTGAATAATCACAGCTGCGCAGGTAGTTCCAGGAGCGCGAATGAGAGGCTTTCTTCAAGGGCCGTGCTCCTGCAGAAATGATTTGTACCCTCAGGCTGATTGTCACCGACAGAAAATGAGAACCAGGAACATTCAATGCAAAGTAATGTGTTCTGTACAATTACTGGATTAATAATTTTATTCCATTACTGTGTGGGGAGAGAGGACATCAGCCTGAAGATCTTCAGCTCTAGTATATTTCTAAGCGTCCTGTTAAGAGAGTGAGCAGGGGTCAGGAAACTTAATTATGCTATAACTAGATAGAAATTGCCAAGTGATAAAAAGAAACATCCAGACAGATTCAGCAGGAAATTACAGCTTTAATAATATAGCATAATGCCTACTTCTATACAATTATTGGAGAGACCCTGAATGGTTCAGAATAACAGGCTTGAGTTTCCAGTAAGGACAAAAAAAATCCCACTGAAAATGACATTTTGCATCTTGCTGTAAATATTTTTTTTTCAAAAAAGAAATAAATAGATAGTATTATTATTCAGTGATCAAAAATCTTATGCTCATTCCATCCCGGATGCTGTGACCACACTGACATTTTGAAATGATGAGAGGGTTGGATTATGAGGGGAGAAATTTACATTTGCAAATTAAGTTTCTGGTATTATACTTGGAATTAACAACTCGGTCTACTGCAGTCAGCCTTTGAGAAAGAAGACCCCCGCGTGTGGAGGCGGGGGGCACGGGTGCGGTCACTGTTCCCTCGAGTTCCAGCCGAGGCCGTGCGGAGGAGAGGCCCCGTGAGCCGTGCTCTGGAGGAGGGTGGGGGCGAGCTGGGGTGGGAGCGGCGGGGACCCTGGGCCGGGTGTCCTCCACGTGTTCGGAAACGGGGGCGGGAGAACTTTCCGAGCGGGGGGCCGAGCGGGCCTGACAGGAAGCAGTGAGCTGTTGCGAACGTGACCTGGAGTTTTAACTCAGGGCTGCGCCCGGCGTGTGGCACAGGACCCTCCTCTGATGTTTGTGTCGGGCCCTTTTTTCTCCCTCGTGCGGGAGGGAAAAGTCATTTCTCGCGCTCGCCCAAGAGAGCTCAGTGTTTCATTTTGTATTCTGAGGACGCAGATTAATCAGCCAGCTCCCTACCCAGAGATGGCCATTCTGCCCAGAAATCTGCATATCTGCATATTACGGTTCTTCCCCGAATTTAATTTCCTACAGGAGCTGATATTAATCACCCTGTTTAAACAGAGGGGATTTGGGGTCTATACAAATATGACATTTTTTTCCTGTAGAACTAGTAGAATATTTTTCCTCCTTTCTTTCTTTCTTTTTTCAATTTAAAGGGACAATAGCCTTACTGGCTTGGTCCTAAATAGCTTCTGTTGTTGCATTTTATTTTGACTTGACTGTTGACAACTGGGTTGGTAACAGTGAACCCAGATTCGACTTCTTAGACTTGAGAAATGCATTCAGTAGATTTGGAAATAGCATGGCCCCCACGTTTTGACAACGGTGACAGGGATTGTCTGTTCTGACGTCCCTCTACGTCGCACGCAAAAGCTAGGAAGCATTCACAGGATGGAACCGCGGAATCTTCTAAGCAGCCCTCACTGCTTTACTCCAGCTTATTCTGTGCGGAGAAGTTAAATTCATCAGCTGTCGGTAACTCTGCCAGGATTATTTGGCGTATTTTGTTCTGGCTGCCGCCGCACAATGGTGTCCCAGGCAGAAACAGGAGGCCGACGAACGGCGAGCTCAGGGCAATGTGCCGGTGTGCCTGGCACGCCCGTGCCAGCTGGAAGAAGGCAGCAAGCATCAGTTACTGACGAGATACACCGCTGTTATTAAAACAGAAGCTGCCATCCAGGTTTTTGTTTAGACTCATACCCCAGCCTCTCTCGGCCACAAAGGCTAATTTGGATTGGCGCTTTTTCCAGGGGGTCTTGTGCAATGGCCTCAGGGAAAGTATGAGCCAGGAGGAGTAGGGAAATGTTTAGAAGGCCGAGTTCCCAGGCTCTGGAGATCCTGGCTGCCACCCCTGTCCTGAACACTGGGATTTCCTGGAGCAGAAATCCTTGGGAGAGAAATAGAGGCAGTGGGTTCTGTGGATTGGCCCCACCGACATCGGACCACTCCCGCTTTCTCGACTCTGAGCATTTTTGTTTCTGCGATTAGCAATGTGCGGTGGGGCACCTCTTGAGTTGAGAGGAAATTCCCGGGGAGCCGGCATCCTCCCTTCTGTCCAGCAAGGTCACACAGAGCGCTCAAAAAGAGAGCAGGATTTTATGGCCCTAAGCTAAAACCACCGTTGGTGATATCACTCGATAACTAAAGCCCAAACAAAGACAAATGCTACTTTTTCTTGCTCACTCAAAAAGATTAATGACTTTCTCACACTCGGTGTTTTCTCTTTTTAAAAAAAAAAAATTTTTTAATGTTTGTTTATTTCTGAGACAGAGAGAGACAGAGCGCAAGCTGGGGAGGGGCAGAGAGAGAGGGAGACCTCGAATCCACAGCAGGCTCCAGACTCTGAGCTGTCGGCACAGAGCCCAACGCGGGGCTCGAACTCACAAACTGTGAGATCATGACCTGAGCTGAAGTCGGATGCTCCACCGACTGAGCCCCCCAGGCGCCCCCGGTGTTTTCTCTTTTAATTTATTTACGCCGTTCGGTTGAGAACAGGAGCTAGTTCTGGAGTAGCCGCCATCCATGAAATGGTTGATGTAGGAGTGAGCTGTTCAGCGGGTATGAAATCCAAAGGCCTGTCATCGTTGAGAAGAGATTACCAGTGTCTGTGTCACTCCTGCCGAACTCCTAGACTGTTCTATTTTCTTTGCCCATTGTAAATCACGAGGGTATCACCCCAGGCAAATAGTGGCTTAGATTGTTTATCTGTCTGTGCTAATAGCATTTTATTTGAAGTCTTAAAAGTCCCAAGTGGCTTAAAAGGGCACTATTACTCGACTTCGCATTTTATTGCAAAATGACTAGGTCCAGCCTCGTTTGCTTGGCTTTGAAGTCTTAATGCTACTTGGCTGTCAGATCCACGCATGTCCTTTCCAATTTAAACTTTGCAGGATTCCCTTGAAACAAGCCCCTTCCTTTCCTCTGCAGGGAATGAGGGACATTTAATAACTTGTAAAAATATTGTTTCTGAGATAGTAATATGTTGTCACTGATGTGATACATTTCACTAGTGGGTTTATCGCCAGCGTGTCTGAGAAAGAGGCTAACAATTTAAATGACGCTTTTCTAAGTAAGGGAGGGTACGTGACTGAATAGTGATGGATATTTATTTTCTGTTAAATTATTTTTAAGAAGGTAATCTGCATTGCCCACTGCACCCCCATTCTGGCAAAAAAAAAAACACATAGGGTGAAAATGTTGGAAAGTTACACAATCCTTGGAGTAATCAATAAATACATCCTGAGAAAAAAATGCATTCAAATGTTGGCTTATCTCCAAGCAGTGTTTCAACCTGTAGAGATGTGCAGTCCCTCAGGGCAACAAACAATTAAGAGAAGTTGGTGGGGTGACAAGAAGGACTGTGGGTGTTGCTAACCCCAAGACTGAACCATCATCTGATACAAAGGGGTTGCATCACCCAGAGTGAGGGAGTCCCCCTCCCCACCGACTTCCATAGAGTTGCTGAACTCTCCCTTGAGGTGACAGATGGGAAATATGGTGACAGTGAGCAGAACTGGTATGGAATTTTGGTCTGTAACCCGTGGGTTGCGTGGGCCACCATACACAGGTTACAGACCAAATATTTAACTGGCTAGATGTTATTGTGTGTGTGTGTTGTGCGTGTGTGGTGTGTGTGTGCACATATGTATGTGCATGTGTGTGTGTGTGTCTCTGTGTGTTTAGGAAAACATAATGTGCACAATCTACTGGGTGACGACATGTTTTAGAGAAACTCCCTGGGATCTCCATCCAGGTTGTAGATAAGAACACCCACCAAAGAAACTTCTCTATTTCTCTATATATTTCCTGGAAGTGGGACTTTCTGGGTGCCTCCCACTGGCCCCCATGTGGCTGGCACTCCCTGGAGCTGTGAGATGCGCTGTTATAGCCATAAAACCAAGGGAGATAGACTGCCAGCCTCATTCCCGAGGACTCTTTCTTGGTATTCTCAGTGGTACTGATCAGAGGATTGTGAGTCTAAATGCGGTTGAAATTCAGAACCGTCTCACATGACGGGGCTCTCCCATAGCCTCCATACTTTGGTGACAGAACCCATGTGGGTGACGCCCACACGCCGGGGTCTGCCCCACTCACCCAACACTTCTGTAGGGTCCTCACTTGCCTGGCTTGGTGGGATCCGTACTTGAGGGCGATGACCCACCCTGGAACTGCCCCAGCTGTTGGGAGAGCCCGATCCCCCAGGATCTTTTGTCATCAAGCTCTTGAGGGTGCCAAGTTCAGAGGTGGCTTCCAGCCCAGGCAGCAACCACCGTAAGTCCACACCGCTGGCCACCACCACTAACAATAGTGCCCTCCTCTCTGCTGGCCACGGTGCTCATGTTTGGCGAGAGTCACCTCACTTAATCCCACAGTAACCCTATTTCACCGGAAAAGAAGCCAGAGCTCAAGCAGGGTAGGAAAGTTCCTGAGTTTGCCGGAAAGCGGCTGGGTGTGCATTCAGACCCAAGCCAGTGACATCAGGGCCCCGCGTCTTTCCCTCCACCATTTCTCCTCTGTTTTATTTTGTTATTGCAGATGCAGAAAAGTGAGATCCTGGGAGGGATCCTTGGTTGGGGCTCTTTGTGAATTTCCACTTAACTGGCCCTGTTGCTTGGGGAGGCCATTTCAAACCTTCTGCACCCTGGCCTCTCCATTTGTGGGCGAAAGCAGAGGTTAACCCTCCCGTACAGTGAGGGGGAGGAAGAGCAAAATCTTGGAAAATCTTGGAAAATAATTCCTCTAGCACGTGCAAAATCAGCATCCAGATAATGCCTCCAGGGAGATGAGGACTGTTCCTTGTCAGGGGACCGGATGTGGTACAATCAAGAGACACGCAGAGACGTTGGTTCACTTTTATTTCCTTTTTTTTTTAAACCCTGCAATTCTATTTATTTTATCCAGAAGTGACGAGAAAGCCCAATCTACAGATACTGGTGTAGAGGAGATGCATGTCAGAAGAAGGTAATTGACGGTAAATGTCAAATATTAAATCCTATCTGGTTATTACCCAGCATATTAGCGATGTAAGTAGCTTAACAATTACAGCTGTGATTGACTAGGTGGGAACCAAAATCCTAAACACCCAGCGCCAGAAGGGATAATTATAACACATTAGCACCTGCTCAGACAAGATTGACAATTCCAGCCTAACATCTGCTTAATATCACTTTCATACTTTCACGTATTTTTTTCCCTTTTGAATGGGGTAGCGTAAGATTTCCTCAAGGATAACAATAACCCAACATCTATGTTATTCATTCACATTATCACGGCTGCTTGTTGTCTGTGGTCAGGTTTCCTGCTGACACGTTTACAGTTGAATAAAGAGCAGAGAAATGAGGTACTGGGGACCAGGCAGGCACAGTTGTGGTGTGTTTCTTGAAAACGTTCCTGTCAGCCCGACGCATTTGAAAGAAATCCCAAAACATAGTGCTCAATCGGTTGGTAGTGTCTGCGAGAATAGGTACACGTGCATTAAACTGGATTGGGCTCAGAGAGCGTGATCGGTTGGCCTCTCCATGAAAGCCACAGCAGTACTGGTCCCCCACAAAGGCGTGTGCCCCTGGACCTCTCAGGGTGAACAGGGCGACACCGAGACAAAGGCACGCTGCATATTCCCCACGTCGCTTTTTCTGGAAATATTTGAGAAGCACATTGGAAAGACCCTGTGTCCCTTTCGGATTTGGTTTGCCCGCATCTCTACGGAACTAAAGGTACAGAGTTCTTGCCTGTGTATTAGGACGGAAGTGGAAGTTCATTTTAGTGACTTACTGTTGAATGAAAACTATTGTTTAATACTCTCCCGTTTTGCTCAGGATGCCTGACTGTCCCACAGTCAGGTGGCGAACTGGGCTCATCCATAGGGAACTGCAAGTCAGGCATCTGGGCAGGGAGTCGGCTGTGGAAAGCTGCAGAGCTGAGCACACGGGAGGTGGAGTTTTCTCAAAGGGGCTTGTGTTCACTGATGAATGCTTACATCTCACAGCCGTCAGTCTCTTGTCCTCTTACCCCTCATAGGTTCTTGCATTTTACAAGCATTTGTCGAGCATCTATCATACACCAGCCTCGGTACGAAGTCTTTCAGGTGGAACCTGCAGCATTATGAAAAGCACAGAGCCTTCTGGTCATGCTTAAGGCAGGGGCCCCAGTGCAGGCTGAACAGACTGGAGGCAGGGGGCTGACCATGTAAGGGAAGGGGGAGGAGCATGGCCCCAGTGGAGGCCTCGGGCCCTCTGTGGCTCATTCCTGTTTCGGGGCTGCAGGGGGGCCTCTCTTGGTGGCCCTGGCCACACCCTGTCTCCTACCCAGCTGCCATGCAAACCAGCGAATCGGAAGTCCACTGGCTGGGAGGCGTCAGACTGGTGGGTGCTAGCACTTTCTATCCCTCCACCAACTCATGCACGCGCCTCTGTGCCGGTGGGACCCCGGCCTCCCTTCCTCGGCACGTCCAACCCCCTCTGTTCCCAAGGCTGCCTTGTGCAGAACCACATGGCAAACGGAGTGTGGACCCTCTTGACCTAAATCTGCTCTGATGGGCTCACTGTGGTCCAGGCCCTGAGTGGTCCTTGGGATCTGCTCTGATACAGACAGATATGCTGTTGCCCTGTGGAGGTTACCACATGAGAGGGAAAGCCATCACTGTACGGCCCGTGTTTCACGGGGCAAGGAGAGGACTGGGGTGCCAGCAGCTAAGCTCCACCTGGGGGGGAGGTGGAACCTCCACCTCGAAGTGCTAGTTGAGTCCTGGACGAGAAGTAAGAACTGGTTCGGAGGAACAGTCATTTCCTTCACTAATGCAGCTTACCAAACCCCGGTGGTTAAAAATTCCCATTAATCCAATAAACAGTCTTCGTAGTAGTGGATAAGCTTGTATCATAATACCCGGACCGTTGCAATAATCAGTAAGAAAATGGGCTGTATTTATAAGCATAAAATCGAGGCCATGCAAAAATGAAACCTTGTACCGTGTTCAATCTCTTGAAATGGTGCCATCTTGCTAAAGAACAAGGTTCGTGAACTACAGGGAAAGCTTAGGTGCACAGATGCTGACAGTGATCTTGGTGTCAGGAGGACACTGGTCACAGGAGCCTGACATTCTGAGGGTGCAGTTTGGCTGGCGTAAGGGTTACCTAAGAGTGTGTATGGACTCCCGGCGCGGTCCTGATAAACAGTTAAAGAGCGACCTTTTCACCAGCAGATCCCCCAGGAATTGTGCTGGACGCCACTGCCCACATGCATGGGGCTGCTGGGACTGAGTTGGGGTGGAGGTCTCCCCTCGATGGTGTGCCTTCTCCCCGGGCAGACTCTGAATGGGAAGCGTCCTTGGAGGCTGAATCGCGAGGACCGGGACTGCGGACCTGCTTCTTCCTCCCCTACAGGGGGCCTTCCCGTGGCGGTGGATTTGGGAGGGAAAAAGGAGAAAATCGCACCTGGTGCAGCCCGGTCGATGGCAGCGCGAGAGGGAACGGCAACTCCGATGCACCCTTACTCCGTCCCGATGCACCACATCCCGCAGGACGCCGAGCATGTTGTCTAGGTTTGCAAGAGCTTGTTATCTCTGCTCCCCGGCTGTGCTCTCAATGAGCAGCCCGTCTGAAGTGTGTCTTAACGGCTGGCTTTATGCACCAGGCACAAGATCCAAGAGGCTGATACAAGTACAAGAACATGTGGCTTGTGACAGCAAACCGGAACCTTCTCCTAAGTAGGAGAGGGTCATTAGGCGTCCCAGTGAGGAGTTAGGTTCAGGCCACGGGAATCGTCCTGCCTCCAGGCCACGCTGGAGGGACAGCAGGGCCGCCGTGGGGCTCACGCTTTTCTGTGTCGTGCACATCCACGCGGCGGCTTGGATGTCATGGGCTTTGTCCCTGTTCGTATCCAGATACCATTTGCTGCTACCGCTTTACCGTCCGGGCTGTAACGTGCAGCTGCGTGGCAAGTTGAGGGCCGGATATCGGGAAATGGTAGCAGTGATAATAGGTAGGAAGGTAGGGATCCATGTTACCAGAAGCATTTGTGGTGAGCTGAGAATCTGGCCAAGGCACGTGTGGTCACGAGAGTGGACACTACTCTCTTCCACTTGCCTATTTCTGTCCCCATCCAAGCACTGTTATTTCAGCAGCAAGGGTTCTCACACGGGGAGGGAAGAACGCGGGGCCGTCCCGTCTGTGCTGCATGAACTTGTCTGCTGTGCTGTCACCGTGCCAGCAGCTTCCCGAGATGAGACCCCCCCTCGTGATCCTTCCTCTGGGACAGAAGGTGTAAAGCCCCCAGGCACGGTGGGGCTGTGCATTTCAGAAGTGGACATCCTGCTGAAACCAGCGTGGCTTAGCGCCCACAGGGTCGCCCATCGGGGCCGGCTGCACACGCGGACTCCCGCCAGCGAGGTGTTGGCTACTGAGGACCTGCCACGAGTGATCTCCCCACAGTGGCCTCATCGCCTCTGTCCCAAGTGGCACTCTGACCCCCCACCTTCTAGTTATGGAAACTTCACAGATGGGGGTGAAGGAAAAGGAACTCACACAAGAAGCATTTTCCCTCGTGTGTAAGATTGTGCTTATTTTCTGCCTGGTTCTGAGCTTAGAGGGAAGTTCCTCAGCCCCCTTGTTCAGGGAGCCGTTCGCCAGTGTCCTGGGCGCCCTGACAGTGAGATGCTTACGCTATATCACATCTTATACCTAACATTTATACACAGCATTTAATAGTAGCATGATATAAAATAGTATATAATTCATATAGTATACTTATTATATATAATTCATATGCATAGTAGAGAATTATAATTTTAGGCGGTATTTGTCCTCAAGTCTTAAAATGGCAGATAACGGCTACAAATTAAGTGGCACATATCCTGGAGGAGCGCTAGTTCCCCCCTTGACGGGGCCAGGGTGGTGCACAGCTAATGACTTGGGAAGGTAATAGAGCAGACCAGCACCCCGCTCCAGCACAGCACCAGCTGTGTCCAGCACCCAGAGCAGAGGGGCTGCCTCTGGGACCTGTTTTACCCTGACAGAGACTGAAACATTCACAAACATCTGAACAGTGGTGCTGGGGACAGTGGAGCCGGATGACCTCGGTCCAGGCAGTGGGGAGGAGCAGTGCGGGAGTGGTGGGGGGGACCCCTGCCCCCGCCTGCCCCCACTCCGCAGCCTCTGGCAGTCACTGCTCCACGTGGCTTCCTGCTGTTTGCCTCTTCCAGAACGTCTGATGAGAGAATGTACAGCGCTGTAGCCTTTCGAGACTGGCTTCTTCAACTTAGCAAATGAATTAAAGATTTATCCATTGGCAGCATGAATCAATACATTTGTTCCTTTCTGTGGCTACTGTGAACATTCATATACTATGTGTGTGTGTGTGTGCTTAGGTGCGTGTGTGCATGTGTGTGCGCGCATGTTTGCATGTGTACGTACATGTGTGCATGTGTGCGCACAGGTGCGTGTGTGCATGTGTGTGCATGCATGTACATGCGTATGTACATGTGTGAGCATGCATGTGTACATGTGTGCATGTGTTTGTGTGTTCGTGCACATACATGTGCATGCACGCATGTGTACACACGTGCATGCATGTGTGTGCACATGTGTGCATGCATGCATGTGTGTGCACACACGTGTGTATATGTGTGCGTGTGCATGCATGTGTGTGTGACCGAGTCCGAGCTCCTTCCACCCTCCCCACGACAGGCCAGGACATGGCGAGGCAGGATGTTGAGGTAAGGAAAACGACTGGATTCGGAAAGCCAGCAAACCGAGGAGATGGCGGATGGTTGTCCTAAAGAACCATCTCTCCTGGGCAAGAAATTCTAGCCTCTTTTATGTTGCCAAAAGGGGGAAGCAGGAGAAGGTTGGAGTCAAAAGTACTGATGTCTGTAGACATCTGAGGAAGGTCCAGTAACTTCTTGTCCCCAGTCAGTTGATCTTTAGGTATGGAATCTGGTCATGCTATTCCTCTAAATCTTAAACATAGCATGGTCCTTTCTGTATGTACTTCCGTATCTCCTCCGGTGAGGCACGTTTGGGGCAAAAAGCAGTTTTTGCAAATCTTAGCAATAAGCCAACCCCCCTGGATGTTGACATGCCTACGTGCAGGGCAAGGCAGAAGTTTCTAAGCTACAGGTCACAGCAGCAAGGGAAATAGAACCAGCGTGGAGACAGACATGCTAAGTGTTTTTCCCGTTATGTGTGTGAGTGAACATAAAAGTTTTAAATTCAGTGGGGCAAATCCCCAGGAGTAGGACTTCTGGGTCACATGGTACATATATGTTTAACTCCCCAGGAAATCACCAAACTGTCTCGGAAAGTGACTGGACACGTTCCTATCAGCCATGAATGAGAATTTGTTTCTCTGCACCCTTGCCAGCATTCGGTATTGTGAGTTTTAACATTTTTATTCATTTGTTTTTATTTTAATCATTCTAATTGGTGAATAGTGATTGGTATCTCATTGAGTTTGAATTTTCATTTCCTTAGTGACTAATGCTGTTGAGTATCTTTTCATAAGCTTATCTGCCATTGATACATCTTCTTCGGTGAAGTAGCTGATCAGATCTTTTGTCTGGTTTTTATTGGGGTGTTTGTTTTTTTATCGTTGACTTTTAAATATTCTTTATATATTTTGGGTAGAAGACCTTTATCAGATACGGATTTATGAACATTTCTATCCGGCCCATAGCTTGTATTTTCACTGTCTTGACAGTGTTTTTCACAAAAGATAAGTGTTTGCTTTGATAAAGTACAACTTACCAACTTTATATTTTTTAATGGATCGTGCTTTTGGTGTCATATCTAAAAACACATCACCAAATCTGAGGTCAAGTAGGCTTTCTTCAAGAAGTATGATCGAGTTAACATTTTACATTTAGGCATATGATCTGCTTTGAGGTAGTTTTGGATAAGGTGTGAAGTGTGGGTCAAGGTTGATTTACTCACTTACATAGGGTTGTCCTGTATTTCCAGCAACATTTTTTACTCTATCTTTTCCTCCATCAAGTCAGTGTTGTCACCTTGCCCCAAATCAGTTGGCTATGTTTTTGTGGATCTGTTGTGAACTCCATCCTGGTCTGCTGGTTTATGCCCAGACATTAGATGCTATCACGTTTGCCATACCATGAATTTGGGCAATTTCTCGTCGGAATTCTCTTGGCTATTCTAGTTCCTTTGTCTTTGAACATACATTTTGGAATCAACTGGTTAATACCTATAGAAAACCTCGTTGAGATTTCGATGTAGATTATAGATCCAGTTGGAGAGAGCTGACATCCTAGCAACAATGGGCCGTGTTCCATGAACAGTCCATCTTTCCATTTATACATCCCTCCCTTGGTTTCTTTCATTGGCATGTTCATAGTAGAGACACCTGCACATAGTCTGTTACATTTACACCTAGGTACTTCGGTTTGGTGTTAAGGAGTATTGGTTTTTTAAAAGTTCAAATTCTAATGATTTGTGGCTCAAGAGCTCAGCTGAGCTGAGAGAGCTGAGCTGCCAGATGTCAGAGCAGCTGATTAAGAAAACAAGGCACGTGGTAAGGACAGTGTTAAGCCTTCTACCCTCTGGTTCAGTAGTGTGAGCAGGAGACCAAACCGGAGAGCACAGTGGCTCTCTCAGTCTGTTTGCACCCATGGAATGGCGCCGGCTGGGGTCAGATGGACTAGGGCAGACGTGGGGTGATCTCACTGCTGAAGGGGCCCCAAAGAGAGGGGTCCGTGGTTTTATGGACCTGGGGGCTTGGTGGGGAGCAGGGGAGGGCTGGGAGAGGAAAGCAGTGACCACTGAGTCAGAACAGTGTCTTCAAGATTCCTCCTGACCCCTCAGTAAGGAGGGGCACCTGAGGAAGAGACCCCCAAATTGGGGCGCCTGGTTGGAAGGTAGATGCACATAGGAGCACAGCTGGCCAGGGGGCCTGAGTCCTTGAAGCAACTCCCCTTAGAGCCCATGATGCGTGGACTGTGCCTCAAGTCCGGTGCAGGGAGACCACCTCCCCTGTGCAGTGTGCTGGATGGGGCCTTTGCAACTGCCTGTGGCTTGCTGAGAGATTATACACAGGAGTTCGGCCAGGCACCGGACTCTTCCACTGGCACATAGGAGTACAGGTTGGCTTTTGTGCTTTGTATGGTATCTCGTGAAATTCTTTAACTCGTGTATTAGTTCTGGGAGACTTTTTGAAGATTTGGGGTCTTTTTCCTGCATAGATAATTGTGCCGTCCGCAATTAAGAACAATTTTATCTCATCCTTTCCAGTCTGTAGGTCCTTTCTTTCTTTCTCTTGTCCTGTTGTGCAGAACTTCCAGTGTGATGTTAAGTAGGAGAGGTAATCATGGACATACTTCCCGTGTTCCCAAACTCAGGGGAAGAATTCACGGCCTCATCGTCAGCGTGGCGTTAGCTGTGGGGTCATCGAAGACTCATGCCCTTTATCAGATTAAGGGGCTCACTTCTGTTGCTTCTTTGCTGAGGATTTAGATCACGAATGGATGCTGAGTTTTGTTAAAAGCTTTTTCTGCACCTGTTGAGATAATCACACGGTTTTTATTTTTTTGTTCTATTTATACGGGGAATTACGTAGATGAGTTGTCAGATGTTGAACTGGCCTTGTGTTTCTGGAATGAACCCGAGCTAGTTGCGTTGTGTTGGCCTCATTACATGTCACTGGGTTCTATTTACTAACTTTTCTACTTTTTTCCATCTGTGTTTCTGTTTTCCTCTTTTTCTGTATCCTCTTACGTTAAGTGAGCATTTTTTATGAGTCTGTTGAGTAATTTCCCTGGAGCTTAAAATATGCATTTCAGGGTTCGTCCCACTCTTGAGGACATTTGTGCCCATTTCAGTGGCGTATAAGACCCTTACAACAGTGGATTGCCAGCCCCCCGCCTATTCCTGTGCGACGTTTGGAGTATCCTCTTTCTTTACGTATCCTATAAACATCCGAGGCATTGCCACTGTTTTTTTTCTTTAAACCGGGGATTAACTAAATTTTTCGTTAGACCAGGTAATAACTATGGTGGGTGTTACAGGCTCTGTGTTGTCTGTGCAGCTAGTCAGCTGAAATCGGGTGTAGCTGATGTGGGAATGCACACGTTTCACTGTTTTCTGGTAAAACTTCACTCACACAAGCAGGTGGTGGGTAAGGTTTGACCAACAGGGTGTCATTCTCCAGCCCTGCTTTAGACGGCTACCTTTCTGAGAAAGTGAAAAATGAATTGAAACGCACCATTATAGTATTGTTTCCAGTGTCTTTTCACTCCCTTGTGCAGATTCAAGTGTTAGGGTCATCCAATCCTTCTAACCGGAGAATGTCCCTTAGCATTTTTTTCCCTGTCAAATACGTCTACTGACGAATCAAATTCCCAGCTTCTGTTTTTTCCTAAGAAAGTCTTTATTTCTCCTTCATTTTTGAATTCTATTTTCTCTGGAATTCAGAGTCCACAGTTTTTCTTCTTTCAGCAGTTTAGAGGTGTGACTTCATTGTCTCCTGGTTCCCTTGGCTTCTGGGTCCTTGTCTTTGTGATGGGCCCCGGTCCTCTGCCTCCCACCTTTGCCATTCTTTGTTGTTGTTTTCAACAGTTTCACGCGACACCCTAGGTGGATTGTTTGTTCTGATCCTACTAGGTATTCTTGGAGCTGACTGGATCTGTGGTTTGGTGCCTGCCATTAATTTTGGAGCATTCGTGAGCAATCTTCCTTCAAACATTTCTTCTGCTTGTTCTCTCTTCTTCTCCTTTGCTGTTGCAATTGTGCATGTTCTGAACGTTTGCCACGGACCCGCAGTGCTTGGATATGCTGCTCTGGGTTTTTCTTCCTTCTCTACACTTGTTCTCTTTGCATTTCAACTTTGGTAATTTCTGTTGACCTGCCTTCCAGTTCACTGACTCTTTTACGCCTGCATCAAATCTGCTGATGAGGCTTCAAGATACTTCTTCATCCCATTACAGTGGGGTTTTAAAATTTCTAGCATTTCTGTGTGGTTTTTTCCTTAAACTTCCATCTCTCTGCTGGAATTCCCATCTGATCTTTTATGTGACCCACTTTTTCTGTTAAAGTCTTTAACATACTAATTATAGTTATTTTAAATCCCCTGGCAGATAGTTCAACAACTGTCTCGTAGCTCAGTCTGGTTCCAAGGATTGTCCTCCATTGGGAATGTGTTGGTGTTCCTGGCTTTTTTGTTTGTTTGTTTTTAATGCCTTGTCATGTTTTCTTGGGAGCTGTGCATGTTGTGTAGATGAGCAGAGTGAGAGAAATAGTATCCATGCCTGGGGGTGGGTGTGTCCGTCTTCTTCCTGAATCTGCAGCGTGAGGTTTGCAGCCCCTGGGTGGGAGTTGGGGGTGTGTGGGGTTTATCACTGCAGTAGCTCGCTCCATGGGAGCAGGCTTTAACACCTGCAGAGATCCCTTGGGGGGAGGTGGGGCGTGGGGGGAGCAGGGTGAGTCTGTGTTTTCAGTCTTCCCTCGACACGGTACCCCCCCACCCCGGGAGGGTGTCTTTCAGGCGCCTTCCCCTCCCCGTCCCTCTCCCAGCAGGACTCTCTTGGGATTTTTCTGCCTTTTGTTAGCCGAGCTCCTTAGCCCCTTAGCCTGCCGCTGGTGGTGGGTGGGGGGTGTGGTTTCTGTCCTTCTGATGGAGGCTCATTCCTAGGCTTGCACCCTTCCCCTGGGTCTTGGGGGTGTGGCTCTCTCAGTTCCCTGCCTCCCCTCTGTAACAGTTGTGGACTCAGAGCTTAAATTTAATACCCAGGAGTAGGCCGGGGTTTTGTTTTGTTCTGTTCTGTTTTCCTGCCTCTCCCCCCTCAGTCCCCTGCTCCGTGGTCACCACCCCACCAGTGGACCACAGTTTGTCCTCCGGTGGAGATGGGGGGGCCACGGTTTGTCCTATGGCGGAGATGGGGGGGCACAGTTTGTCCTATGGCGGAGATGGGGGGCCACGGTTTGTCCTACGGCAGAGATGAGGGGGGGTCTGGGGGGGTTTCATGACCTTGCTCCGCACTGGTTGCTGTTTCTCCCCCCAGGTCTTCACCACAAGGCCTGGGTCTTGGGCTCTTTCTGCTCTTTTCCACGAGCATTTGGTAGGTTGGTAGAGAAAGGACCTGCAAGGTCATGCAGGCTCCCCGAATTTCTGCAGCCCCAGGGGCTCACGCTGGGCCTCCGCCAACCCTCAGCCATTACCAGTTGTGCCGTCTTGTCTCTATTTTAGGTGACCCGCGTCTGCGTCTCCCTGCAGCACTGTGTTGCAGAGGCTGAGCCCACTGTTGGCTCTGCGACCTCAGCTCTCTGACAGGTCCGGGCCAAGTCGTGGATTTGGAGTCAGGCTGCTTCTTTCTCCCTGTAAGGATGGGAGCAACATTCCTTCCAAGGCAGCCCGTGCTGGGGTGGAAGCGGGAAGCCTGCAGGACCCAAGGGGGCCCAGCGCACACGGGAGCGGGGATGTCTGCATCCCAGGGCTGTCGGCCTTGGCTGCGTGCTGGTCTCACCCAGGACACGAGGCTCTGC
The DNA here is from genome assembly GCF_023721935.1 of Panthera uncia. NCBI lineage: Eukaryota > Metazoa > Chordata > Mammalia > Carnivora > Felidae > Panthera > Panthera uncia. Next base: position 78,182,842 of record NW_026057576.1, read on the forward strand.
CTCGGGTTGCACAGAGCTTTCCCCGCGGCTCCAAGCACAGCCAAGGCGGCAACCAGCTGTCTGGTCCTTTGGGAACCTGTTGCTTGTGGTCAGCCCACTGTCTCCACGCTGGTGAGTGTGTCTTCCTCCGTAAGATCCTGTTCCGAACTGATGACGGTAGCTGTTCCTTTCATCTATCCAGTAAAGTAGAAACACCAACGGTCTCTTTATTCCTTTTCCTAACAATGTGTGCCAAAAATGACTCCAACAAGGGGCACCTGGGGGGCTTAGGTGGTTAAGCATCTGACTCTCGGTTTCGGCTCAGGTCATGATGTCACGGTTTCATGAGTTTCAAGCCCCACATCGGGCTCTGTGCTGATGGTGCAGAGCCTGCTTGGGATCCCCTCTCTCTCCCTGTCTCTCTGAACCTTCCCTGCTCATGCTGTCTCTGTCTCTCTCTAAATAAATAAATAAAATTTTAAAAAATGAAATAAAATGGCTCCAACAAGACAAAAAAACCAGTTTTGAGTTCTCTCTTTGGCTGATGATGCTTTTTGAAGCTTGCCAGAGGGATTGCTAATTGGTATCTGGTGTTACTGTTTTCTGGAGACAGAAGTAAAAGTCAATCTCATATAGTCTAATCAATTTGGTGAAAAAACCCCATATATATATGGTTTTTTTTTTTCTGATTTCCCAATCCAATTACCCATGACAATTATTTTTCTTTCCATGAAGTTGCTATTTGGCATTGAACTCTGTCACTATCAAAAAAGCATTGTGTTTGGCATTTGGTTTCCTTATGCCCATCTTAAGAGCCAGCTGCTTTAATTTCATCATTGCTCCCTAGACATAGGTTCCTTGAAACAGCTTCAGCGAGCTCTCGTCTCTGAAGGAAATGGATGGATTCCATGAAACATAGTCACGTTTCAGGCAATACTGTCCTAACATCTACTGTCTCCTTCTGCTCCAGCTGGCACTCTGTTTGAGGTGTTTGGACATTCCAAAGGCGGATTAGCCGTTGTTCCTGGGCTTCCCTGGTTTTGCTCCTCTGCGCACATCTGACCAGGAACAAGGCCATCTTGCCTGACCCCGGACTGTCTTCGTGGTCTTGCACATTCTGATGGCGTATGTGACACCTCACGTATGAGCTTCTGAAACTTGCGCGTGCATCCGATTCTCCGGGGGTCTCTTAGATTGCAGAAGGAGCAGGAGGCTGGGGGTGGCCTGGGTCATGCATCGTTTACTAGCTCCCAGGTGGCACCCGGGCTGCCGGTCCCTGGACCACACTTCGAACGTCCGTGTGCTAAAGGAGCCAAGTAAAAGGTGCAAAACCCCATTTTACCAATTTCTGGAACTTCTTATCCTCCTAATTTTCCAAAAGTCCCGGCCCAGGTTTTAAAGGTTCAAATTACTAGAATATTCTTCCTGACCTTATCTTAGAGATCTCTCTGCACAGCATGAGGGCAGGAGCCCAGCCTCCGGGCCCAGAGCTGAGTGGGCATGCCCGGTAAGGCCCTGTGTTACGTGGAGGGCAAGGAGGCAGCTGGCACTCACCCCTCCTTCCGCTTTTCTCCCGGCTAAGCCCCTACTGCACCCCCCGCCCCCAAGCTGCAAAGCCCAGGCTCACTCACAGGAGCCAGGACGATACCTGAGACCTTGCTGGAATGGCCTGACATTGGTGCGAGGTCATGCAGTACTGTCTGCAGATCCCTGACGGGGAGCGTCCCCAGTGCCACCTTGTGTGTTCTCAGCTGACTCCTCTTTCTGGGCCCCATGTGGGGCTCTCTGGGTGCATCTTTTGGGAGGACCGGGCAGTGCTCCTGGATGCATCTGGATCTCACACAGAACTTAATGACCATTCACACACTAACAGTGATGCCCAGTGGGACCCTACCTCTCTGTCTCCCCGTGGCTGTCACGACGATCCCTCACATCCGAGAAAACCGTATCGTGTGCTTCATTAACTCCCTTCACCCTCCACATACAGAGGCTCTGGATATTCACTGAAATGAGAAATCAGATCATATTATTCTTATCTCCTGTTTGATAGAACAGTCCAGAGAAAACTGACGTACACCTACTGACCTGGAGTGTTTTCTTCAATTTTTTTTCCAAAGCTATTTGTCATTTACTTGGTTTTGACAACTATGAGCATGAAGTCATCATCTGAAAACATTGTGACCCCCTAAGACAGTACTGTGGAAGGAACACCGTGTGCACATCCAGGCCAACTACCCTCTTCTTCGTTCAGCTGCACCCCCTGACTGTAGGAGAGTGGACGCACAATGCCGGGAGGATGGTGTTCATGGGCGACTCCAACGTGACCCTTTCTACTGGGAATTAGGATCACATGAGCCCCACAGATGCTAGTCACATGGGCCCGAAGAGCTATGACAAGTGTCTAAGTGAGGTTGCTCAGGACTTACTGGAGGGAGGGAATGAGCAAATGGGCTGGGGAAAGTTTGGAAGTTTTGAACAAGGCCAAGGCAGCTCAAGAATTCCATCCCTTTCGGGAGAGAAGTCTGTTTATTAGGAATGGGCATTACATTCTAATCAGGGGGATTAATTTGAGAGAGACAGAGACAGCACGAGTGGAAGGGGGCAGAGAGAGAGAGGGAGAGAGAGAATACCAAGCAGGTTCCACGGTGTCAGCACAGAGCCTGACACGGGGCTCAAACCCACCAAGCCATGAGATCATGACCTGACCAAAAATCAAGAGTCAGAAGCTTAGCTGACTGAGCCACCCAGGCGCCCTGGCAAAGGATGTCTTGAGATGATTATGGTTCTCTGTGCTGTGTGCTACCAGCAGGCGTCTGTGCACGGACCCGTCTGTGCACAGGACTAACCCTCTGTGGCCATGGTGTCTCATGCCCCCCGCCCCATGCTGTAATTCCAGCCAGTGATATTTCATTTATGGCTGTCCTGTCTATGTCCACAGTGCGGTTGGCCCACGGTTCTCTTTTGTTGTTATATTTTTATGAGACTTCGCTGCAGGATAATGATTGACTAATGGTGTAGCCAGGCAGCTTTCCATCCACATATGCAGGATCTAAAAATCTCCTTTTTCTCATTCCCGCAGAACACACAGGCCCTTTTGCCTTTGTGAGCAGCAGGGCCAATTTGCTATTTCTTTCTTGGCATTTATACATTTCTTCCGGCTACTTCCTCCATGCGCCTGTGTGGTGGGCTTATTTGGCTTTGATAGGGTGGCCCCAGTGGATAGGAACTCCGCTACGTTTTTCGTTACAGCCTTGTTATTATCATTATTAGACTTAGCTATTGTAGCACATGGGTCATGTACTGAGTATGCATGGCTTTAAATAATGTGACGTTTTCCTGGGGCTAGTTTACATTAAATGCTAAGGAAGAATCTGATAATGACAAAGCAGACAGATGGGCTTTCTGAAATCAATCCCACAAGAACTCAGTTCAGAGGCCCTCGCTCTTGGAGATACGGTGTGAGGACGTGATCCCTGGAGCTGTAGGGTTTGGGAAGAACTCACCTGTTAGCAGCTGCCCTGGCTTTTCCTCCCACTGACCTTACATAAAGATGGTGCCTTCCAGTTGAGGTTGCCAGAAATCATCTCTCTGGGCTGCCCACCTGAGAGTGAGGCAGTCCATGGCTGCAACCCCCCCCCAGTCACACAGGGCGGCGCTCATTAGGAGAGGGGGGGTGGCTCAGCGAGACCGCGTTTATGGAGCACCTGGTGTTGGAGAGGCGAGCAGATGCTGGGGAACAGCCAGCAAAGGACACCGTGTGCCCAGACGCTGCCGCGGCTCTGCCTGTGCCTGACCCGCCTCTCTGCCACCCGCTTCTGTGCGTGGACTACTTGGGGCTCTGCTGGGTCCAGGACGAAGTGGGGTCTGGCTTCCAGTTCACACATCCTATGGTGTGTGCATACTCAGTGAAAGCTTCATAACTCCCAGGTAGCTCACAATCCTTAACTGTCTGCTCCTTGAAGGCCTACCCGGGACCCTGTAGGAGACACCCAACCACATCCTGCTCTCACAATATCATTATTCACAGATGATGAAAGAAAAAAACAGATACATTGGCCTTTGTCAAAATTAAAAATTTTGTGCATCAAAGGACTCACTTTCACAGAGTGAAAAGGCAACCCACAGAATGGGAGAAAAGATCTGCAAATCATATATCTGATGAGGGGTTGATATTCAGCGTATGTGAAGAATTCCTATAATGCGGTAACAAAGAAAACCAACTCGGTTAAAAAATGGGCTAAGGACTTGCCTAGACATTTCTCCAGAGGAGACACGCACGTGGCCAGTAAGCACGCAAAAAACATGCTCGGTATCGCTTGTTATTAGGGAAATGCGAATTGAAACCACATGGGTACTGTGTCCCACCCGTGAAGGTGGCCGCTCTCAAAAACCCGAAAACAAGTGTTAGCGAGGGTTGTGTGCTGCTGTGAGAATCCAAAAAGGTACCGTCGCTGTGGAAAACAGTAGGACGGCTCCTCGGGAAAGTTAGCACAGACTTACCGTATGGTCCTGCAGTTTCACCACCGGCTGTTTACTGAAAATAGTGTAGTAGCAATCCCAGGTATTGAAACGCCCATGATCTCAGCAGCCAGAAGGTAGAAACAACCCAGACATCCATCAGCAGACGAATGAACCAGCAGGAGTGGGATGTGGTGTGTGCAGAGGGACGTTGTGCAGCCTTAAAAGGCAGGAGATCCTGACACCTGCTATAAGATGGATGAAACTCGAAGACGTAGGTGTGCTGAGCAAAATGAGCCAGACACAAAAGGCCAAAGACTGAGTCTGTGTATGTGAAGTAGTTAGAAATTCCCAGAGACAGAAAGCAGAACAGAGGTCACTGGGGTGGGGGAGGGGAGAGAGGCGGTACTGTTTTATGGGGATAGAGCTTCGGTTTGGGGAGATGAGAAAGTTCTGGACACAGACGGTGGGGGTGGCCACACAGCTCTGGGAATGTGCAGAATGCGTATTGTGCATACGAGTTGTGTATTTGGGGTGATGGCATGCCTTGGGTTATGTGCATTTTACTACTATAGAGAGTATTGTGTCCAAGGAACTGGTGCTGCTATTGGGAGTGCTGGCTCAAGATGTGACATCTGTATCTTTTTTTTTTTTTTAATTATTTTAAATGTTTATTTATTTTTGAGAGAGATGGAGTGTGAGCAGGGGAGGGGAAGAGAGAGAAGGAGACACAGAATCCGAAGCAGGCTCCAGGCTCTGAGCTGTCAGCACAGAGCCCGATGCAGGGCTTGAAGTCATGGACCGTGAGATCATGACCTGAGCCGAAGTCGGACGCTCAACCGACTGAGCCACCCAGGCGCCCCTGTGACATCTGTATCTTGCCAACACAGGGCTCTCTGTTGGGAGAGTGTGATTCATCTTGTTAGAAAAAAAAAAAAAAAAAAAAAAAAAAGAAAAACACAGGGTAAAGAAGATTCTCATGTTATTTTGCTCAGATTTTGTTCTAAGATATTCTAAGGGTTGTCTCAGACCTAGATTATTGCTTCGGGCATGGGAAATCCGGAACGCCGTGATAGGATCTCAGGTTGGGAGGACTCTTACGAGGTCACCGTCTTGCCCCCGTCTGCAGCTGTCATATCATTTAAATTATACCGGGTGGGCAGTGGTCTGTTCTTCTTATGAAAAAGATCTCTTCATGTCCCATTTCAATTTCAAGCATTTCACTGGCACGAGAATGTTCTCTGTGGATACCCTCAGGCACTCTGTTCAGGAGAGCATCTGTGGAGTGCACACCGTGACAGTACCTGGTCTCAGCATGACGGGGCCACCCGGATTTCCTGACGAGATCGCAGGGGGGTCCCCCAAACCAGCTTCCAGTCAGGGGTGTGGACAGAAGGTGAAGGCCACAGACCGCCTCTCTGCTGCCTCCTCCCCCACGTGTGGCCCCGTGTCCTCCCTCACCTCGCCCAGGCTCCAGGCACCGTTGCCGTTCCGTGTTCTTTCGAGCCCTCCCGAGTCCTGGACATTTTCCCCCTGCCCCTTGTGCTGGGTACCTTGTCGGTGAGCCTGTGTTCTACAAAGCCTTTGTGGAACGGACGAAGGGAATAAATGCCCATGGTACACAGCTATTAAAATGGAATTATGTACTGTTTTCTTCCACTGCCCCAAACCCCTTCCGGAATTTGCCAAATCGTTCGATTTCATCTTCTATTCTGGAAGTCCCTAATCGCAGATGTTGATACTATGGCACGGTCACTTTTTGGTTAGGATGTACAGTGAACACAAGTCTAGACCTTAGGGAAGTCAAGTTGCTGGCGACTTGTCATCTGTCACTTGTAGGGTCACATTATTCTGTTATCTAGTCACTGGTCAGATAGAGAGGAGAATGGGTTGTTTGGGGAACACAGCAGTTTATCATCTTGGTTTGTGGTTGCTCCGTGCAGGGCTATTCCCTCTGACCCGTTGATCAGCTGGTTTAGAGGGTCCCACATGCACACCTTTGAGGCAGAGAGCGGAGGCGCTGTCCTATACATGAGGAACCTCGGGCTTATGAGACCATCCCCCAGATAAGCAGCCTCAAACCCGCGTCTTTAACATCCCATTATTATAGAGCCAAGATGAGCAAAATCTCCTGTCTAAAATACGGTCAAGGGTACAGTATGGCATTCTATGGCGTGACGTGAGGCCCGGCCACCTGGGGAGGCCAGTGCTGCCTCCCCAGGCTTCTGAGCATGGCGTGATTCTGGTTCTCCATTCCTAATCCTGGCTGATCTGCCGGCTCTGGTGCCTGCCTGGAAGGAAACCCGGAGGGGTGGGTATTGATGTACAGATGAAGTCAAATACCATTATAATATGCAGCCTATAGTCGAACTGTTTAATCTGCCTTTGTTATCTGTCACATTGCTCGATGACAGAAAGCAATTGCATTACCGATCTATAAAGCTGGAGTTACTCCCTGGGTGATAATTGACCAGATTGGTATTTCTATTCATGGGTTTTTAAAAAGAAGGTAAAAGTGGGTTGTGTCCAAGTACAGCATTTGATTGTGTTAATAAATGTGATAATCAGGTTTGGATGTACAACCAAATGCCTCCCACGAGCAGTGCGGTCGCCCAGCCTGCTGGGTCCCTGTAACCATATAGAACCAGAGGCCATTGTCCCAAAATTGCTACATTTGTGGTACAGGATTGCTTCAACTGTGCCCACTGGAGTTATTTGTTCTAAAAACAAAGTTTTAAACGAAGAGTCCTATAAGAAAACAACATTCTGCTTCTTTTACCCCTTCCTTCCCTTCTTAAGAGAGTGTTCAGAATTTGGACGCCACGAGGCAGGAATCCCTCAAACCACAGAGAAGAGGCTCTCCAGTCTGGACTCCCGTGGTCCACCAGTCCAGGGCCAGCCTGCCCAGTTCTCAGCGGGGCAGCCGTGGAGGCCCGGCCCCCGGGGGGGTGAGCCCTGCTATCACGCTCCGACCGGCTCCAGGGATGTTTGCTCGGCTCGTGGTACCTCCACCTTCTTCTCCGGGGTTCAGACGCACTGAAGGGCTGGGGACCGGCCTCGGGTGGAAAGACACCAGGCTCGGAGACAGGTGGGCCCAGGGTTAGATCCACCTCTGCCCCTCCTGAAGGCTCGCTCTCAGCCAAGCCCCCCATTCTGTCTTGGTCACGTCTCCTGATGTCTCCATCTGTGGAAAGCAGCTAGCGTTTCCTGCCATGGGGGTTTGCTGTGAGGCCACAGGGCAGCCCCGCAGAGCAGCCCCCCTCCAAATAGCCATAACGAGACCAAGACCGGTTATTCATATTTACAGTGTTGATTGCAACTGTCTTCCTTGGGTTTTGAATCTTGGAAGTCCAATGATCAAAGCAGAATACAACAACAACAACAAAAAGAGGTGTATTATGTGGAAAGAGCAGGGCCAGGTCTTTGCCATTGACCTGGTGGGGTGGGCAAGTGACCCTGCGTGTGTGTGCCAAAGACCGGTCTTGAGTGTCGGGGAGCAGCTCCACACAGGGGCTGGTTTGCTCATTGGCGGGTGTCGTACCCCCGTCCTGGGGTGATGGTTGCTCGAGGACTTTGTCACGAAATGCAAGCATATGTGGAGATGCCCCTACAGCCCCATAACACCTTCAGTGTAACCGGTGGGATAAGAGTCCTCCTTTTAACGAAACACTCACCTTCTGGGAGCCTGTTGGCCACACCGCTCAGGGGCTCCTGGCCGCCCTGCACCTGATGCTGGCTCCCGAGGGAGGAGGCTGCACGGCTTCGCAGGAGGTTCAGGGAATGGAGGGATCAGCGGCAGTAATGACCACCCTGGCTGTTCACTCTGCCCTCTTGGGTGGCCTCAGAGCTGCAGCAACACCCATGTGACCTCTGGGTTGGCTAGAAACGCTGTGGTCACAGCTTGTTCCGATCTGTTTTCAGGATTGTCTGGGAGAGCCAATGGTAAATGGGTGGTACAAGACCTTGAAGCCTCCAGCTTGAGGCTTTCCCATTAGGCAGGGAGTGCAGAACGCTGGCCTTTGCGGCAATCTATCTTCCATCTCTGTTTCTGTGACTCCCATCACCATGGTATCTCAGATCCTGGCAGGCACGCAGCTAAAAACAGAACCCGGGGGTGGGGGGAGTGTGCCCTTCCTGACTTCGGATCGTGTGGAGTTCTGTTCTTCAGGGAAAAAACTGAGAGCACAGAGCTGGCTCCCTCCTCCCCCCAGGTGCCCCGACAAGGCACCGACCTTCAGGCCTTGGGGCGTAGGCTGGCGTCTGTAGTCTGTGTCTCAGCCTCCAAAGTGGGGGTGCAAGCCCACGTCACTCAGGGCCTGCTGGGATTTCGGTTGCTGGGATTCTCACTCATCCACATGTATCTGGAGGCCTGTGCCGGGCCAGGGGCGTGCCCCGTCCTCCAGCTGAGTGCAGGGTCACGGGAAAGTGCTCTGGTAACAGGTGCAGTGGCGGAACCTCCGCAGAAATGCTCTGGGGTCTCCAGGGGGCTCCCGTGGGCTGTATGGAGAGCTCGGCACGGGCCAGGCTGGGACTTGGACCAGTTGGAGTGGCCTGGACCTACGTGGGAGCATCAACCCAGGGGGGGCAGTAGAAGGTGACGCGGCAGGTACACTGAGTCAGGACGCTTCCACTCAGCCAGTGCTTCGTGAGCTAAGGCCCCACACGACACCTGAGGTGTGAGAGGCGGTGGGGTGGACCCCGGAGGTGCCCACCGATGCCCACAAGGGGGTGTGGACACGAGGCAAGGCAGTTTGCAGCCAGGAAGGTTTTACTGAGAAGTCATTGACCAAATGTTACCTAATGTTTCACGGTGGGAATTTTCTGTCGCGTGAGGGTATTTTCAGCAAGAGGTCAGCACATAACATCGCAAGCAGAATGCCTCTTCCCGTGACGTGGGCATGCATTTAAATTCGTGGCGTGTTCCTCTTGCGTGAGAAGGCCGCTCTCCAGGCACAGCGGCGTTTCTGAGCTGTTTCTCACCAGCACACGGGTTTGGCGGATCCTGCCGTGTGTGGCTGGTGGGTGGTAATTCTAGCTGCCTCCTGATGGTGCAGACCTAGTGTCCGTGTGTCCTCCTCCTTGAGCTGTGTGACTGGGGAGGACGGGAGTCAGAGATGAGGCATCTCTGGGGTGAACCGGCTGCTGGTGGAGGAACAGAATGTCCTTTCCGAGAGGAGAAAGGGCAGAAGGGGTCAAGGCCTCCCTGGGGCTGCGGCTGATCTGGCCTCTGCTCTCCAGGGCTCCGCTCTGAAGGCGGACTTTGAAATTATCCCCGCCTCTCCATCTGGCCCGTGAACATGGCTCGCCTGGAAATAGGGTCTGTGAGCGTGATCGCAGTGAGGTGAGGACACTGGACGGCCCTAACCCAACATGACTGGTGTCCTTCTGGAGGGAAACTGACACAGAGATGGACACACTCGGAAGGGAGGCCATGTGGCGGCCCAGGTGGGTCATCTGCCACAAGCTGCGGACCGCCAATGCCAGCAGAAGCTGTTGTCCAGTGGCCTTGGAAGGAACCCGCCTCCTGACGCCTCCATCTGGAGCTTCTTGACTTGAGAAGGGAAGTTGCAGTTGTTAAAGCCAGGCTCACATGTGGGACACTGTTAGGGCAGGAAACTAACAGGCCGACCTTTCGATTCAGTGGCACAGACCAGACTGGCTCCTGGGCCACTTAGAAGAACGTCTCATGGATCCTTCACAAAGACTCCTCGGGAAGGTTTACTTTGAGGAGATTGCATGTTTAACGAGGCGCGCCCTGTGTTTGAACCTGCCGTCCAGGCTCTGGGAGGAGAGGCCGTCCGTAAGGATGACACCTTCATGGCCTGACCAGAGTGAAGCTCATGGCCGGGGCATCTGGGCCTGTTTGTAGAGATTGGGGTGCTGTCCTCTGAGGGAGCACGGGGCGGGTCCAAGGAGCCTCAGTCAGTGATAGTGCAGCTGTCTGCCTTTATTTCTTCTTTAAATTTCTGATCGTTCATCAGTTTAGATACATCCTGTGTGATAGCTTTTCATCAGATTTGGCTGTTTTTCTGCCTTTTATTCTGGCTGTGTTCAAGTGCTCGGCTCTGATCACTTTCAGCGACATCGCTTGGAAAACGCTGATAATTAGATTTAAATCATAAAGTATGCTAATGCATGCAGATAGTAGCAGGATAAAGATTTCAAAGGCAACTTAATGTATTCTTCTCCTTGGCAGAAGCCAAGCAGAGCTGTTTGGATAGTAGGTTATCTGCTGCTGTAAGACCAGGTTACACGAGAGGAGCCCGAGAACCCTCGGGGGCTGTGCTCAGGGTCCTTCGGGCTGGACCGCTGTCACAGTTAACAACAATTATGCTTCGGTTCTTGAAAACGCTTTCCGAACGTGTTCCATGCAGAGTGCACATGCCCTCCTGTACGGCTCAATCTTTCCTTGCTGCGCATTTGTGGGGTGTCTGGTCTCTGGAAAACACCCATCAGGCGTCTGTGGGTGTCTTAGGGTCTCCAGCGTGGCCCTGCTCTTGGGGACATCAGACAATGGACGTATAAATGCAGCTGTCAGGTTACACGGATCCCCTGCCCACCACGAGCTAGTAGGGAAGGGGAGGACATGTGACTCACAGAGCAGACAGTCTCCACACAGGAGGTGGGGGGTGGACATCAGCCCTGCAGGGCAACCAAATGGGGGCAAAACATGGTCTCAGCGGCTGCACTCGGGCTGAGATGACCCCGGAGATGTTCTGGCCTCAGCAATTGGGAAGAGGTGTGCATCTGGAGATGGTTTCTGGATGGTGGGATTAGGAAGGAGGTGGGTGTGCTGTCCGCTGTGTGTGCAGCACTGAGAAGGGCCTAGAACCTTTGTGAGGAGGCAGGTGGATGGACACCACTGGTGGAAGCCGGGGTTGCACATGCTCTGGGACGTCTCAGCATGACGTGCCATTGCACGAGAATGAGCCCGTAGGGTGGAGGTGAGGACTCGGCCGGCATCAGGAGCTAGGAGCAGACACCCCAACCCCCGTGACCTGGCACTAGCTTGGGCAGAAAGACACCCGGCGGCTTGTGCAGGACTCTGCTGGGAGCTGGCCCCTCCGTCTTCCAGTGTGCTGTCCTCAGGGGGCGACACACGTGGGACCGCTCGGCTCCAAGGGAAGAGGGGAGGCGGGTCAGCTCTGCAGCCTGCAGCCAGCCGGGCCCTTCACAGAGGTGAATGTAAATGTCAACAGGGCCAGTCTAACACCGAAACGGAGAAGGATATTCGTGCAGTTTAAGCCTTGAGCCAGAGATTCAAACAGCTTACACAAGCACAAGGCCTGCCCTGGCCACTCTGTCAAATCTCCTCACCCGGCACCCCAGCCCCCCGCAGCAATTCCCCCCCCCCCCCCCCCGCCCCGTGCCTGGGCCACACTCTACAGCTGTGGGTTCTGTACCCAACAGGGAACACACTTTTATTACTGCTTGTTCTCCAGCCCTACCCATTAAAGCATGGGGCCCATGAAGGACGCATGCCTTGCTTGGCGCTGACCAAGTCCAAGGGCTCAGAGGGGGCCTGCAGTACAGGCCCAACACATGTTGCTGAGTGCATGGATGGGCACAGAGGTTAGGTTCTCTTGTAGACAGACAGTGGGGCCGCCGGACAGACAGAGATGCCGAGGCCCATGGGATGCGCACAGAGGCGGGCTCCAGTGCCATGAAATGGTGTTTCAAAATCAAAGGAACAGATACTTCTTGTCTTGTTTCCTATTGATGCGGTAAACATTTCCCAGTGCCGAGCTCTGTTTTTGGAGGGCTGAGCACATTCATGAGGGCCATGAGCAGGCTAGTAGGATCATTTGATGCCTGGACATCTAAATCAGCAAACAGGGCCTCAGAGCGTCGGACCAGCCCTGAGGCTTTCCCGTCCAGGGCCCTCTTGTTGGCTTATGTTCACATCGTCCGATTTCCTGTCGAACCGAAGGAAGAAGTTCAGAAAGTCTCTTGCACTCATACACGGGCAGGGACATCAGTCATTATTTTCTTGCCTTAGGTAAAAAACCGGTAATACTGTTTTGATGTGCTCGTGTCATTTCTTCTTCACACAACTTCTTTTCTTCCTTTAATGAAAATGGTCTGATTTCACCGTGCCATGCAGCTATGCAGTAGCCATCCCAGGGCGAGCGTCACGGCCCAGCCACTCCTCGGACGCCTGACGTTCCTGAGACGCCAGGTCGAGCAAGCGAGCCAGTGATGGGGCGTCAGACGTGTTCTGGAGTCCATACTGACGGCCTTATGATCTGTTCAGCTCGTTCTTCCCTTCAGTTTGTCATATGTCTTCCCGTTCCGCCTCCCGATCAACCCGTAGTGCACAAAACCACGTTTTATCATGCTGTAAAATGGAAAAAGATTTCTTTTCAAGCGTCACTGCGATTGTTTTGAAATGCCATTCTGTCTCTCTGTTAAGATTTAATTATCTGTTGCAAATAGCATCTGTGAATCAATGTTGCCCAACTCATTTTGGAATAGAAATGATCAAATATTTGGTAGCCAGAAAGCCAAGTGGGGAGAGCTACACCAAACACACAGCTTTCTGCTATGGCTCATGTTAAACACAACAACGTACAGAAATCAGAGAGGAAGAAAGGAGACAGACCAGCTGAGCCACACGGCGATCGTCGCTCTGGGTGGCCTCACGAACAATACCGCCTTGTGGGAGAGGCACACACATGCACACGCATGCACATGGGCACACGCACGCACACACACATGCAGTCTGGCCCAGGGAACTTCGGCAGGTGCCTGGAAACCACCTTCTGTGTCACCTCCCACTGCAGAGATGGTGTCTCTCAAGATTTGCTCCCACACAGTCAGCTTCTCCCCCCTTAGAGGAGATACTTGAATCCTCCCCAGGCCATTGGGCACATCTCCTCTGAAACGATATGGATGAGTGCCGGGCTATGCTGCCTGGCCTAGAAGTTTCTCTGCTCGAAGTCTGAGCATCTCCGGCGGTGTGGTGGGTGGAGTGCACATACTGCTTCCTGCTTCCTGCGTCTCCGCTGCCTCCTGTGAGCGAGCGCTGCCTCATTAGGGGTAATGCCTCTTCTGTCGTGGGTATTCTCCTGGAGTGGTTCCATCTCCAAATATGTTTTTTTCCCGTATCCACATGTCAATCAGCCCCTTGTCTAACACCAGAAAATGATAGTCGGGAGAATTGAAATTGCTAACAGTTTTAACACCAAAATTTAACTATTCAAGGTTCAGAATGACGGCAGAATAAATAGTGGCTTTCAGAATTGGGCCCCGTTACAGAGGCAAGTTTCCAAATTATTCTAATTTAATCTCCAAAGTTGCAGAAAACATTCAGACAAAGTCTGTTTATCTTGAGTGAGTCGAATCCCCAGGTTTCAGCCACAGGCCACGCTGGCCTAGCAAACTAAATACTCGGCTTTAATTTTTCCAAGCTCATGTTAGCTATGACATTGAACACTTCAGTTTTCCCTGGCCTTGTGCCCCTGGAGCGGGCCACCGGGTGGTCGGCATGCATGGGGGCAAGATGGTCCGTGGAGGGCAGGCAGGGCCCTGGGCAGGGGGGGGGGGGTGTCTGGGTTGTGGCATTTGGCAAATGCTGCCATTCCCTCTTGATGTCTCCCAGCTCCAGACATTCACCTTCACTGGGTCCATAGGTGGTTCTGAGAAGGCAGGGTTCAGACGCTTGGCTCGGCATCTTGGAACGCACCAGGGTCATTGTAGTCGCACAAACGGTTGAATTGGGATCCCTGTTGCCCACAGCCATTTACTCACAGCTGGTGTGTGGGGGCCCATTGGGGGTGACTGAACTTCACCCCAGCCCAAGGGGCTCTCCCAGGGGCTAACACAGACCCTAAGTCCCAGCCCTCCCCTGAGGGCTCCTAACAACCTTCCTGGTCCCTGACAGCCCCCTCTGAGGCTCACCACCATTGCCTGTGACTAAGGACCCAGCCCCACCTGACCGTGGGTCTCCCCCGCAGGTCACCTGACCATGGGCTGGCCCTGGGACACACACCAGCTGAGGCTGAGCCTGGGGGCTCGGTCTGCTACGCTTCAGTGCGTTAGACTGGAGATAGCCTGAAGCCTCCAGCACCCCTACGTCCACCCATGCTCGTTTCACACCCTCTCCCAGGTCGGTCAAGGTGGAGGAGGCTGTGAGGAAGGTGCTGTCAGCCTCACCCCCTGAACGTGGCCAGGAGCTCAGGACTGGATCTTTGGGTGAACTGCTATTTCGTAAGCTTCTTTCCGGAAAGCTGCCAGCCTCCCTTCTTGGATCGGTTGCACTGGACATGCGTGTGTGGTGGAGTTTCACTCTGCCATGTGTAAGCCTTAAAAGGAGAAAGTAGAATGAATAAGTAGGGAGGGAGGAAAGGGAGAGCCACAGAGGGTGAGAGCTTGAAGATGATGGGACTGACAAGTACCATGTGAGCTGAGGCAAAAACGCGGAATTTCACCGCTATTATTCGGCAGAGCGGCCTCCCAGACTTGGGGGTAAACACACATCGGGTCCTGCCTTTGAGAAGGAGACAGGTTCCCCAAAGCCATGTTGTTGGGGGACAGTGCTTCGTGGATTGTATGTTCCTTTGCTGGATGGTAAACACGGAGAGATGTCCTTTTACGCGTTTTCTGTGTCAGAAAGCGTCAGGGAATCCAGGAGGCCGGCCAGGCCCTGCTCCTTTCTGTAAGAGCCCTCCCGAGACCCAGGAGCGGGGTAGTGGTGTGGGGGTGACCCACACGCAGGGAACTGTCCCCTGCCTGCCCTTCAAGGACTCACTTCCTGTCCCCGAGTGCCTCCTTCAGTGTGTGCTCACGTTCACGTGGCCTGCTCACCTCCTGTGAGAGTGCTCCTCTCGAGGGCCCTCCCCCAGTGGGAGAAGGGCTTGGACGCACGGGCCACCTCACCAAAGACAAATCGGACGAAAATGGTGGCCACGTCTCTCTGACACCCACAGCTGATAAGTATCAACATCTGGAAAAGGGCACGATTTGTGTACAAATGAAACACAAATCACAGATTCATCACTTCCCTAATGAGGTTCTCTCTCAATCTTCTCTTTTCCTCAGAACACAGGCTGGCCCGCCTGACCCTGACCTTCTGTGATAATTAAGCTCTTTGTGATGGTCTGTCGCCCAGACACCCTCTGATTTTCCTTCCTTCGTTTCCAGGACCCGCCTCATTAGAACAGTGTGACTCGAGCCAAGCACAGGGTCTCCAGTGCGGTCCCACCCACCGCGCACATCAACATGCCACCATAATCTCGAGTGTTTCTCTGTTACCGACCCCCAGGCCACTGGCTTCTGTCTCTGGACCACTGATAATGGCTCCAGCGCCAGGTTGTGACCGCTGCCTCCCACCCTGATCCTCGCTCATGGCTGCCAGGGGCCCCGTCATTATTTTGGCCACACACCCTTTCATGGTTTTTACCTTTAATCTCATTATCTGTCATTTTTCTGTCCCTAATGAATTCAGCATTCACCTTCGGGGACCGTGCCCTGCGGGTGACACTGCCTTCCCACCCCCATGTCGGGGCCTGTCTAGTGAATCCCATTAGCAGACGTCCTCACTGTGTGTCTTCCTCTCAGGACTGAACCGGCCCCGTCCATTCTGTCACCTCCCACAGCAGTGACGCGTTTCCAGAGTCCGCTTTCCTTTCCAGCTGGACATTGTGAGTTCTCGGCATCCTGTGCATCTGGTGCCCAGCGAATCACTCCTCGTGACGTTTTATGATGCTATGGTGGGCCTCCTCCGTGTAGCCTCTTTTACGTTCTTTCACTTCTTCCAACAAGCCAACAACAGCAGCAACAAAATGTATCAGCAAGATTGTGCATAATAAAGCACTAAAAGAGGCATTTTTGAGCTTTTTCTCCACTGCCCGCCATTTCTTATTAGTGTGTAAAGAAGGTCTGTTTCCTTAAGATGACTATTCAGCTACAGCTAGAAATTTTAATGAGGAGATGCTGCAGAATTTGGCCCCAGTATGTTGTGTGTGTGTGTGTGTGTGTGTGTGTGTGTGTGTGTTTTCAGAGGACACTATCTTAAGGTGGTAAAATACCAAAAATCACTTCTATGTGCCAGGAAGCAAATGGACCCCTGATCTTCATTTTTTTTATGAAGCCCTAAATGTAAAATATATTCCATAATTACTTCTGAAAGCGACGCATTTCCCTTTCCCTGGTCTTTCCCTGCAGGATCTGGAAATGGATGTTACCTTAGCCCCACGTAAGCATCGGACGTTGAACACACTCATTTCCCAATCACCCATGTTGACATGATTCTGATTTCTCGCCGCTGCTGCTCCTTTGGGAAACGTGTGCGTTACCGTCTGCTCCAGTCCCCTTTGTGAATGATGGGAGAAAATATTAATTGATTTTTTTAGGAATTAATTATCATTGCCAGGTTTCAGAGTCCCTATTGTCTCCCGGCGACCTCTGGCTCTATAAAGTCACACTGAATCTCATGATCTGTCGTGATACTTCATGGAGCCTTCCTTTCATCTCTGAGCACGGCTTTCTCACCTATTTTTTCTTGTAACTTTTAAACTTCATTATGAGATAAGATTTGCATTCTGCCGGACCCTGGTACTTTGTATCTTACAGGAATTTCCCCTTCGGCATCCATCATTTTTGCCCTGCCTTCTCTGTAATAACAGCGCTTAGCATTTATATCATACACATCTTCGAAGCGCCCCACAAACTTATGGAGGTTTAATTGTCTTGCCCTCGTGGGCCCTGCTGGAGCGGCTACCAGAGGCCCAGACGCTGCCTTGGACGTCCGGGTAGGGTCCCCATGGGCCCCTCCACCTTCTCTCTGACCTTCCAGTTAATTCCACATTCAGGGGCCTCCCCATCAGGGGCTGAGGAGAGCCAAATCCTTCAGAGCAAGCCGCAGAACCTACTTACACATCTCACCCCATTAAAACTGTAATCGATTTCTAAAACCTACAGCGTAGCACTGTTAACGGGAAACATGCCACATTTAACATAGAAGGAGATAGAAAATGGGGGCCATCCACTTAAATATGTAGCTTGGTTACTGTCAGCAGTCAGGTCAGCGGGGAACGAGCTTCCTAGAAATGCCCAGCACCAGGGATCAGTGGGCAGATGTTGTCTGCACGGCATCCAACTGACGTGCAACTAACACCACTCTTCCCTGGAGCAGGGCTGTGGCCGGGCGCCTGTGATCGTCTTGGGATCGTGCCTGGAGATGTGCTGAGACTCACTCGGTAGCTTTTCCCATAAAAACAGCAAGGCACCATCTTGTCCGAAGCAGGGAATTAAGAACGGATTGTTCTTTGAGGTTCTTTCAGTTTATGCTTTCTCTAGAGAAGGCTCATTTCAAACAAACACCGCGTCTTCTCAGTGCGATCTTCTAGACGTTTCCCACCAGAAGACCATCTCACTGGCTCCAGGATCATTTCCCTTCATGTCTTGGTCCTCACCTCTGTTTCCAACTTTCATTTTTTAAGCCTTGAAAATAAGTATAAATGTATAACCAAACTGCAGAGAAAACAATTTCTAGTGGGTACTCGTACTAACACCTCTTGAGCTACATTAAAAAAAAAAACAAACAGTGTATTTAGTAATCCATTAACTGAAAGTTGAAACCATTTGGGAGCATTTACTCATATGCAGAGTACGACAGTGTTGATAAACATATTGATAATTCTGAGGCATGGCGAGTTTTGAAGAGCCTTCTAGATTATTCAATAAATATTAAATTATGTTTAGATTAATTTTTTAGAAATAGTATCTTTAACAACTGGGAAATTAACAGTTCAGTTACAGTGCATGTGTAACAAGTTTATTAACGAAATTTCTAGGATGCCTGGCATACCACATATGTTCATGGCATATATTAGGACAGGTACATAATAGGGTGATGCTTTTCTAACTTGAATATCTATTATACAAGGCTTTTGACTATTGCAGGGAAACTGATAAAATGGTAATATATAGGGTTCAGGAGTTACTCCTTATCAAGATAATCACATCTGGGTATCATAATGATTTTGCTGCCCTGGAAAGTCATATACTTTGTAGAATCCACAACCAGATGAATCATTACATGGGACCTATAATTAAATCACTTATAAAGGCTGTAAGTGCATGGCAAAGTTTATTGATTTCCTTGAGAATAATAACATCTTGACCTTGCCACTGTTCAAATGGGATTAAATAAATCTTCCCAGTGGGGCCGTGATGAAAGCAAGCAGGCTTCCTTCTCTTCTGTGAGTCTGCCGAGACTTTCCTCCAAGATACTAACTGACCCTATTACTTGTTGGACACACAGGAATGAGGTTGAGACATTCTTTTCCAGTTAATCCTGATTGAAATATGATTATCTTTTCCTATGGATTTATCTCTAGAACTGTGAGCTCTTGTCACAAAATGTCCTCAAAGCGTAGCCTCAGTCAAACTTCCACTGACTGGCACAGGCACTGAGGTCGTAAATGACGAGCAAAGCCAGACACGAGGCTTCCGTTCTGTTGGACGGTGCTGTTCTCAGAGTGCATGTGTGTGCACGTGTGTGCACGCGCACGTGTGTGTCTGCTGGTGCGTGTGTTAGCACGTGTGCATGCTAGAACATGCATGTGTGTTTGTGTGTGTGTGGAAAACTGGAAAGGCAGTTAACAAGCTTGCTTGTGATCTGGGACGACAGAGGGGAGGAGGAAAAGTATGCCCTCTTTGAGGGAGAGGGAGGCATTGAAGGGTCCTGCTAATGAACGTGCAATGACCGGCAGAGATGAGTCCCCTTCTAGAAAGGAGTGGAGTGCTGTGAAACTACATAACCAAAGAACTAAGGGGTCAGGGAAGGCTTTTCAGAAGACACAGAACTTTGTCTGAAACGTGTGTCTCCGTGCGTGCACTTATTCGTGCGTGTGTGTGCAAGGTGCACAGGTGTGTCTGTCTGTGTGTGCATATTTGTGCACACGTGTGCAAGGTACACGAGCAGGTCTCTGTGTGCGTGTGTATTTGTGCGCATGTGTGCAAGGTGCATGGGTGTGTCTCTGCGTGAGCACGTATTTGTGTGAGCATGTGCAAGGTGCGTGGGTATGTCTGTGTACACATGTATGTGTGCACGTGTGTGCAAGGTGCACGGGTGTGTCTCTGTGTGTGCACGTGCAGCAGCGCCTGGGCAAGTGGGCTGTGGTCTGGACCTGAGGCCGAGCGGGCACAAAGGTTTCAGTGGGAGGTGGCACCTTGCTGTCCAGGCCCCGAGGGAGGCCAGCGTAGCAGGGCTCGGGAGGGCTGGCTGGCGGCAGAGGCCAGGCCAGAGAGGGCGCCGGCCTCAGGCCCCGTGACGCTGCGACTCAGCGTTGTAGGCCGATGCACGGGTGTCAGACTCACGTTTGTCAGGCTCACTGTGGGGTCAGTGAGGAGAGCCCCTAGGGAGGGCTCTGAGAGAGAACACACGTGGGCATCTCTGAGCCTCAGAGTATCTGGAGTTGGACACACAGACGAGTGAGCACGGCTGGTGCCGGGTTGGGCGTCAGGGACAGAGGGGCCCTGGCAGCCATGCCTTTCTGCCCAGCCTCCAAAGCGCTGCCCCTTCTGTTTGTTGCTCACAGGTCCATGGTCCTGGTAGCCTCCTCCCACCCCCACTGCCCTCTCTCAAAGCACCACTCGCAAAAGCAGCCATGACCTCAGATGTCAGGTGAGCGTGGCCAGACCGAGGTGAGGACATTCCTGAGACCACGCTCCCATCTGTTTCCGACTGCATGGAGGCCTTTCTCGCTGGGATTTTCTGGCTGTGGTAGCAAACTATCACAGGTGGGGTGGCATAAAACAACAGAAGCGTGTTCCCTCCCAGTCTGGAGACCAGCAGTCAGAAAGGAGGATGTCGGCAGGCCTGCCCGCTCCCTGGGGCCTCGGAGGGGCCCCCACTCTCTGTTCCCGGTGGCCAAGGCGGTGTGTGGCGTCCCTTGGCCCCCAGAGGCATCCTTCCGATCCCCGTCTCTGTCGTGCCATGGCCACCTTCTCCTTTGTGGGCCTCTGTGTGTCTCCCTATGAGGATACCAGTCATACTGGATTAGGGGCCCATCTACTCCAGCATGACTTCATCTGAACATCTGCAAAGGCCCTCTTTCCAAATAAGGCCACATTCTCAGGTATGGAGGGCTAGCGCTTCTGTGTCTCTTGGGGAGAACGATCCAGCCCACAACAGCTGGCTTTTGGGTTTTCAGCTGCTAGAATTTGGGCAACCAGATCTCAGAGCTAGGACACTTTACTGAGGCACCCTGGGAAAACATGAAAGAAAGCGAAGCTAGCACTTGTCCCTGAAGAGCTTCAAATTAAAGTCCAGACTTGATTTCCTTCCTTCATAAACACTGTGGGACCATGATCCGTGATAAGTAGATACCTGCATCCAAATACAGCTTTATTGCTGCTGCCTTGAGATGACTTATTACAATATTTCAGCCACAGGAACTCTCACGTGGGACCTAACAAATGTGCAGAGGTCCTCCCCTGCAGAGCTGGCTTCTGTTATGTGAGACTTCCGGACACCCAGAGGTCTGTGGTAATTGAGCCGTGGCCACTTACTGCTGTGTGCCTGTTGCTGTCAGATTCTAAATACAGGCGTGCAACACTCCTCACTGAGCCTGCTGTGGGCCTGGCCACACTGCTCATGGTGACAGTCCCAGGTGGATTGAGATCGGGACGTGCCCCGGGATCCATCTGCACCACACGGTCTGCAGGGAGCTCTGGTGAATGCGAAGACTTCCGTGGCTTGACTTCCTGTGTTCCTTCTTCCATGAAGCTTGCGGGGGCTTCTGACGCACCGTCCCGTTCTATGCTGGCATTTCCATGTCGCATGCGTCACCAGCACGGTGGCCGAGAGAGGTCACTATGAGGATCATTAAACGAACAAAGTTCATCAGAATAGGGTCCACATCCCCATCGAGGCCTTGAGCCCAGAACCTTTCCAGTCAGAGTGCCTCAACTATTTCTTGCCGCTCCGGAATCATCAGTCAACACATACAGCAGTTAGTACGAGCTCTGTCACCATCTGCTGGGAAAGCGACCCCGCCCCCCACCCTCAGTGTCACAATCCATGAAGGCACCAGGCTTTCCACTCAGGGTAGCAAGGGGCTGCATGTAGTTGTGTCTCCCGCACCCCCAGCCCCGGGCGATGGCCAGACATGGCCTCAAGCGGCCGTGTACCCCAGCATGCCACACAAACATTGTCATCTTTACGTGGGAGGGTCTGCAAAGAGAAGTCCTAGAAGAGAGGGTATCGGGATCCTTTGAGAGGAGTGCTTTTTATTCAATTGCCAGTTTGGTTCTTTGAGGCCTGATCTAAGTCCTACACAGGACTATGCTGCCTTCCCATTTGACCCCAGGCCATTCAGGAAACATCCATCTCAGATCTAGCACTGGCCCTGCTCTAGATGCAGATGAGACAGGGTTGTCCAAGACCCTGAACGGCCATGCCCCTGGGGACGGACATGGAAATATACACAGGCAATTAGCAACAGAGACAGGGCGGTGGCTCAGAGGGAGGGCAAGGCAGCTGAGAGCAGCCTGAGGGGTAGGACCACTTCCGTCAGTGGGACGGACGGCGGGATGGACAGTGAAGTAAATTCTTCCTGAGGAACTGACCTTTGAGCTGGGGCATGAGTGACAGAAGACACCAGCATGGTGAGCACTGAAGCAAGAGTGCTGGTGAGGCACAGGGTGAGTCCAATGTCCTGAGGCAGCAGAAGGCTCTCAAGGACTGGAGACGAGGCCGCCAGCTTCCACTTTGGTTCAAACACCTCTTGACACTGTCCTGGTTGAAGACAGACTTGGAGAGTCAGTTAAGCGTGTTTTCCTCTGTGTTGGAGCAAGAACAGTGGCAATCCACATCTGACACCCACTAAATATGCACCTAGCACACTGTGGGGAACCAAGGAGCCGCCACGATGCACCACGTGTGCATAACCTGCTCATTTATTCAGGTCAGGTACTCATTTGCAGCGTTCTGTCCAAAAGGAAAGCACTGTTACATTACGGAGTAAATAATGTGCTCAGAAATAGGATTTTGAAACACAGAATTGAGATTGACAGTAATAATTTGTATTTGTGGACTACTTTTCCGCCTTTGACCTTGGAATTTTTCTCAACATAGTATGAAAGCATGCACGTGTTTTACACACTCTCATGGCAACCCTGTGAGGCAAAGTGGCTAATAATAGTAATAGTAAAAATAATAGGAGTTAATATTTACTGAATTCTGACTGCAGCCAGGTCATGCACATGCCTAAGGCAACAAATACCCATATATTTATTAATATAGTTTAGGGAAAATAGCTATAACTTACATGTGTATTGTGCTACGTAATGTGCTTACATTCAACAGATATTTAATGAGTCCCTACTATGTGCCAGGCACTGCTTTAGGGCCAGAGGATGGAGTAGTGAACAAAACAGGCACAATCTCTGCTCTACAGAGTTTACTTCATTTCTTTAATCCTTACAATACGTTAGCAAATACTTCCTATTATTGTTTCCATTTTAAGGATGAGAAAATGGAAATACAGAGACGTTAAATAACATTTCAGGTCACACAACTAACAAATGGTAAAGCCAATACTTCTGAAAGAGCTCTGCAGCAGGAAGTGAGTCCCTCCAAATAAGGAGATGACTTGCTGGTTATAATTTCTTCTCATGGCTTGAGTGCTTGTGTGCTGCCAACACGTGAGGAGCACGGCTCCCGACCACACTGCAGCCAGCCTTATTGCCTGGAGCAGATCAAGATATTTCCCAGGGACTCAGGAAGTGGAGGGAAAGTACTCACAGGAGTTGTGGCACAAGGATATGAAGGTGCATCCTTCAGGAGTCCTACAGCACAGGAAGTACAAGTGCACCGTCCAGAAGTCCTGTTGTAGGGACACAGGGAGTACAAGGGCACGGTCCAGAAGTCCTATTGTAGGGACACAGGAAGTACAAGTGCTCCCTCCAAGAGTCCTATTGTAGGGACACGGGAAGTACAAGTGATCCCTCCAGGAGTCCTATTGTAGGGACATAGGA
>NW_026057576.1:78206275-78381180 GCF_023721935.1 Panthera uncia
GACATAGGAAGTATAAAGTGCTCCCTCCAGGAGTCCTATTGTAGGGAGACAGGAAGTATAAGTAAACCATCCAGAAGTCCTATTGTAGGGACACAGGAAGTACAAGTGATCCCTCCAGGAGTCCTATTGTAGGGACACAGGAAGTACAAGTGCTCCCTCCAGGAGTCCTATTGTAGGGACACAGGAAGTACAAGTGAACTATCCAGGCCTTATCGTAGGGACACAGAAAGTGGAAGTGACCTTCCCTGCAGCCTCTTTCCAGGGCCTTCATCTCAGAAGTAGAATTACGTGACCCAGGAGTCCAGAATAAGCACTTCAAGGCACACAGCCTTGTTCAACTTAATTCACTATGTTTGGTATAAAAGCCACACACCAGCTTCGAATGCAATCGGAAGATGTTTCCAGGGTGCAGCCATTTCAGACGGCCGCAGACGAGATTCAGAATGGAAACAAAGCAGTGTGTGTCTCTTCCAAGGGAAAGATTATCTTTCCCTGGGACAGGTGGCCTCATGGCCTGGGAATGTCTTCTCGTGAGACAATTTACAACCATTCAGATTTCCTTTCCTGATTAAACCTGGTAACCAGATACACAGAGAAAACCCTAGCCTCTTGTCTCTCAGGAACCTCGAGGAATCCTCCTTCTGTAATGGACCACAGAGCAGAATAGCAGGGAAGTGATGGTGTCGTGACAACAGATGGCTCTGTCTGTGCGTGCAGAAGGGTGCTGGGTAAGTCCAGTACTGATTATTTATTCAGTAATCATTTGTTCAGCTCACAATTCTGTGGTTTGATAAGTTTAGATGGGCATCAGCTGGAAACCTTTTGGCCTTTCTTGGCTAAAGTAACTCCAGAGTCATCAGTCGGTTACTGCCGTGCTTGCTCTGGACTTTTTTATTCCATGTCAATTGTCCAAAACAAGTTTTGATTGGCCACTGGGGGATACACACTGCCCTTGGCTCAGGGTTACCTGGTTCAAGGGGGTAGATACATGTAAACTGATACGATGTGCGTGTGGTCTGTGGTATAAAAGTACCTTGAAGAAAGACTATGGGGACATTCTAGAAGATGCCATCCCTTTTGCATGAGGTCATCAGAGATCATTTCAGCAAGGAAGGTGCTTCAGAACTGAGTTTTAAGGCTTACATAGGAGTTCATAAGGGAGGTAAAGGTTGGCCAGTATTCCCCATTAGAGAGAAAAGCAAGTGTGTTTGAAACTCCAGTTTGGTGTGTTGAAAACATGGACGAACATGGACACAGGAGCCAGGGAGCAATTCAATATTCAGGCCACATACAAAATTAGATAAAAATAGCAGACCCATCCAAAGCTAAATAAAAATTATTTTTAATGCAATCTGAATATCAGGTCAGTATGACCGCAACATTAATGGTGTAAAACATGGAAGATCAAGTTTCTGTCCTAAACAAAAGTCAGAAGCACAGTTTACTGAATGATTATTTTATGCCGAGAGCTCATCTACCGCTTTGCAAGCGTTAGGTCGTTCCTTCCTCGTTCCGACTCTAGAGGTGTGCATCATCATCCCTGTCAGCACATGAGGAAGCTGAGGTTCTCAGAGGCCAGGTAATTTTCCCAAGTCACACAGAGGAAATGACAACAGCAGGATTTGAACCCAAGTCCTCCAGCCCCGAACCCACACAGTTCCCACCAGGATACAGAAGTTTTACACCGTGTGCCGTCCCCGCAGGAAGATAAGACCAATGCGTGCCTCAGATGCGATCGTAGAAGAACGAACACTATTTCACATCGCGGCAGGAGGGACCACCCACATATGCTGAGGGCAAGGAGGGACATGAGGTCCACAGTGAAGCGCTCAGAGCGCGCGTGCGGCTCTTCCCAGGGTGGTTATTTTAGACTCATAATCTGTTCTGTTCGTACGGATAAGTTTTCCCAGAGCCGCATCTGAGGCATCAAAGCAATGAATAGATGCCTCTTTATAAATTGCGCCATACTTCTTCCAGAAGCAATGTGTGCGCGCGCCTGCGTATGGTTTTTGGGGGGCGCTTGTATGGGTGTGTTTGCTTGGGGCTTTAATAAAGAGTGATCCCAGATGTCAGCTCGCCTGGGGACTGGGGATGAACAACATTTGCAGACTTCCCTGATTGTTTTCCTTGTTGCCGAAACGTTTAGTTTGGTAAACTGCCAGCTGGCAGATAGAAAGACGCCTCTCTGTCCCTACCTCCCAGTTCAGCAACTTGTGCAGCTCCGTAGCTGGATTAATTAGTGAATATCTGATAAAACAAGAGGAGACATACTTCTTGTTTCGAGGGGTCACGGTTCTGTTAAGTTGTTACTTTGTCTCCTGGAACAATCAGTACGTCGCAGAGCTACCTCACTATTGTGTCACTGCAAGACAGGGGAAGGGGCCTGTGAACCCAGAGAGCCTGGCCCAGCCCCCTCCTGTAGGCCTGGTTGGAGTTGTTCAGGAGTGTTGATGACGAGTGGTGTTGGAGAGCCTTGGGCGTGAGAAGCGTCCTTACCCCAGCACGCACTGGCAAGGCGGGCTGTGCACGGGAGGATGAACCCAGACATCAGAATGACGCTGACTCCTGTGGGTCCTGTGGACAGGATATGAGTGTTTAGACAGTGCTTGGCTAGGCTGCACCTTCTAACTCAAGTTCTGGTGCTCACACGATGAGGGGAATGAGGCGGGGGTGGGGGCAAGGGGCACTGTGCATTTGTAGCTGAACTATTTCTGTGTCCCTTCCCACAAAGAAGAGTGTGTCATCTGCCCTTCTCTCTGCCCTGCCCGCATCACAGATACACTTATTATTCTGCTTCTCCTTGAACGCACGCGTGAACATACACGCACACACACCAGCACACACATGCGCACACCAGCACGCACATGCCAGCATGCACACCGGCACACATGTGCACACATACCAACACACGAACACACACCAACACATACACACACCAACACACATGTCCGTACACCAGCACACGTGCATGCACACACGCAGCAGCACACACGCCAGCATGCACACCACCGCATACATGCACCAGCATGCATACACACACACCAGCACACACAGAACATGTGGATGTACACCAGCACACACACACACACACACACACACACACACTCCTAGAACATCCCTGTCCAAAAGGACTTCTTACAATTATGGACATGTGCTCTGTGTTGTCCTGTGTGTCCACCCCTGGCAGTTGAGGGCTCACAGTGAGCCAGGGAGTCTGAGGGACGGATTCAGATTTAAACTCTCGGCTGCCAAACCGGCCGGCCCGGCCCTGGAGCAGAAGCTCTGCGAGGGTGGGACGTTTTTTGCTCACTTCTGTGTGCCCAGCACAGGGGGCTTCGGGTCGTGTCTGTCAGCTCACTGACAGAAGCGGTCAGAGGACACCGGCCGGGCAGCTTGGTGAGGCCCTGAACCAGCAGCCCACAGCCATTCGTCCCCACCCCCATGCTCGCTCCAACACCGCACGTCCGTCGTCCAGAGAAGGAGACAGCCTGGACGGTGAGGCCTGTCGTGGTTCCTGCTGCTGTTGTCTTGGTGCCAGATTACGTCCCTCTCGCTGTGAGTCTCCCAGAGCCGATCAGAAGCCATACGCGTGTCCTATCCGATAACCTCCTTGGGCCCGTGAACTCCTCCAAACGTTTGCCCAGGGGAGACGCCGCACCGGCCGGTGTTTCCTGTCATTGGCCGTGGATCCGCTCTCCCCACTGTCAGTGTCCTGGTGTCCCCAAGCAGGGCGGGCCCTGTGACCCATCCCCGCGTCCCCATCTCCTCACACGTCAGCTTCTGAGGCGACCTCGCCGTAGCTCGGAGCAGGGCCACAGGCCCTCCGTCCAGACCACCCACCTCCTTCAGCCTCCCCAGACCCTCTCTTTCCACTCCGCAGGCTCTGTAGTTTGAAGGCATCTACTTAGGAGGTGGCAGCCAGGTGACACCTGTCATTTAGGGTAAAAATTTACACAGTCATTGTCAGTGTTGTCACAGGGAAAGGATAAATTGTGATTATCCTTTGTGATGAGATGTCGCGCTTACTTGGGGGTGATTCTGGCCACGCCGCCCAAGCGTCCCAGAGGGGATATGCGGGGGAAGGTGGCGCCCGCGTCGGCAGCACAGCGGGACAGGCCGTGAGGCGGTTACAGATTTGTGTGAAATGCTCGCCACGGTGGAGGGCCACTGCCGAGGGGCTGGCTGCCGCCTCAGTCCCGCCAGTTCCTTTGTGAGCAAAGTCGGGCAACCGTGAGACCCGAATGAAAATTGCCAGGAGGGGCGGACAAGTAGGGCGTCTGAGATGCAGCGGTGAATAAACAGACGCGAATGAGTGCGGTGAGCGGCTGGCCTTGGCCCGCGGGACGGCTGGCCGCTCTGACAGCGACAGGAACCACGAGGCCCCCGGATAAATAGGTCTGTCCGCGTGCTGCTTCTCCAGGCCACACCTGCCTGTCACGGGCCACCCGGTCTGCGGCCCGAGGAAGCCGAGTGTCCCCAGCGGCCCCGGAGGATAACAAAGGAGTAGCACCTGCCTCAGAGGCCCACGCGCTTCTCCCGGACGCCTCCTGCCGGCCTCCTGGCCTTCCTCCCTCCTGCTGGCCGCGGCCCCGGGCTTCTGGTCCCACCTTCCTGGCTCCGGGTCTGGGGCCCGCCTGCCCCCCCCCCTCCCCACGCTTGCTCCAAGGCGGCAGCAAGGCGAGTGATGAGGACTCCGTCAGGGTGTTGTTAGGGCTGTCTGGGCTCACAATGGCCCATTTCTGGTGATTGGCAGCTACTTACACTCAGCCTCCCACTGAGCTATTGGTGAGTGTTCTTGTTCTCTGCAATTTTAAACTGTTCCTGGCCTGAATATTAATATGTAAGGTCCAGTACATGGGGGAAAAATAATGGCATTTAAACCCTTTAACATCGAATCTGGGTATAGCGAAATAATTCCAAAGTCTCCCCAGAAAGCTCTTAATTTAAGGCTGGCTGAGGCATGCAGGGCGGGGGCCGCATTGCTAATAAGTTGTTCAGTGCATATTCATATCTGGCTTGTATTAGGGCCACTTTTGAATGAAGAGGCTGGAAGAGACCCCACTCACATTCAAATAACACGTGATTACTGTTTAGTCTCTTTATACTCTATCTGGGTGCGTTCAGGCTATTACGTGAGACATTTTTAAAAACTTGTCACGAGAGGGACAATTTGGAACCAATTATACATAACGGATCATTTCGCACATCTTTATCTGGAATGTGAAACAACTCCTGCTTTTAATATCGTCTCTGTGTGTAATTTTTCGAAGGTAAATTATCCAGAACATAAGAAAACATGTTTTTTTTTTTCTCATTTAAATAAATTAGGTATTATTTTTCTGTATGATCAATGGGTTTAAACTTCCAAATGGCAGGCCTTGGTGGTCAGGGTTAGAATACTGAGCAAGATTGTTCCAAAGGCCAACCCCGAGTCCCCAAAGTTGGGCTGGGGGCCTGGAGGCAGGGTCTTTTCTCCTGTCCAAATTCTCCCCAGATTCTGTCTTTATTTTATCCTAAAAAAAAGCGAATTCTCAAATCCTGTTTACTATACACCTCTCATCCTTACTATATATACTATATATATATATATAATATACACACACTATATATATATAAACTGTATACAGACATATACTATATACC
Organism: Panthera uncia; assembly: GCF_023721935.1. Lineage (NCBI taxonomy): Eukaryota > Metazoa > Chordata > Mammalia > Carnivora > Felidae > Panthera > Panthera uncia. Next base: position 78,211,919 of record NW_026057576.1, read on the forward strand.
TCTCACCCTTACTATATATACTATATAAATACTATACACACGCTATATATATATGCTATATCTCTCATCCTTACTATATATACTATATACGCACACACACACACTCACACACTATATATATATATATATATATATACACATATATATGTATATATATGTACACACATATATATATACTATATACATACATTTACTATATACCTATTCTTACTATATATACTACACACTCCATACACACACACACACACACACACACACACAAGTTTACTTTATGCCTCTCATTCTCACTACATCATGGTAGGGTAGAGACTGTCCACCTGAATTGTGTCTGCTACCAATGGTCTGGGTCACCTGGCTGAGGTGCACTTGTTAGTGTCCCACTGTTCGTTCATACTTTTCCCTCTTCCTGTGGAAGGGAGCCACTGTGCACAGCCCCACGCTGGGGGAGGGGGTTACGCTGCACCTCCTGAGGGTGAAATAGCTTCATAAATTATTTGGAATCTTTCTTCGTGGGAAATCCATCTCTTCTGCCCAATTTATTTATTTATTCAATTATTTATATACATCATTGTGGACTCATGGATACAGGAATCATTTGCTTGTGATTCCATCCTTCTAAAGAACCAGCATGTAGCTGTGGGTCCCTTTCTGGGTTTTCTGTTCTGCACCGTCGATCTACCTGCCTGTTTCTGTGCTGTTACCATACTGTATCGACGACTACAGCTTTGTAGTGTAGTCTTGTAGTGTAGTCTTGTAGTGTAGTGTAGCTTGAAGTCAGGAATTGTGATGCCTCCAGCTTTGTGTTTCTTTTTCAACATTGCTTTGGCTATTCAGGGTCTTTTGTGGTTCCATACAACTTTTGTGGTTGTTTGTTCTAGCTCTGTGAAAAATGCTGGTGGTCTTTTGATGGGGATTGCATTGAATGTATAGACTACTTTGGGTAGTGTGGACACTGTAACAGTGTTTGGTCTTCCAGTCCATGAACATAGAATGTTTTTCCATTTCTTTCTGTCATCTTCAATTTCTTTCATAAATGGTCTATGGTTTTCAGAATACAGATATTTTATCTCTTTGGTTGGGATTATTCATAGGTATATAATTGTTTTTGGTGCGATTGTAAATGGGATTGATTCCTTGATTTCTCTTTCTGCTGCTTCATTATTGGCGTATACAAATGCAACAGAGGGACGCCTGGATGGCTCAGTTGGTTGAGTGTCCAACTGATTTCGGCTCAGATTGTGATCTCATGGTTCATGGGATTGAGCCTCAAGTCAGACTCTGTGCTGACAGTGCAGAGCCTGCTTGGGATTCTCTCTCTTTCTCTCCCTGTCTGCCCCTGCCCCACTCATGCACTCTCTCTCTCTCTCAAAAAAAAAAATAATAATAAATAAATAAACTTTTAAAAAGTGTTGATTTTGTATCCTGTGACTTTACTAAATTTGTGCCCCAGTTCTAGCAATTTTTTTGGTTTTGGGGATTTCAACAAAGCAGGAAAGAATATCCAGTGGAAAAAATACAGTCTCTTCAACAAGTGATTTTGGGAAAAATGGACAGCTATATGCAAAAGAATGAAACTGGGCCACTTTCTTACACTATACACAAAAAGAAATCCAAAATAGATGAAAGATCTAAATGTGAGACAGGAAACCATCAAAATCCTAGAGCAGAACACAGGAAGCAATCTTTTGACCTCAGCCATAACAAGTTATTTCCAGACATGTCTCCAGAGGCAAAGGAAACAAAAGCAAACATGAACTATTGGGACTTCATCAAGATAAAAAGCTTTTGCACCGCAAAAGAAACAACAAAACTAAAAGCCAGCTTATAGAATGGGAGAAGATATTTGCAAATGACATGTCTGATACAGTGTTAGTATCCAAAATCCATAAAGAACTTCTAAAACTCAGCACCCAAAAGGCAAATAATCCATTGAAGAAATGGGCAGAAGACATGAATAGACATTTTTCCAAGGAAGACATCCTGATGGCCAACAGACACATGAAAAGATGCTCAACATCACTCATCATCAGGGGAATACAAATCAAAACCACAACGAGATACCAACTCACACCTGTCACAATGGCTAACTCGCAATTTGTGGGTTCAAGCCCCACGTTGGGCTCTGTGCTGATAGCACAGAGTCTGCTTGGGATTCTCTCTCTCTCCCTCTCTCTCTGCCTCTCCCCTGCTCTCTCTCTTTCTCTCTCAAAATAAATAAACTTAAAGAAAAAAGAAACATGAAAAAAAAGTAGAACCAGCACCCATGAATAGTATTTATGAGGGAAATAACACACACTCTGAAATTATTCATTTGCTAAAACATGGCAGGAGGCTAGGAGATATTTCTTAAATATAATGATTTTATAAAGTACCTTCTAGAATGAAATGATACGTAGTTAATGATACATAGTTAATATGTAGTAAAGCTACATGCCCCCTTTCTGTAATCTCATATTACTATGCCCACTCATTTATTCACTCACACCATTAAAACTAATCCTAGGGATAGTGTCTTGATATTTACCTTTTTTCCTGATACATAGTTCAATCACTTATGTTGGGTCTTCACAATCTTGTAAATTAAAGATAAATCTGTAAACCTTATACTAGTCTACATAGCAATCCATCTACCCTGCCTGTCTTAATGAGCTGTCCACATGGGAACCAAGGATTGAACAAAATAGGCAATCTGTGTCCCTGGGAGGCCCACGTTACAGTCAGGTGGACCTTCGGTGCAGACACACATGAGTAAGAGAGCAAGAGCATTTTCAGCAGGGATGAGTGTCGTAAAGAAAGCAGAACAGAGCAAGGAGAGGGCAGGACATTCGCATAAGGGAGGGTGGGTCTGAGATGTTTGTGCCATCGTATTAGTTTCAAAGTCATTTCACTCCTGAGTCACAGTAGCAGGTATCCGTATATAATTTCTTCATGACGGCAATTGCATAAATGCACATAATTTGTGGGTAGAAATGCTATAGATCTTTTCTGCTTATGTAACAACTAACATCTTTTTACACTTGATCTTAGCCAGAAGGCCAAGAAGTAATAGAGCTTTTTAGAGCTTGCAGAACCATCCACAGACCTTACAGCATTTTATCACATCTCAACAATCCCACGGAGGAGGGATAGCTAAAGAGCACAGGGGTTTATCATCCGCTTCACTTCACAGCTGTGATGTTTTAGGAGGAGAGACCTTCAGTAGCCTGTCCAATGCTCTGAGCTAGTAAGTGGTACAAACGGGACCCACATTTAGATTTTAGGACCCCAACTTCACTGCTGCAAGCTTCTTGGCATTTACAAAGCTTGGGTTATTGAAAATCCATCTGATTTCATTCAGGCTGTCTGTGAAAATGCTATGAGTCTCAGATGTAAGGTGTATTGTCATCAGGGGCTACGGGGGGAACATTGGCCAGTCCTCCATCGGGTTAAAAACAAAGCCAGTGTTATTGTCAACTGGAGAGGTGGAAATCGGGCCCTTGCCTGACAGCTTCCCCTTCTCAGTCCCTAATAGGGAAGCAAGTTTAAAATCCAAAATCATCCAACTCTTATGCCATCCAGGTGACGAGCACTCTACTTAAGACTCTTCATTTGTTGAATCTCACCATCAACCAACATGAGTTGATCAATCAACACATATTAGCACCACCTAATTTCCAACTTCTGAATGCCAAGTTCCAGAGATACACGCAGACAGCCCTTCCCCTCATAGAGCTTAGAGTCTAGCCAAGGAGATAAATACTAAACAAATTATCCCATCCATCCCATTCATCCATCATCCATCCATTCATCCACTATCCATCTATTCGTTATCTATCCATCATCTGTCCATCCATCCATCATCCATCATCCTTCCATCCATCATCCATCCATCCATCCATCCATCCACTCAGCAAGTGTAAATGGACAAAGAGCTGGGAAGGAAGAGTCCTAGGGACTGTGGCAGTGCAGGGCAGAGGCCCAACGTAAGTTGGGGTGAGCATAAAAAAGATTCTCAAAGAAGTGATACTGAGTGTGAGCCAGACTAGAGGGCAAGAAAGTTCCAAAAAGGGCATCATTTGTGAGAAGACTTTTCACTTCTGGGAAACTGGAAGACCAGAATGGTGAAGCATGGAAAGGAGGAGGAAATGACGAGAGCTAACTTCGAGACCAGTCCCCTTTACCTCAAGCATAAAGCCCTAAGTGCAGGGCTTCTTGTGGCCCCTTGACCTCTTTTCCTCTCACTTTGCCATGCTCATGTGCCCCAACACATCCCTGTAAGACCCCAGGTGCTCACCTTTGCACCTGCCATCACAGCGCCCAGAGCATCTCTGCAGACAAGTGTGGGGCTCATTCCCTCACCTCTTTTGTCCTTGTCCATATGCCTCCTCACAGTGAGGCCCTGGCCACCCTGTTTGTACAGCAAACTCTGAGTCCCTGGGACTCCTCATGCCTGTATCTTGATCCACTTTTCCCAGGATTTTTATCTTCTAGCGTGCTGTTGATTTCCTTGTTTTGTTTGGTGTCTAACTTCCCTCGAATGTGGTCTCTGTAATGCATGGGTTTTTCTCTGTTGTGTTCACAGATGTGGCCCTAGTAGTTAGGACATTGCATGGTTCTCTCAATAAACATTGGTGGAAACAATGCAGTGGAGGACCATTGAGGGATTTTAGGCAGGAAAGTGATGTGGTAACATTTGCATTATTAAAAGATTATTGTCTGCAATGAGGTGAATGGTTTGGAGGGGAGCCAGGGTTCTAGGGAGTGACCAGGTAGGATTTGATCAAAATTCGTTTGGCCGCTATTCCTGGAGGTTGCAGAAATAGATGTGGCCATAGAGGGAATATTGTCTGTAAAATGGTTTTAGGCTTCCAGACAAAAATAAACCTTGCCTAAAAATTAGGTGACCTCCAAGGAAGAGGGCCCAGAACGACACTTGGGGGTTTGACCCCCATTACCTACGTGGGTACATAAACCATGGCCATGTAGGTAGAAGCAGGCAGCTCCCAGGGCCAGCTGTGCCTCCTGCCAGCTTCAAGCAAACGAGAGAAAGCTCTAAAATTCAGAAAACGGAGTCCATGCTGGGTAGCCAAATGCAGCACTAGAACAAACAGGAGTCATCAAAGGGATCCAAGTTTCATTACGGAAGACAGGCTCTTGGGGTTGGGAGTCTGGGACTCCAGGCATGGGACCCTCCGTGGGTAGATAAGATGTCCCCGTGGGTATCCTACTTGCTCTCAGCATACAGGAGCAAGGTCTCTGGCCACCAGGAGGGGACAGAGGCCCGGAGGTCTAAGGGTTCCCCGGGAAAAGGGACTGCTATTTCCAGAAGACAGGACCACTTCTTTCCCTCAGAACCACCTCTCCCAGGGGCCACGAGACTTCCTAGACCGACACCACGTTGAATCCCCGTCAGCACAGCCCGTGTTTGGGTCACAGGGAGCAGCAGGCCCACACTGCAAGGTGTCCTAGACATGGCGATGCTAGAACAGAAGCAGGGTTTTAGAATCTATCAGAGAGAGAGATGATAGACCTCGACTCCCTTTGTCATTGAACCACTGGGACATATGTGGCCCCGGGGAAACTTTCTCTGAGCTGCAGAGAAAAATGAGAAGGGATTCTGGGAAGGGTAGAAACCAGAGATGTCCCACTCCTGCTGGAAGCTTCTTAGACTCCTGGCAAGACTCGGGTCCTACAGATTTCTCCATAAACACTAGTTGAGATGCTCATACTCAGCAGTTCTCAAAGTAACTCTGTAGGCCCCTGGAGGTCTTCGAGACCTCACAAGGCCCCACAGGGTCAGAACCATTTGTGCGAGAGCTGGGGCTAAGCTTCACGGGCCTGCGTCTAAGAGGGTCCCATGCAGGGTCCATTGAGCTGCTGTTAGACTCTCCAAATTCATAACAATTTCTAAACAAGGGGCCCCATTTTCATTTTGCATGGGGCCCTATGACCTTTGTGCTTGGTCCTGAAGACAGTTCTTAGACAAGTGTGGTAGTTAGAGTTCTAGGACATGCCCGCACTGTGCACCCCTCGGAAGCATCCCTCTCTGAGTGGGGGGTGGGCCCAGTGTCGCCCCTGTGACTGTGCTCCATTACAAGGCCAAAGGGCTGTCGCAGATATCATCAAGGTCTCAAATGGGTGGACTTTGAGTTAATCTAAGAGATTATCTTGCATGGGTCTGTCCTAATCAGGTGAGCCCTTGGAAAACAGAGATTTTCTCCAGAGGGAGAAAGCCAACAGCCCTGCTGGGAATGGTCTGCAGGGGGGCCGCTGCCAGAAGCTGGGAGTGGCCCCTGGCGGGAGATAGCAAGCAGGCAAGGACCTTAGCCATGTGGCCACAAGGAACTGAATTCTGCCTGAACGGGTTCAGAAGAGGAGCCCAAGTGCTGACAAGAACCACATGTGGACTGCAGCTATGGGAGACCTGAGCCCAGGACGTGGCTAAGCTCTGCCCAGACTCCTTGTCCACGGAAGTCATGGGAAAACAAACGTGTCTTATTTGTGGCTGCTCAGTTTGTGGTAATTTGCTTTGCGGCCCCAGAAAAGGAGCGGGATGTTGTGTGCATCTGTCACCATGTTGGCATCTGCATGGGCGGCAAGGTGCCTGGAGCCTTAGCATGGACCCGCGCGCCCCAGGAGCCACCACCCTCTTCACTGCCACGCACTTGCAGCAGGGAAAGCCGGCTGCACCTACGAATGTCCTGGAGGGAGCAGCAGAGAGTTTCACTGTATTAGATCTTTATTTTTTTAATGTTTATTTTTTATTTGTAAGAGAGGGGGAGGGGACAGGCAGCGAGAGAGAGAGGGAGACACAGAATCCGAAGCAGGCTCCAGGCTCCGAGCTGTTGGCACAGAGCCCGATGCGGGGCTCGAACTCACGAGCTGCGAGATCATCACTTTATTAGGTCTTGGACCTTGAGCACGTGTCTTTTTAGTCCCTGTTTCTGCTGCCAACTGGAGCTTGCTGGCTGTCTCAGGAAGAGTACTGTGTTGGTGGCTCAATTTGCAGCCGAACTAACCACTCCTCCCACCGAGCACCAATGTGCTTGGAGAGATTTCTTTTTTTTTTTTTTTTAATATTAAATACAATTTATTGTCAAACTGGTTTGCATACAACACCCAGTGCTCATCCCAACAGGTGCCCTCCTCAATGCCCGTCACCCTCTCTCCCCTCTCCCCCACCCCCATCCACCCTCAGTTTGTTCTCAGTATTTAAGAGTCTCTTATGGTTTGCCTCCCTCCCTCTCTGTAACTTTTTCCCCCTCCCCCTCCCCCCTGGTCTTCTGTTAAGTTTCTCAAGATCCACATATGAGTGAAAACATATGCTATCTGTCCTTCTCTGACTTATTTCACTCAGCATAATACCCTCCGGTTCCATCCACGTTGCTGCAAATGGCCAGATTTCATTCTTTCTCATTGCCAAGTAGTATTCCATTGTGTGTGTAAACCGCATTTTCTTTATCCGTCCGTCAGTCAGTGGACGTTTAGGCTCTTTGCATAGTTTGGAGAGATTTCTAAGAGATGGCCAGTACTTGTTCAGACGTGGGTGCTCAGCGGACGTTCCGCAAATCCATCCCTTCAGCGACAGTAAGTGGCAGTATTTGTTGTCAGCACTGAAAATCTGAATGTTCAGGTGAAAGTTAGAATTCAGGACAACTTACCATGCTCCCATGAGCTTGAGGTGCCCCCGTGCTTCAAGACGCTGCTCCTGAGATGTGGTGATCTTAACACGTGTGATCTTAACAAGGGTGATTTAAAAAAACATTGATAAAATTTATGATGGCTTGGAAGATTTGCATAACCCTGGCGAACCAGTAATTTCCAGGTGACAGTGCATGGCAGCACAAAACCATCCTTCAAAGGGCAAAGCCGACCAACGCGCTTCAATGTGGTCATGAACAAGTTTATTTCTGCGGCCCCGGATTCCACAGTTACCCCGTGAGACACCGCCGCTGTCTGTGTTTCGGTGGAGAAGCAAAGGAAAAAACCCACGACCTCCTGAAAAGGCCCTTATAACACTGCTCCCTCCTGCAACTGCACATCTGTATGAGGCTGGTGAGGCTGGACTTTCTTCTTGCATTCCAACCAGAACAACACGCAGCAACAGACTCAATCCAGAAGGAGGATGAGAATCCGGCTGCCTTCATTGACCAAGGCATCAAAGACATTTGCAAAAATGTAAAAAATAATGCCATTCTTCTCACTGATTTTTTTTAAGAAAATACACTTATTTTCATACAGATATGTTACTTGAATTAATGGATAATGGATTTATTATAGTTATTTTTTAAATTAAATATATAAACATTTTCATACCTTTAACCTCTAAAACAATAGTAAATATGACCCTTAGAAACAAAATCTTTTTGTTTTCCCATGTTTTTTTAAAAAAAATTTTAATATTTATTCACTTCTAAGAGAGAGAGAGACAGAGTATGAATGGGGGAGGAGCAGAAAAGAGAGGGAGACACAGAATCCGAACAGGCTCCAGGCTCCGAGCTGTCAGCACAGAGCCCGACGCGAGGCTCAAACTCATGAACCACGAGATCATGACCTGAGCTGAAGTTGGACGCTTAACCGACTGAGCCACCCAGGCGCCACTCCATGATTTTTTTTTTTAATGCTAATTTATTTATTTTTGAGAGTAGGGGAGAGGCAGAGAAGGGGAGACAAAGAATCCCAAGCAGGCTCTGTACTGACAATGTAGAGCCTGACGCAGGGCTCAAACTCGTGAACCATGAGATCATGACCTGAGCTGACACCAAGAATCAGACACTCAACCCACTGAGCCACCCAGGCGCCCCATGTTTTCACATGATTTTTGATAGTATAAAGGGATCTTGAGGCCAAGAAGTTTGAGAATGGCTGATCTCACCTGACCTCGTGGCCCACAGTAAGGGACCAGGCTGGGAGAGGGAGAACACCTCAGTGTCGGTCACAGGCTGAACTGAGTCCCCCAGAAGATCAAGTCCTGAGTCCCAGTACCTGTGACTGGGACCTCATTTGGAAATAGGGTCATTACAGAAGTAATGAGGTGGTGATGAAGCCATCAGTATGACAAGTGTGACCGGTGTCTCTATAAAAGGCGACATGTGGAGGCAGAGACAGATGTGCATAGGCGATGGTGTGAAGATGGCCACGTGGAGGGAGAGCTGTGTGTGCCAGCCGAGGGCACCAGGACTGCCGGCCCTGGCCAGGAGCTGGAAGAGGTGAGGAAGAGCTGTCCTTGGAGCCTCAGAGGGAGCACCGCCCTGCTGATGCCCTGATAGTGCATGTCAGGTCTTGGAGGCTGTGAGACAGTCTGTTGGTGTTGTGCAGTCAGCAGCCTGCGGCGCTGTGATTTGTCAGCCTTGGGACATGGACGCCCATGTGGATGCCCCTGTGCCGCCCCACACGGGTCCCCGGGTGATTTCACTTGTACCCCCCGGCCCTGCACCAGGGGGACGGGTGACATTCTGTCCATTGTACACGTCAGGGAACCAGAGGTGCACGGGACCCCAGACATCCGGGTCGTGCTCTTGCCCAGACCTGCTCCCTCAAGGGCTCAGTGGCCAGACTCAGGATTGTCTGTCTTTGGCCTACAGCAGTCTTTGGCCAAAAGCACTCCATTTGCCGAGGCAGAATTTATCCTTTAGTTGTGTTATTCATACCAGTGAGGTAATTATTATTTAATTGCATTGGCCGAGTTCCTAACTGTAAAGTTAATTAATAATTATTATTTTTTGCCAGGAACATTCGTTCAGTCAGCGTTAGGAGCCGTCAGTTTTCTCAGTGAATGTGGGAGCGCAGCCCAGCAAACACCGGCGGTTGGGGCTTCAGTTGGCAGGCAATGGAGGGGCCGGAGGGCCGGGGACCTGACCCGCCCAGGGTGACCCACGCGGAGAAGGGCGGCCGGGTGGGGGGGGGGGGGGTTGGGCGCACATGGGACCTGACCAGAGAGGGCAGAAAAGAGGGAATGGAGGAGGTGAGCCAACCTGTGCTCAGAGGAGTGTGTGGAGGCTGCCCAGGAACTGGCAGGGCCTGGAGGCTGGCTCATCCCACACTTTCCGCGCTGCCACATCCCACAAGCCCGGCTCGCTTGGCGGCAGGAAGCGTGCCCTGCTGCTGTTTCTGGAGATACTTGTGGAATCTGTGACTTGCCCGGGATACCTGCTCTTCAGGAACAGGACAGATCCCACTGGGGCGGCCCACACTCTCTTCCTCAGGCTTACTTCCTGTTTACCCTGTGGGGGCGCTGGTGTCTCCTCCTCGCCTCCCCCTCCTCTTCCTCACCTCTACTCCCTACTCTTACGGACCTAGACTTTTTGCTTTTTCTCTCTTTTCCGCTATGAAAGTCTACCTTTCAGGAAGATTCTGAGGATCTTTCAGATTAATGTGTTAATGATTCTCCTCAGGGGAAGGGAAGCTTGAGGTTTTAACAGGGACAAAATTGCATTAACTTAAGAGGAAGCTGTGGCTCGCTGGTGACAGAATGTCAGTGATCTGGCAGATTTATGAAAAAGGGCCTTATGGCCCCGCCCATGAAACCACACGGTCTACCCGCCATGAACACTGGCTGGTGAGGCATGTCCTCCCTATGCCTCAGTCTCCCCCACACACTTCCTAGGAAGTTCTTCCTGTTCAACTCGTATTCTCCGTAGCTGAGCCTGACATAGCTGGGGCCCCAGACTCGGGTGTTTGGCACGGAATGATGGGCAGCTGGCCTGGGAAGCAGCACTCCCGGGCACCCTGGCCCTGCCCGGCATGAGTCCCGGCTCTCTGGAGAGTGACCTGACCATGCACTTCCATGAGGCTGGGAAGGGGGGTGCAGGGCCTGGCGAGGGAGCACGCCCGCTTTCCGTCCTTGACGGTTTGTCATGCTCGTTTCTATTTCACAGCACACGAATTCATTAAGAAGCCGGAGGTTGCACTTCCTTCCCCCTGGCGAATAACTTCCATGTAATTTGGTGGAGAGGCTACTCTTAACTGAGGTCACCCAGGTCACCCACACCTCCTGCCACTTGGTGGGCATGGGCCCAGGGCCCGGACAGCAAGTCCTCCAGGGTCCCCCACCAGCCTGTCTGCACAGGGTCAATGTGAGGCCTTCTTCTCCTGCCAGGCCGCACTCACTGGGGTATTTCATGATTCTTTCACGTGGCAGAAATCACGGAAGTGCGTCGGTGTGGAGGGAAATCATAAGCAATTGATTCAAATTGGAGAAGCCAGTTGATGAGACGCGTTTTCCCTGGTGATTTGTGTTAAGTGCACAAAATCAGGCCAGCCTTTGTGTTGTAACCGAGCCGCTCTCACAGCGGACAAATATTTCCTACCTAACAATTAACTTGCAGATGAGTCCATCTGAGCTATCCAGAGGGCAGATTACCCAGTTGTTGGATTATCCCGGACCCTCGTCTGCCCTCATTACATCCCTGCAGATAATGAGAAGACTCCCTCATGGCAGGATTGAGAAGGTGCCTTTATAATGCGTCGTCTGACTCTGTGTCCGATCATTCCTTCCCCGGCTTCCCCCCAGGGTGCTTGGTCATGTCAGTATCCGGGGGGAGAGAAGGTAGCTCGGGTTGTCAAGGGCACACAGTGAGTAGGCTGTGCCCTGGCAGCTGACCGCACTCCTGTTGTCTTTGAGGCCAACTCTGTGCTTTTTCTCTTGGACGCTGTCTTTGTGCTCTACACTGGAAAATGAAGTGCAGACTCCATCTGGAATCTCATGGTGTTCTCTTTGGAACACACTGACCATCGCTATTCAAAGAGTTTGCATTCTTAGATGCCCTGTCACTTTCTGTCATCTATTCCAGTTTTGCTGGAGACATCCTCGGGAATTGGCTCCACGATTAGCTATTATGTGCTCGTGTTTGATTGTGAACACGTTTCTGGCAGGCGTGCCAAGGAAACTTGGTGCCGTGTCTATGGAAGACCCTTAGTTGACCAGCTTGGGGATGAGCCGGAATGTCGGTCATCTGAACGGACCATTTCTTCACAGATGGGCAGGTCACCATAATGGAGTCAACTTGGTAACCTGATGGCTGAAAGGCCAGCCCTTAAGCTGCCTTTCACCAGCCAGTAGATGGGAGGGGTCAGGGTGTGGCCCGCCTCGCCTGCCAGCCGCCCCTTCTTATTGAGGGCGGTGTTCACACCGCAAAAGTCAGACGAGACACTGAAGACTTGTCACAAGGCTTTATATTCTCCGTAACCTGTATGGAGAGCAATGATGGCCTTACCACTTGGAATTTGTTAAAATCTAAATTCAGTAGTTACCACCAGCTGGGGTGTGTGACTGCCTTCTTCCGCCTGTGGGTCTGAGTTTGAATTCTTACACTGTCCGGCGTTGCCTTACCAGTGAGCACTTGGCATTTGGCATATTTGCCATAAGTTGAGAAGTTTGTATTCCTCGGTATTGGGTCCAGACATAGGGAGACTGGTTAGAAGGCCATTGTGTTGGTTGTCGCCCGTCACATAAATTAAGACAGCTATTTCCTGTGCACTTTCAAATACAATCCAATAACCTGGTAAGTTCTCCCTCCAATGAGAAATCTGACGTTAGTTAGTATAAGAGGGAGGAGGTGCCCAAAAGGTGTGTTTGCAGGCATGGTGGGAAAGAGAGTATCGTCTCTCCGATGGAGACAGGTTCCGCCTACGTGGTGTTTCATGAGCCGTGGGCATCGTCCCAGACTTCAGTCCTGCCTTTCTAGTGACTCCAAACAAACAAAGTTCATCTGATCCTAACACAGGCTTTATTTCATGAAAGCAGGTCACATCCAAAAAGAATCGGAAGGCTATTTCTTGGACTTTCCAGACGAGCGAGGACGTTGCGTTGGTGTTGATTACACCGAGGGCACTGTCCGAGGCCTTCAGGTAGAATGTCATTTGAAGTAGACGTTGAATTAGAGCAGAGGATTCCACTCTCTGCGAAATTGGAGGCTTTTCAGACCGCTGTGAGCAGCATGAGAAAATGCTGGAATGTGGCAAAAGGCCGTGGCCAGGAATGGGAGCAGGAGAAGTTTAGTCCAAGGAGGATCCTGGGCCTCTCACATCAGAGGAGCCTCGGACGAGCGGGCAACCAGGGGGAGGAAAGACGTAATTACAGGGAGAGCAGGCGCATGGCTGGTGCGTAGGGCTGTCATGTGCTGTGTAGATAAACCTTGTAGGACGGACGTGCACAGTCGGAGAGCAGAGCTGCGAGTCCGGGACGAGAGACAAGACCCTGGCAGGCACGGTGGCCCCCATACGTGTGGCCAGCACCGTTGCGAACAGGGAGACGGATCTTGATGCAAGAGACAGGATCAGTGGGAAACCAAGGAACATAGTGGGAAAACCCTAAGGATGTGGGGAGAAATGACAACCAACAGGGGCCTCAAGCTTAGGAGGTAGCACAAAACTATGAAAGGCATGAAGAGATCTGAGTCTACAGTGGAATGTGAGGGTGCAGGAAGGTGAGCAGAGGCCAACACACGGCCATGGAAGGATAAGAAGACGCCCCTGTTGCTTCTCTAACCAGTGAGCAAATGACAGATTCACTGCAGATTCTGGGACACGTGTGGGGAACAACCAGACAGTGTGTCCAGAGGCCTGGGTGTGTACGTTTATTCTGAATGGGACTCCGTCCACCGATTCCCAGTAAGATTCAGCCCAGCCTCCTCTCTGGTCTCCGCTTCAGGGCCAGGGACGTTGTCTTTGCCTCTGGCTGCGGGGCTGTGAGGAGGACAAGTAGGGGGCTACGTACAGCACCCTGCACGCCCCCCACCGATAATCACTGCCTGGATGAGTCCACACACGACTGAAGAGATGTGCGTATGCACACAAATCACACTCCCAACCGCACATGGGACCTCCCACGCCATGCACTCAGGAAGTATTCCGTTCAGATACAGCGTCCATGTTAGTGCTGCTCATTCACTCCTGGACACGCAGGAGAACTGCATTTTCCCGCGAGGCGAGGCCTGGCATGGTGATGAGGACCGTGGACACGTGTCACTCCTGAGTGGACACACTGCAGGGTGGGGTCTCCAGGCTCCCTTTCCCCCGTGATTGTGGAAGCACTGGCTGATATGGAGAGGGCATAAGATAGAAGATTCCAGAAGGCTGAGCCAGCACATGATGGGCGGCCCTGCAGAGCATCCTTGACCCACAGCTTGAGCTGCAAAGTGCTGAGAACCAGGTTAATTATGTCAAACCATGGAGGCTTTGGTGCCGGCTGTCACAGCGGCATGACTGGACCTACCCTGATTAGAAGTGGCCTCTGCAGTTCATCTTCCTTGGGTCCAGGCACGCTTGAACCGGGACAGGCCTGGGACTGGAGTCAGAGTGGACACAAAACCTCCTGGAAAGAAGGCTGCCTGGCATTGCTTACCGTCTCCGAAGAATGGCGCTCGCCCCCCGGGAGAAGTGCCTTCCTGAGCTGGTGCGGGAAGGGAGCCTGAGGCTCCCCCACCCTGCTGCCCGTCGGTGGCAGACCTGCCTGTCAGGCACAGATGCCACGGTGCTCACCACACATGCAGCCCTGCTCCCTGAGGCCACCCCGCGCATGGGAGCCGGTGCGCCCTCCAACGGGGGAAGCCCAACAGACAGGCACACACCTACCACTGGCTGCCTCCTCTCAGCGGCCAGTCACCTAATGATGCCCGCGTCAGGGTGGGGGCTTGGACAGACAAACACTGGAAGGGGAATGGGCCCCACTCTGGGGAGGGAACCCCAGGACAGCAGCTGCCTGTCGGTCTCCCCGAAGCGGGCACGTGAGCAGCCTGGCTCACGGCCACCTGCCTCCCAAGACAAGGGCACTTACTGGTGCCTCTACTCAGAGAGACGCCGGATAAGGGGGAAGGGGGTGGGAGGGTCCGGGAGGTCCGCGTGCCCTGCGCTCAGGCACGAGACCTGCACGTCTGGCCATAAACATCAGCCTGGCTCAGTTCGGCTCCCGTGTGCTGTGTGGACCGGGGCTGAGGTGCTGGGAGCACGTACTGCCAGGCGGATGCGGGCTTGGCCCCACCTTCCGGCCATTTCCTCGGCCGTGAGACAGAGAAGGACAAGCCTGCAGCCGCGTGGACCGCGGGATGATGCACGTCCAAGTTCTCAGTAAGCTGCAAAGAGCGAGTCTGTGCTCTTACAACGCTGACAACTCTGAGCGGCGTTGACGGCAGGCAGGGAGGGCATCCAGCCTCCTTGACCCGGCACAGGCCCCCGGCGGCCGTCAGCCGACCTCGTGGGGCTGGTTGAGGGTCATCCTGTCCCCGTCTGCCACTGCCTGTGTGGCCTGCACGGCCGCGTGTCTAGACTCAGGCCCCACCGCCCGGCACACGGCCTTCTCGCCCCGTGGCCTTGTGGGTGACCGCCCTGCCAGGCCCTGTGTCTTCAAGAGCAGCCTCTACGTGACTGGAGACAATGGTGGCACCATAACCAGAGCCAGGAAATGGTTGTGAGCTGGTAGTTTCTTCCAGAACAGGCGTTCTGTGCCCTGAGCGCAGTTACCCCAGGAAAATGTTTGGCCAACCTACCCCCTGTTCCGTACTCTCTCCCTTCGCCTCCTGACGTGGGCCAGGGTTGGGAGGGGCTGCAAGTTCAGGGGCTGGTGGGAGACAGCGACCGTGAGGCCAGCAGCCTGTGTGCCTGAGTGCCCCCCGGACTCTGGGTCCACGTCCCGCAGACATTTGCCGTGAAGTCAGTGCCGAGTCCTGACAGGGTTTTTTATTTTTTACTTTTTTGTATTCCTCTCATTTCTGTTGAAATGTGACACTCAAATTTGAGACGGGAGCAGAGATCAACAAACCCTGTCAGCCCTTGTCAGCCCAGGTGTGACAGTACCAGCTTCCTAAATTACCGCTAATCCGCCGGGGTCTCTGGATCCGCAGCCTTCATCGAGCTGTTTGCTCACATTCAGTTAACACTTCACATCTCCCCTTCCGAGGTGTCACTGTTTGCCATTTAGTGAGTAGGCAGAACCGTGAGAGCGCCGTGAAGCACACAGATTTGGGACGCCGAGAAAGCTGATTAGCTATTCAGGGGGAATAATCTTATTGAGAGCAGTGAGTGCCGCGTAGAGAATGCTTCTCCCTTCCCGGTAACAATCTTCTAATTATGTTGTCAGGCTTGCTGTTGGGTTCTCCCCCTGTGCCATTAAGAAACCGTTTTCTGTGTTAAGAAAGAGATTTCCAGATTGTGATGCTGTTTGCTGATTTTTTTTTATTGTTTAAAGAATCTGTATGTATTAAACCAAACATTAAAAAATGACTCATGTGCAGCATAATTACTTGGGACGCGGCCCGGCGACACGGGTGGGGGTGCGGGCGGAAGGGGTGCACGGGGTGCTCGCGCGGGGTGGGGGGCAGGCGAGAGCTGGAAACGCACGTCAGTGTGCCTCCGACCCACGCAGCCAGGGGGTCGGCAGGGGCCGGTAGTGCAGTGCGGCTGGAGGATCCCAGTCCCTGCCTGAAAGGGATGAATCACGGAGCCAGAAGACGGTGCCCACCCTGGAGCTGCGCCCTCTGATCTCAGACCCGAGTCGAGTGGGAGAGAGTCGGGGGCCAGGCGGAGTGCGTGCCAAACTCTGGGGGACACTTCTCTTTGTGGGCAGGCAGTGTCTTCCTTCACACTACGTACTACCTGCTAACTTAAATAATGACTGGCAAGGAGCTTTTTCTTAATCTCTGCATGAGCCAGGGCACAAAGAGTGGGTATCAACAGGTTGCGTTATAACAAATCTCAAAAAATAAACCTTGAAACCAAAGCTCCACGTGCCGTGCAGCAAATACAGTGTTTCTGGGGGTCTCCTCACTGGGACTCTGTACGTACTCATCACGAGGACTCGGGCTCCCTTTCTCTTGCTATGGGAGGAGTGTAGGCAGTTCCATTTGGAATTAATGTGCTTGGGAGCTTGATGACAACACCAGCTGGTGTGTTTACGGGGGGGGGGGGGCCAGAGAGTGGTACCAAAAAGACCCATCTCGTAGTTCTGACCTACATGTCAGGAGGACTCTGTTATTCGTCAATCACTGAGCAACCAAGCAAGTGAAACAAGCAAGTGAGGCTGGCTCCGTGCCTCCTCGATGCTGGGCGCGGCTTCCTGGGATGGCGTCAGCGTGGGCAGAACTGAGCCTGGGCCATCTTGGACGAATGCGTCACCTCTCTGAACCTTACAAGTAAGAATGAATATTCACTTCAGCATTGTTGTGAGGCTCAAAAGAAATTGCCCGACACCAGTAGGTGCTCATTAAATCGTACATTTTCTGACGTGGTCGGTCAGGCCACCAGATACCGATTTCCAGTCGGGCTGTCTCTCCCTCTGCGTTTTGTTGCGTGTTCTCGGTGAGCGAGACGCACACACAATTTGAAAGATGCGGAAGAGTCAAGTTCTGGGGTTCATCATTTTGAGGCCCAGCTACTCCCTCTTTTACATCTCGGGGTTGGACCCCGGGACTGGAGCTCACTCAACACCAAGCCATAAACCCAGGGAAGATGAGGACCCCCCAGCGGCATTCCACTGTTGCAGGGGTTACCATGAGTCCCCTGACCAGGCTGCTGCTAACTGGTTATTTTCAACACCTTACATTGCATCCAAGGCTACTGTGCGTATGTTTGAACACACGTGGTTTGCACCTGAGTTGGCGTATATGATAGATAAATTCCCTCAAGTGCAATTTCTGGGTCAAAACGTACATGTATTTTTTATAGGAAATGGCCGAATAGCTCTCGGTAGATTCTGTACCGACTTGCCTCCCCTCAGACCCCGTCAGAGAGCATATCTCCCCACGTCTGACGTCCACACCAGTTCAAGATGCTCTCTGACTTTTTGATCTTTGCCGACCCAAGACAGAAATGATGGTGTCTCACTGTGGTTATAATTTGTATTTCTCTTTTTATGAGTAAAGTTGGTAGTTTTATGTGTAAGAGGCATTTGTGTCTCATTTTCTGTGAACTGTCTGCTTATATCCTGTGACCATTTGCTCTAATAGATTGCTGGTCTTTCGCTCATTGATTTGTGGAAGTTCTTTATCTACTAGACAAATTAGCACTTTATAATATGAGTTTGAATATTTTGATCTGGTTAGTCATTTGTCTTTTCTCTTTGTTCCCGTTCCTTTTGTAATTCAACATTTTTTTTTCAAATTTTTTGTGTAAGGTGAGTCAAAGACTTCTTAGGTGTGACACCAAAAGCACGATCTGTAAGAGAAAAAAAATGATAAATTGAACATAATCAAAATTAAGGACTTCAGCTCTTCAAAGGGCACTGTCAAGACAATGGAAAGACAAGTCACACACTGGGAGAAAATATTTGCAAATCATATATCTGATAAAAAAAAAAGACTTGCATCCAGAATACATAAGGAACTCTTAGAACTCAATAATAAAAAGACAAATAACCCAATTTAAAAAGTGGGCGTAAATATCTGAACAGACATTTCACCAAAGAAGAGACATAAATGGCCAGTGAGCACATTAAGGGACGCGCAGCATCATTAGTCATAGGAAGACGCAGACTGAAGCCGTAAGGGGACAGCGCTTCACACCCACTAAGCAGGGCATCAGTGGCTAGACTGACAGCAAAGCGCTGGGGAGGATGTGGGGCAACTGGTCTCCACAGGTTGCCGGTGGGGACATCGGATGGAGCGGCCGCTTTGGAATCCGTGTCGGCAGCTCCTTTAAAAGGTGACACGGTTTACCATATGGCACAGCCGTCGCGCTCCCCGGTGTCTACCAGGAGACCCAAGCACAAATGCACGTCCACACGATGACCCGCACACGGTGTTCATAGCAGCCTGCACCGTAGCCCAAATGCACAAGAACCCAGTGTCTGCGGGAGGCTGCAGGGACACACACACACCCCAGGACGTTATTCAGGAGGACAACGGAGCACGCTGATGACGCACACAACGCCGTGCACGGCAGAATAACTCTCCTGAGTGAAGGAAACCTCACAAACGGTGTGCACACGTGTGCCTCTGTTTACACAACCTTCCAGAAAGTGCACTCATCTTCAGAGGTGACTGGAGAGTGTGCTGTGGCAGAAGTCAGGATTGTGACCGCATGTGGTGTCTAGGTTGTGGGGGTGGCTTCATGGCAGTCCACTCATCAAAACCATCAGATGGTTTGCTTCCCGAATGTGGGTTTACCGTACAACAGATAACCCCCAACAAGCTGCTCAGGAAAGGGGGAGGTTGTGTGAGGAGCAGTCTTATAGGTTCTGGGTCTTGGGGTCATGAAAACAATTCTGTGTTTCTTCTAGTATTTTCTGTAAAGCCACACAGAGACTTCACAGCTTCATCTGTCGCTTGTATGTGGTCCTACCTGCGGTGCATACAGTAAAAATCCAGCTTTTTTTCCCGACCAGGCAACGTCGTTTACTGTAAAAATCGATCTTTCTACACACCCCCAAAGTGCCATCTGTCATGAAGTTTAAGCCCTGATTGTATTCGGCTCTGTTTCTGGACTTTCCTTTTTTATCTTTCTGTCCATCTACTTTTGTACCAGCATCACCCTGTTGTGATTTCTGTAGCTTTCAAAATATATTTTAATATTTAATGTGGAAAATCGAGTGATTTCTTTATTACTTCTAATTTTTAAAACATCTGACTATTCTCGCTGTTTTGCTTTTCCAAATTCAGAGCCCGTGTATCCTCCTGCCTGTGCTCTGTGAAAGGTGGTATTGATCAGGTGTGCCGAACGGTGTAGACCGCCTCAGGGAGGGGGCAGCTTGACACTCTTGACTTTTCCTGTCACAGCCCTACTTATCCTAGAACTTTTCCATTGACTTGTCTCTCCAGTAGTGTTTTAATTTATTTCATATAACAGGTCTCCTTTTCAATGAAGTATTTTAAGACCCTGTGGAAATTTAAAAATGAGATGGTCATATGTGGCCCTGTTGCTTGCTGAGCAGGTTACCAAGCCTGTTAACCTGTTTGCATCCCGGCCATCCTGTCACCCCAGACGTCATGCCACCTTCGCCGAGACAAGCCTGGCAGGAGAGGCAGGTGCACACAGACTGTGCAGTGTCCAGGCAGGCCTGGCCGAGACCCTGCGACTCTGCCTGGGCGCCGGGACACCGAGGAGCTCCGGGAAGCAGGCCGGCCTCCTCCACGACCAGGCTGGCACCTGCCGCGTTCCCTCCCCAGACTTGAGCTATTTTCCGATTCTTGACTCCCTGGCCCACCGTCGAATCCACCAACGCTGCTCGATACCTTCCAGTAAGGGCTGTGAGGGCCGATCAAACTCACATTAGGCCCAAAGGACAGACCTCAGCGCCTTCTGCTGGGCCCCTAACGCTCTGCTTAGTTGTAAGAGTAGTAACGGCCATCGAGGCCTGGGTCAGACATCCTGACAGCACATCCTGCCCCAGCACCTCAGTGGGTCAGGTGTGGCGCTGTCCTGTGTGCAGACAAGCAACCTGATGGGACGGGAAGTTCCACAGCTGGGAGGGGTCGGGTCAGGTTCGAGCCCATGCATTTTTGCTGCAGGGCCTAAACCCCAAAGCTGTTCATCCATCATCACACATTTACTTTTTACTCATTTCTTTATTTGATTATTTACTTACTTATTTATTTTATTTAAATCCAAGTTAGTTAACATACCATGTAGTATTGGCTTCCGGAGGAGAACCCAGTGATCGTGTCTTACATATGACACCCAGTGCGCATGCCAGCAGGTGCCCTCCTCAGTGCCCATCACCCTTCTAGCCCATCCCCCACCAGCTCCCTCCAGCAACCCTCAGTCTGTTCTCTGTGTTTAAGAGTCTCTTCTGGTTTGCCTCCCTGTCTGTTTTTATCTTCTTTTCCTTCCCTCCTATGCTCATCTGTTTTGTTTCTTAAATTCTACATATGAGTAAATCATATGATATTTGTCTTTCTCTGACTGAGTTATTTCACTTAGCATAACGCCCTCTAGTTCCATCCACGTTGCTGCAAATGGCAAGATTTCATTCAATTTCATACTTTTTGATTGCCGAGTAATACTCCATTGTGTATTTACACCACATCTTCTTTATCCATTTGTCGTTTAATGGACATCTGGGCTCTTTCCGTACTTTGGCTATTGCTGATAGCGCTGTCATAAACATTGGGGTGCAGGTGCCCCTTTGAATCAGCATTTCCATATCCTTTGGGTAAATACCTAGTAGTGCACTTGCTGGGTGATAGGGCAGTTCTGTTTCTAACTTTCTGAGGACCCTCCATGCTGTTCTCCAGAGTGGCTGCACCGGTTTGCACTCCCACCAACAGGGCACCGGGTTCCCCTTTCTCCACATCTCACCAACACCGGCTGTATCCTGAGTTGTTAAGGCATCCGACTTCTGCTCGGGTCGTGGTCTCGTGGCCCGTGAGTTGGAGCCCCATGTCATCACACATTTAAAGCAGGGACAAGGAAGGCTCGCCACCTGAAGGAGCAGGGGAGCTGGAGTGCTCTTGACCTCGAGGCGGGATTTCTAGGGAACGCTTGCAGAGGGGCAGGCCGGCCCTGACCCCAGGTGCTCCTGGACGAGGCTCTGCTGAGGCTGGCTGGCAACGCGACGCAGGGAAGTGAGTCAGCCTTTGCCCCAAAGCGGGGGTTTGAGGGAGGAGACAGGAGCGGGGTGAAGCCAGGTCCTGGAGGTGGAGGGAAGCGTGGGAGGAGCACGAGGAGGGGTGGGGGCCCGCGGGGGCAGCAGCCTGAGGGCACACTCAGTTTGGTCCTCTCTGTACTTCCCAGAAGGGGCCCCCTCCCCACCTGGGAGAGCTACAGAGAAGGAAAGGCAGAGAGAAAGGCCTGAATGGGAACAGAACCAGATATTTCTAATTCTTGGAATTGCCCACACCTCGCGGTGGGCAATTCACTGCGGCTCTGCTCTAATTAATAAGGCATTACACGTCATTTCTATTTAGCGGCCACTGTGCTAACATCGCCCCCACATGCTCCGCTCACCCCAGTTACAGAACGCCCCGTGGAGAGGGGAGGAGGCGGGAAGGAAAAGGTCAGGGTGTGCGTGCCCTGGCAGTCACCACTTAGCATGTGGATCGTCCTCCCCGTCTCCACAAACTTAGCAGCATGGCCTTAACCTGTGCTTATTTCTGTGGCTGGTGGGATTTCTGTTGGGCTTTGATCACGTTTGCTCTTAAAGCTACAGACGGCCTGGTGACATGGGGCTTGATAGATGGCTGGGCATCTCTCCTCCTGCTCCTGCCTTCAGCTCCCAGCCCAGAAGCACTGGGATCCCATGTCCCTTTTCTGCAGGAATAAAGTGCACGGAGGTATTAGTCTCTCTGAGCTGCTTGATCATGGTCCTGGGTTCTCTCTCATGCATCGGAAGCACAGAAGACAGAATTTTAAGACAGAAAGACCCGGAGAAATCATTAGGCCTGGCTTCTATCTCCTGAATGAGGGGTTCAGCAGAGCCCGAGCTCCGTGGCAGTGCTGTTGCCCTGTCTCCCTCACAGGGTTCATGAACCGTGCGCGCTAGCCCAAGGAGCCGTCACGGCCACCGTGACTACAGGCAGGGCACTCCACTTGTATGAGCAGCTCTTTTGTGGAAAAGCTGGATCCTGCCTGCCCTGTGTCCCAAGTGTTAGGAACGGTTCCCTAGCAGCTGGCATAGGAGGGCATACTTCATAAACCAGAACGTTCCACGCAAGGCTGACACAGGTCCACTGTTTTCTGTCTGAGGAGCTGGCAGAAGAAAATGCCTGAGTCTTGGGGGAGATTGGGTTCCCGCTGCCTGGCGTGTGGTGGGGGCTTTGCTGAAGACACAACTGTGCACGGACGGACACCTGATCCACAGACAGACATCCAGAGAGCGGGATGGTCTGTGGACTCCTCCTGACAACTTGCTAATGGGCCACGTGGGCGAACGAGTGTGTGCATGTCGAGAGGCGGGTGCGGAGCTGGGGCCCTGGGTGCAAGTGTGGGCTTTGGAGAGAGGGGGCTGTGTCCGTGTCTGGGAGAACGTGCCTGAATGTGGAAGAGAGAAGCAGGGGGGACTCCTGGCACAGACCAGCGAGGTGAAGGCATTCGCCCTCCTGACCCCTTGTTTTTGGAAGTGGTCGGTGAGGCCACTGGGCTTTGGGGTGCACGTCCCGGTGGGGGAGGAAGGAGGTTGTCAGGAGCAGCGGGGCGGCAGACAGAGGATACCTAGTCTCTGTGTCCACCACCCCAGAGAGGAGCCGGGAAGATGCACGTCCCCTGCAGTGACGCGGGGTTGCAGGGTGGCTGTGGGAAGGAAGGATGGGAGGGCAGGGTCCCTGCCGGGACAGGGGAGCTGCAGACCCCCATGTGCCTGCAAGACAGTGTGTGAGGGGCACGGCCCCAGACACAGGGTGGGCCGAGGCAGGGAGCTGAGTCACCTGGACTCGAAGCTTCCCCAAATCACGGGTGAGGCCCCAGAGGCCATTGCCAGGGCCGTGGGCCACACACAGGAGAGGCCAGTGACAGAGAGAGAGACAGGGAGATGGAGAGAAACATAGACCTTAGCAAGAAAGAGATCGCATCGGTGTCCAAGCACTTGGTGTGACTTCAGCAAGTCACCTGGGACCCAGAGAGCTTGGGGTGCATCTCTGATCTGACCGTTGCCACAAGCTGTGGCTCTCGGCCAGACCCCACAGGTCACCGGGACTCAGGGCCCACCTGCCTGGCACTTCAGGATGATGCCAGAACTCGAGGAGACCTGTGGCTTCCTGTGGGAGGTCCTACACAGCCCTACTGTCTTCCTCTCGAGTCACATCATCCCCAAAGGCTCTTATCTACACCCCGTTTCGGTGTGAAACCACAGAGCCCTGGAGGAACGTGGGTGCATTTGCCCTGGAGCAGCAGGCAAGACCGCGATGCAGTCAGCCACATGTGGGCCATCGTCCGTCCCAACTGGCTATGACATCAGAGGCGGAGGGAACCCTGCATGCTGGTAACAAGCCCACCCCCAGAGAGAAGCCTGAAGACTGATGCGCAAAGACACTTGCCGCGGGGCTCGGTGTTGGGGCCGCAGCCACAGGAGGGCAGCCGGGGGCACAGGCCGCCCGCGCGCATCACACTCACTTGGGAGCCGGCAGACACTGGCGTGGGCTCTGCCCCACCGTCTGGAATCAGACCTTCCGGGAAGCTGCTAGATGGTGTGTCCCCCACCAGCCTGGGGTCCCATGGCACCCCGTGACCTCTCGTGCCCCCGGAGGACCTTCTTCATGTTCAGGTGTGAGGCTCCAACAGTTTGACCCTGGTTTCTGCCTGGGGTGCAAGTTCCCGACTTGGAGGGTCACCGTGAGTGGTCAGGAACACACCCCGTGGAGTCAGGACACAGGGCAAACCCAGGTCCCTAGCTCGCAGTACTGGGCAGGAGGCGAGGTGACCGGACTGGCCTCTACTTACCACCGCTCTGGCCTGTGGGGAGAGATAAGGTGACAGTAATCAGAGTAACACCCTTCACAGGGGCGGGTGAGGAGTAAGCGGGCCAGGAACAGCGTGCACTCAGCACAGGTCCTGACCCATCAGGGCACCCAGCAACTATCCCGGGGCATTCCCAGGGGAATGGGTGAAGGGCTAACGGCAACGATGTCACTGCAGGAGACCCTGGCCTGGGCCACCCGTTTGCTCCCACAACAGCTCTGGACATTGCACAGCAGGGAAGAGCATGCGGACAGCCCTGGCTTCTACTGAGCCCCAGACCTCAGTGTGTCACCGGCTGGGCAGGACAGGCCGGTGTCCCACCCCCAGCCAGACGGCATCTGTCCCCATGACTCCCCTTAACCCGGGCCTGGACGGTCCAGGTGGGGTCCAGGCGCTGATGAGGCTTTGCTGAGACGGAAGTGTCGCTCCATCCGTGGTCCTCCAGACGGGACTCCGGCTTCTGACACTGAGACGCCATGAGAGAGAGAAGCGGAAGCCAGCTGGCCCCTAGGTAGCCTGAGTGTCTGTGACTCTTGTGTTCCTACGTGTGTAGGTGGACAGCTGTTCAGTGTCCCTGAGCCGCGCTCTGTTTCTTGTCACCGCTCAGACACTGCCTTTGGTGTTTCACTCGGTGCGATCCCAGCTGGGCCCCCTTGTGCAGGAGGCCGGGAGGGTCTCCTCTCCCGCAGCCCGGCCCTCAGTCCTCAGTGACTGTGACCCGGTCACCTGTGGCCCTTCTCTGACAAGCGTGCACACACATGCACACACGGAAATGCAAAAGAAAAGCTAAATGGACGGCCGTACTGTCGGGCGGGGTCTGCAGGAGGCCATGTGGAGTGTTAGTATTTGCACGATATTCGCCGGGCCACTAGCGGAGGCGGGTTTCCCAGGGCGCCGCTGGCTTGTGTGGCTCTTTGGGGCAGGACGCAGAATCGCTGAGACACCAGGAGCACAAGGGCGGGTCTGTCTAGGATGGAGACCCGCCAGGAGGAGGTAAACCCGGTGCAGTGGCCGGGCCGGGGCTCACTGACAGGGGCCTCCGCTTCCTCGGACCATACCTCCTCTCAGCCCCTGGATGGGGGTGGACAGAGACCCCGCATGGCTGCACGCGTGAGAGTGCGGAGTCCGCCGCAGGACGTGGCGGGCAGCTTGTCTGGAAGGACGGTGCCGGCCTCTGGCTGCTCCGAGGTTGGACCCGCAGACTCTGGCCTCTGGCACCCCCTCCTTAAGTGCCTTAGTGTTCACCCGCCAACGGAGGGGAGGACGGGGAGCCATGCAGGAGGGAGTCTCCTGCTCTGTCCCCTGAGTGTCAGGACACACAGTGCTTTTGAGGAGCTGTCGGGAGCTGGTGGTGTGCGTGGGGGGATCTCGGCGGAGGCAGCCCCTTCCTGAGGCTCTCTCCAGACCTCCCTGTACCTGCTACTGTGCAGGGTCCTCCCTCCCGGGTGAGGATGCGTTTTCAGTGCTGGGACCTCATGGCCTCACATGTCCGCACACCCCATGTGGGCAGGGAGCTCTGTGGGTGTCCCTGGAGTTGAGGAGAATCCCTGGTAGGCGCTGGGAGCTTGGGGTGCAAATGAAGGAGGGAAGGGGAGGGGGAGGAGAGGGAAAGGGAAGGGGAGGAGGAAGGGGAGACAGAGGGGAGGGGAGGGGGAAGAGAGGGAAAGGGAAGGGGAGGAGGAAGGGGAGAGGGAGGGGAGGGGAGGAGGAGAGGGAAAGAGAAGGGGAGGAGGAAGGGGAGAGGGAGGGGAGAGGAAGAAGAGGGGAGGGGAGAAGGTTACATTTGGGGGCAGAAAACACAAGGAGGAAGTGCAGGCCACACCCCGCAAAGGTAGCCAGTGGAGAGTGGCATTGACCCCATCTGTCCGTCATCCTGCGTCAGGACTTGTGTTCGTTGACAACGTCACAGGCCTCCAGTATGCAATTATAGTCAGAAGTGCCTTCTCACTAAGGTACATAATGATTCATGCTGAGAATGTAATTAAAATATTGTGGTAGTTTAAAAATAATACTCTATTAAGATAATACCCTAAAATGGCTAATTCAGAACGAGTGCTTCCCTCTCTGATTGCAGCACGGCTGCTATGGTATAGCGGATGCCTTCATCCGAACGTGGCGGCCTGTGGAAGTGCCCCTGGCAGCGTGCGCGGGACCCCGGGCCGTGACATTTGAAAGTCTCTGTGTGCTCCCCACGTGTCCGCGAGCAGCGTCTCCAGTCGCCTGTGCTGTTTGAAATTCGGGCGGCGGGACACGGCAAGGCTCCTCTAAATACCGTCGCGGTCCATTCACATGAGGACAGACAGGACACCTGCTTGGCGACCTTTGCTGCCGCCCTTCCACGAACTGCACAGAGTAGCAGTCTGAGACCCGGAGAGCGCGCAGGGCCGTGGGTGCTGAGTGGGGCTGGGACATCCCCCCCCACCCCGCCATGCAGCACACGCACCCCTCTGCTGGCTGGGAAGAGGCCCGGTCGGCAGCGAGGCGCGTGGCTGTCCTGGGAGTCAAGGCTCTGACCACAGTGCCTCCTCTCTAGGCGTCTGGAGAGGACACTGCGCAGTCAGCTGTGACCCGAGGGCCCTGCTGAACAGACTGCTGTGTCCCCTCTCCTCCCGCCCAGGGCTTGACCTCTGAGGGTCCACAGCCCTCACCCACCCCCCAGGCTGCAGGCTGGGGGCACTGCTCCAGCAGTGACCCGTGAGGACATCTGGGCTCCACACAAATCTGTCTCAGAGTTGTTACTCCTTTAAAAAATAAAAAATACTCCTAATAAAAATAAAGTGCAATTAGGGGGCACCTGGGCGGCTCTGCCAGTTAAGCGTCCCGACTCTTGGTTTTGGCTCAGGTCACGATCAGGTTCATGCGTTTGAGCTCTGCATCAGGCTCTGTGCTGACCGTGCAGAGCCTACTTGGGATTCTCTCTCCCTCTCTCTCTGCCCCTCCCCTGCTCACTCTGTCGCTGTCTCTCTCAAAAAAATAAATAACAAACGTTAAAAAAACAAAGTAAAATTGAAAAACAAAAACGAGGAGAAAGAAGACAGGCCAAGAATCCACTCGGGTTCACACAGAGTGTGGCCCGTGGGCCCTGCTTACACAGTGCAGCGGGTGTGGTCACAGAGGTTCACGAGGTCACACCTGCTTTGAGGCTGGAACTACACGTGGAGGAGAGCCCTGGGCCGCCTGGTCTCATGGCCTTACAGTCGGGAGGTGAAGAGGCCTAGAGGCAGGGTTGGCTGGGCTGGGTCCTTCCCAGGCTGTGACCCCAGGTCGGGGTGATCCCGGGTGGTCCTCGGCCTGTAGACACAGTTCCCCAGAGTCTGCCTCCGTTGTCACGTGGCCTCTTCCCTCTGTGGATGTCTGTCTTTGTGTCTCTTCCGCTGTCATTGGGACCCTAGCATTGGACTCCCACCCTATTGGCCTCATCTTTAACTACACCTGCAGGACGGACCCTGTGTCAAATCAGGTCACATTCTGAGATACTGAGGGTAGGGACTATAGTATATCCTTCGGGGAGACACAACTCAGCTCGGAACAGAGGATGTGTGGTGTTACCGAAGCCGGAAGCCGGACCCTCGCCTACTGCCAGGTGCCCCGTGGGCAGGAGCACAGGGCGAGTGGGGCCCAGGAAGAATCCCCGCTTCTCCCTCCACCTGCCCCTAGACAGTCCCCCGTGCTTCCCACTGGCTAGGCCACTGGAAACCAGAGCACAGGGAACTCAGGAAATGTAATTCCCTGTGGTCGGGTGGAGCCATGCTGGGGAGCGGGCCTGCGGGCAGGGGTTACAGAGCTCGACCCAACCTGCATTCTGGCCCTTATCCGTTTCCGCGCTCCGCTGGCCAGCGCTCCCCTTGGCTGAGCCTTGTGGGGTCGGTCCCCTTGCCCTGCCTCCCCCCGGGCTTCTCACGTGGTGGTGACACTCGTGGAACAGGGAGGGAGCCCTACCTCGCTCAGAGTGTACACCTGCCAGTGGACACATTCAAGGAGTTCTGTCCAGAGAGGAGGTCGACTGATTATCCTGAAACCATCATTCGCATGCCTGTGTAGCCGCAGAGTTATTTGTGTTCCCAGCCATCCTTCTCGTGGGGGCAAAGTGGTGTGTCCCGTTCACTGGGTCTCGGACGGTGTGTGGCATTGCCGGCAAGACACAGTGGGGTCATCATGAAATGCACAGAGGGTATGCCCCGCACTACTACCCCAGACAGGAGACCTCAATTATTAAGTGTCTTCCCCGTGCCACGGACGGCAGACACGATGTCCTCTGGGGTCGAAGGCACTGAGCTTGGATGGGGGTCGGGGGTGGCAAAAGCTGAATCCAAGGGGGACAGGGCCCCAATTTGCTGGACAGTTGGGGAAAGGGAGAAAGATTCAGTGAGAAGTGGTGTTCATAATGCCTTCATGGCCCAGACAAAATGTGTCCAAAGGACGGCCTTAAGGCCCAGTGGTGATTTTTGAGATGCGAGCATGGTTCAGTGTCCTTCCTCCTCCACACCCAGACTGGCCCAGCAGGCACCTGTCTCTGTGTCCCTTCTCCCCACATGTCTGGGCTTGTCCCCAAGGCCCCCCCCCTCAAAAATGCCACCGGTCTACCCTGAAGCTCTGACTCTTCTGGCCAGGCTGCTTATTCCTATAAAGAGCCCCCTTCTTAGGACCACCTGGCTGTCGCGTACGACGGCTCATTAGCCCTGGGACCTCCCGCGTTTGTGGCACCTCAGAGCGAACCGGGACGGAGGGTGGCGGCCTGCTTGTATCTCGGCTCCACAGACAGAAGGGTTTGCTTTTCATTTTATTTTTGTCCGCTTTGTTTTGGGAGCAGGATCTCTGGTCTTGGCTGTGGTTTGTTTTGAAGACGAGTGTGGACAGAAGGAGAAGGCAGAGGTCAGGAAAGATAGAGGCGAGCCAGCCGCCCCACCAGGCAGACGCTGTGACGCTTATAAATATTGCACTTGGTTCTCTGTGAAGCCGCTCTTCTGAGAGTGCCGCGCGCACGCACATGCACTCTGCGTGCAGCAGGAGACCGGCCGGTGCCTCCAGAGAAATCTGTCTCTGAAGGGGGCTCTCAGGACTGCAGAGACAGGCTTTTTATACACGTTATACCCATGCTGCATTCAACACAGTTTTCCTGTAACGAAAGAGCCCCGGCCCCCCATCCTCTCCCCACCGGGAAAGAAACAGGCGGTTCTGCACCGAAGCCCGATTTTCCTGACTGGCAAGCTGGGCCTTTTCTGACATGAGAGGGAAGCACCCGCTGACCCTGGGACTGGGTGGGATGCAGCCCCGGGCGCCACCTTGCCCACACACATGGAGGGGGACGCAGGCTTTCCAAGGCCCTGTGCAGGCACGGTGTCCAGCACGGCCGGGCTCTGAGCCCCCGACCCCCACGTGGGACGAGCCATGACTGCTGTGACCCTCAGAGCCTTTCCCGCCGGCATCCAGGCCCCTCCGGGGAGAAAGGCCTTCCCGGCGCTGCAAATGCAGGATGCGAGTCCTTCTGTCTGCTCCGGGTTAATAATGGTGATGGCCACCATCACCACCACCAGTACCACCACTAGCTCCACTGCCACGGCCACCACCACTGCCACCACCAGTGTCACCACCACTGTCACCACTGCCATGGCCACCACCGTCACAGCCACCACCACCATCACCACCACCCCTGCCACCATCTGCTGAGTGACTCTTGGCCTAAGCACACCATCTCTGTTGTGACAGCTGGTCTTCGGCCGGGCCCAGGAGGCAGTTATTGTCACTCTTGTTTAACTTGAGGAAACAGCAGCTCAGAACCTGTGAATAACTTTCTAGGGCAACACAGGTCTCCAGAGCCGATCACACACCCAGGTCAGCCTGGAGACGGGGCAGGCGTGGGCCCGGGTGTCCCCTCTGGGAAGTCGACCCTGTGGACAGCCAGCCTGTCCCGCGGGCCCCTCTCACCCCTGCTTCCCCCTCCCCCTCCGCCCTCTTCCTTGCACCCCTTTCTCGTCTCTTCCTGTTGGTGTCACCAGGCCCTTTGTTGGCGAGCGACGGCACGAAGGAGGATGCACGTTTTCATGTTTATTTAGCCTCTCCCATTCAGCTTGCTGCTGCCTGTTCAAAAAGCAGGTGGATTAGATGGCTTAGAAAACCTCGTCTTTAAAACATAACTCTTTGTTCATTTTCTGTGGACCATGGAGCCATCTAGAATAAGATGGCTGAGCTTCCATAGACAGCATGCCATTCTGACCTGAGGGCGTGAGTCAACAAGATAATTCCACTTGCTGGTTGTCCGTCTCTAAAGGCTGAACTGCAGCTGGGAAAACACTGGCACCCCCCGCCCGTGCCACATGGCAGGACCTCCCTTGGTTCAGCTCACCTGCCAACGTGCTGTGGGCAACAGTTAATGTTTATTGTTACCTGCTGTGTGCCAGAGCCGTGCTCACTGTCCGGTTACAGAGCCAGTGACCCTGGGAAGTAGCTGTGCTCGTTCCCATTTCACATATTCGGTGGTCGAGGAGCTTGGCCCTGTGCCCGAAGCTGGCGGAGGGTGCGGGGACACTGCGTGCAGACGCATTGGCCTAATCCCTGAGATGTGCTGCCCGGGGATGGGGAGAGAGGGAGGTGACCACAGTCGGACCTAGAACTTCCAGCCACAGCTTAGCCACAAATGTTGGTGAAAAAGCAAAAGCCCAGTCAGCTGGCTGTTAAGCAACTTTGCTGCGCACACAAAGAAGTCCCCACGTGAATTACTTTTCCCACTGACTTAAACGAATGGGCAGCTGCTTTGACATCATGGAAGTAGAAAGGAGGTCATTGCGTGGTTCTGCAAGAAGTTTCCTAAAACTAAATTGCCAACTCTCTCCTTCCCCATGGAAGATCGATGCTACCCCGCGATCCGCTTATCCCCTGTGAGAAAGTACCAGCACATTAGTCATCAGTACCTGAAATAACTCAGTCACACCTGTTAGAAAGCAGTTGACCTGCGTTTTCAGCCCCGTGAGGTACAGAGAAGGCTCAGGTCCCCGATACCAACCCTGCCTGCTCCCGAGGGAGCCGGGGGCCACAGAAGTGTTGTACATGCTCCTTGTGAAGGGAGCCTGTGTGACCGGCCAGCTGTCCTCTCCTATGCGACGCCACTGTTCATCCCGGGCTCCCCGTGCAGTGTGGACATCAGCACACAGCCTCCTCTCCTCTCTCCTCCTTCCTTTTCTTGCCACTCATTTGCCTGGAGCCTCTCCCCGCTCCGTTGCTGCCAGCCTTTCTTCGTTCGGTTATTTTAAAGGTGTTTTTTGTGCACAGAATGTAGACCAGGGATTGTGTATCCATCCATCTGTCTTTTAACGGGGGGCTGGCCCATTGTGTTTAGTGTAATGGGTAATTACTTGGTTTTACTTCTTCTATTCTGAAGTTTACCACTCATTTATTTTGTTATTCAGCGTTCCTGTTTCCATCTTTGCGGGTTTGACCAGGCATCATCCTTCCGTCCCTCTCCCTGCACGGTCGCTCCTTCCTTCATACCAGGATTCATGGTGCCCTCCCGTCCTGGTTGCACAATCTGTCGTGTGAAACAAGATGCCGGGTGCCAGTTCCTGGGGGCCCCTCCACACCCGCTCCACTCAGCAGACGGGCACAGGGGGTGCGATCTGCCGTGCGTCAGGGCCTCAGCCCCCCAGTTGCCCCACTGCGCTGGCCCCGGGTGTTGGAGATTTAACACTGTTGTTCTTGGGTATTTAAGGTTTTGCCTGTGGTGCGTGTCTTCAGTTTCCAAGCGTTTACTGAGCATGTGTATCATCTCTCCCTCCTAGAGAAGTGACCGCATCGTCGGTATTTATCTCCGTGTGTCTGCCTGCGGTTTGCTCACCCGCGTCCAGGCTCCTGGCTGGGCACTGTGTCCTCACATATCTCCCCGGGAAGGCGATCTGAAAATGTGACTCCTCAAAACTAGCCTTCGTTCACCTCGACACACCATGGGAGTCCTGGGCCACGTCTCCCTTGCAGAGTCTAGAAGTTTCTTCTGGCACCTGTGGGCTGAAAGCCCACACAATTCCCAGCTGGGAGTTGATGCCACGCCCATAATTCGTGTGCTCCTTACTTCTAGGGGCTCAAGGACTGGCCTCTCCCTTCTCCCGCGGGGGTCTCCCCGACTCTGCCTGGCTGAGGGTCTCCCCATCTTTATCTCCTTCTGCTGGTCTAACACCTGTCCCCCTTCCCGTCCTTCATTTCCTTCCGGGACGCTTGCTGGTCAGCGGGTGGGTCTTGGGTCCCCCCTTGGTCCCTCCCTGCACTTGGAATCTTGTCTGCTCCATCCGTAGGACACACTTGCTCTCGGCCGTAACCGTTCTCTACTCCAGGGTGCCTGACGATAGTTTTTCAGCGGGACGTGGGCATTGGCTGTGCTGGACTTGCGTGACAGCTGTTTCCTCAGAGGCGCGTTCTGAGTGTTTACACCGGCTGCTCTAGCCGGAGACCCCTCCGGGTACGGGTCAAGCCATGGACAGCCTGCATGGGTCCATGCCCTCGAGGCTTGGACAGTTGCCACAGCTCCGATGCCTGTCCAGGCTCCCGTCCAGCCCAGAGGGGTTGGTGAGAAAGGACCACCTGTTCCCCATCAGGGTCAAGGCCCACAGGACTGCTGGGCTCTGCCCTGCAAGCCGACTGGGGCTGGGGAGACCCACACCCGTCTTCCGGGTGCCAGTCACTCAGCTCCACACCGAGGCGTCCGTCCCCGTGTGCTGTGTTAGTGGGTGTGGTGACACTACGGGTTTGTGGGGACAGTTGCACCCAGGATTCCCATGGAGCGCCTTCGTCCTTTCTGACTTAGGAGACACAGCGCGGGCAGGTGCACTTTAGCATTAAGGACAGCGGTTGGGGCCAGCATAGCTAGTAGCTAACAACTCAGGGCCTGTCTGGCTATTAGGAGCGACATCTGCCCCATTTTGGCTGCTTGGGCTCTGCGTTAAGGAACCATGTGTTCTAGCTACCTTTTCTCATTTAATCCCCCTAACACGGGGTGAACGTGGCCCTTTTGTTTTCTCTTCTCAGACGAGAAAATGCAAGTGTCAGGAAGTTACGTGGCCCCAGATACCGAGCTGGCGAGTGGCAGAGTTGGTATTGGAACCCACACCTGTCTGGTCCCGAAGCTTACACTTTCACGGCACCTGTGACACGATCTTAGTCTGCACGTTTGCCTGGCGTCTGCCTCCCCGCCGCCGGACGTAAGCCCAGGAGGGGACACCTTGTGTCTTTCCCTCTCTGCTATGGCCTTAACGCCAGCCTGCCATGGCGACTGTGTATAGGCGGCTCTGTGCGGGTGCCCACGAGAAAGCAGAAGACACTCTCTTCGGTCCATCAGCGACAATAAGCCCTCCTTCTTGACCTCTACTCCACTGCTGGCTTTGCCCATTCGTACAGGACAAGCTGAAAGCAGGTGTGGGGACGTGGGAATTAGCCCGGCTCTCCAGATGGTTCTGGATTGGCCAAAGGAAATAGGGAGTGAGCTGAGCCCAAGGAGGTTGGGGCCGGAGGACCTGGCCTGGCGTCCAAAGCTGGTCCTCAAATAAGCAGCTTTGGCAGGGGCCTGACCATAGCCGCAGGGCAGAGGTGGGGTCCAGAAGGTCCCCCCTCCCCAGGACAGAAAGAGACTGCTAGGCTAATGGAAGGAACCAGCAGGTGGTTCACAGGGGGCAAGGGAACAGGCAGGAGGTGAGGGCCCCGGAGCATGAGTCCAGGGGGCCAGGCTCAGTGCAGGGAGCCAGCAGGCCCTGGGGGGTCTTTGTGAAGAGAAGGGGCTGGGCTGAGCAGGGGTCCCTAAGAGCGGGGCTTCCGGCCACGCGGCCCTGACACTGCTTGGGCTCCCGCAGCTCCTCGCTCTGGGGCTTCCTGCAGGCTCAGCCAGAACCGGGGCCTCAGGGACAGGGCCTGGTGCCCCCCAGCTCTCACCCCTAGGGCTGCTGCCCTGGGAAGCCAATTAGCACATGAATGAGTGCAGGAGTGTTGAAGGGCCAGGATGAGAAAAGGCTCTTTTTTTCAATTCTCCTGTTCTTCCCTAAGGGAGAAAATTTTAGAAAGATTAATGATTGTGATGACAAATATAGTTTAAAATTAAGGGTGGCATGTCTTTCCTCATCAATTTCTATTCTTTGGGTCATTAAACCTTGAAGTTTCAAATGGAAAGATGCTCACTCAATTAAAGCGGGGCTCCAGAAGCCCGCAGCACATCAAGGAGACGGCCCCCAGTCCTTCTTACCTTTTGTGACCGTGGCAACTGTATTTCGCTAAATCTGTGCACATCCGCTTACAAAATAGTTTGTTTTTTCAATAAAAGCATCACGTTGTTTTGACAGG
Organism: Panthera uncia; assembly: GCF_023721935.1. Taxonomy (NCBI): domain Eukaryota; kingdom Metazoa; phylum Chordata; class Mammalia; order Carnivora; family Felidae; genus Panthera; species Panthera uncia. The sequence goes on from NW_026057576.1 coordinate 78,246,530, forward strand.
ACCACCTGTCAATGTGCACACTCCCTCCTGGGCTCCAGCCGAGGCCCGTTCTCCACGTCTCTGATCTCACAGCCCGGCATGCCCCGCGCATCCCAGGACACTCTGTCCCAACGCCTGCCCACCCGGGGCCACCGAGGAGTGGGAACGCGCTGCCATCAGAGCAGCTAGTGCTGACGTGTCTGAATTACAAAGAAATCTGATGGCCGCACAGCTCGGAGCACCCTCTCCCTGTGAAGCCTCACCCCCATGCCTCGAGCTAGCCCCCTGGCCATCAGCAGGCAGACCCCCTGGGTGGGACCAGCCAGAAGCCACAGCTGCACAATGCAGATCGGTCCTTTGGCCCCTCAAATCATACCTGGCCCATAGGGCACCCAGCTCTAGCCTACAGGGCAAGCGCAGGCGCAACTCGACCTGCTCGGACAGGTGGACGCCCACCCCCCTGCCTTCGATCAGCGGCCATCTGCTCACCTAGCCTCGGTGCAGCCGGCTTCCTGAGACGTTCCTGTCACCTCATCTGTCCGCTGTTGATTCCCACATCTGCACCCCTTTGCATGATATTGTACCCAGTTCCTAGAGTGACTCTTGGTACCCGAACCCTTATCACCTCTGCTCCATGGGTTAGGCTGTGTCCTAACACACTGGATATCCCTTCTGGGGCCCAGACCACTGGCTCTGTCAGCCTTGCACTGCCCTTAGATGGGCTTGGTCTCAGGTCTGTAGCCATCCCTGGGGCCGTGATCCTGTCTCCTGGTTTATTCTCGCTGCTCTGAGCTCGGGCAAAGCCAGGAAGTCCCCTCCAGGGGCCAGAGACGATACGGTCTGACTTCTGCATCTGGAGGACTCTGGTAGAAAAGGAGTCAAGGCTTAAGGGTGCCCTGAAGCTGTTCCTGGACTGTGCCTCTGCTCCCCAAGGCCCCCCTTCACCACTGCATTCCTCCATCAAGGTCCCACTAACTATGGACTCTTGGAGACAGGACTCACGTGTTGTTACCTCCAGATTCCCACTGCCCAGGACAGGTGCAAGAAAAATCTCTGTTGAATGAAGGAATTAGAAAAAAGCCAATGATGGGGCACCTGGGGGGGCTCAGTCGGTTAAGCCTCCCACTCTTGGTTTTGGCTCAGGTCATGATCTCACAGTTCATGAGTTTGAGCCCTGCATCGGGCTCTGAGCTGGCAGTGTGGAGCCTGCTTGGGATTCTCTGTCTCCCTTGCTCTCTGCCCCTCCCCTGCTCATTCTCTCTCTCTCTCTCTCTCTCTCCCTCCCTCCCTCTTAAAAATAAATAAACATTAAAAAAAAAGCCAACAAAAGTAAAGACTTCCATGGCTTATGGATGCCCTTTGCTGGGTTTCTTCATGGAGACTCACAATGGGGACTCAGGGACCATGCTTAGGCAGGCAGGGAAACAACCTTCTGACAAGATGCTAACAGGTGCATCTAGAAGGAATGTCTCAGTGAGTCACCAGGGCAATGAGAGTGTGTGGCTCCCTCTGCAGACCCCAGAGGACCCAGACTGCCAGTCCTTGAGAGTAGAAGGCACCATTCCAGTGTTCCGTTCTGTCCATGTAACACCAGGAGCTAGAATCCAAGCTGCCTGGCGTAGGGCCTCCAACCAACACTTGCCCGAGGGACATACCCATCCCGGTGCCCAAGGATGCGCCCTTCTTTCCTTTTTCATGTCAAGGATGGTTTGTGGAATAGCTACTCTGTTTATCCGAGTCGTGTACTACCTGAGAAGTCCTTAATTACAGAGCGGGATTGAAGTCCTGTATTTACCTACCACCCTCTCTTTAAGCTTCTATCAAATGACAGTAAATATACATTGTTTTAAAGGGCACAAACCGAGGGCAGGGAAAAATGAAGGAAAGACAATAGGGACAGCAGTTTAGAAGCCAGAGAGCAGATGTATGAGATTGACCCAGCAAAAGTGAGTCACTAGAAGCTGGACTATAGAAAGGACCCGGAAATGGGGTCACCATGTGCTTCTTAGAGACGTGCCAGCATGTCTGGGAGAATGGGACTCTGGCAGCAAGGCTGTATAGGAAGCAGGTGGATCCCCTAGGTGGATGGCCACCCTGTCCCAGGAGATGGTAGGACTGTGGGCAGAGACTCCCTGGGGCCGGGTTTGCTGGGGGATCTGGTGCCAGCAGGGCCCACAGAGAGTCTGTGTGGCCATCGGAGCCCCCAGCCCCTTTTCCTGGTGGTCTTTGGGAGGGTGGGCAGTGAGCACTTTTGACCTCAGGCAAGTTGGAGGGTTCCTCTCCGGAGAAACTGAGGCACCCCAGAGAAAAGATTTGGAACACTTACAGAGGTTTAAAAACAAGTGAAGGGATCACAATCAGAGTGCTTCTCAACAGGAACATTTGAAACAAGGAGACAAAACTTTATGGGAAAAAAAGTCATTCCCTTCATAGAATTTTAGCTCAAACTCTCAAGCCAGACGACATGTTCAGACACATAATTGCTCCATAAACGTGATCTCACACCCACTATCTTAGCGGGCTTCCTGGACGGACGCATACCCCACCAAAATGAGGGGAAAAGCTGGCAGAGACAAAGACACCAGGTTCAGGAAACTGGACCCCAAGCGGACAGAGGCAGAAGGGGCCCCCAGGGTGACAGGGAGCACAGGTGTTGAGGAGGGGGACACAGCTGCAGGGCCATGAGAGAACCTCACGATTCTTCCAGAGCGGAGGGAGGACTTGAGGATGAGCATGAAAAACTAACCGAGTGGAAAAGCCCATCGGTGAAGTCCGGGAGGAAAAAGAGTTGTGTAGAAGAAAAAGTGACCACATGGCTCACAAACCACATTGTCACGAAATGTAATTCCACCTTCCACCTACGGACCCAGGAACGTTATGCACGGCATCGGGTGCATCGGGACGGGTGGGTATGGGGGCCAAATCTTCACTTTCCGTAACAGGAAGTCAGTAGGCAAAACTGAAGCTCAAACAGCAAGAGATAGGAGTGTAAGCATAACGTCTAGAGAACTTGAGATGAACGTGAGCTCGAGCAGCTAAAAGATTTTAACCAGAGAGCATCTGGGGACCGGAGGGAAGGACCGGGAGTCTGGAGGCAGGACGCAGCTGCTTTTGTCATTAGCCAGTTTGAGTTTTCAGACTCTGGACGTCTGTCCCTTATAAAATGTTTGCGTCAAGTATAGAAGAGCCCCAACAGACACTGGGGCTCCAGTCCCCATTTTGATGACTACAGCATGGAGGTGTGGTGACCCGTCTGAGTTTCCGGCACTTTGCAGCCTCAGACAGTTCACTAGTGTGAATAATTCAGGATGGGGGCGGTGATATTCTTGCATTTAGCTGAAAATATTGACTGATTTTTCACCGCATGATCCAAGTGTGTCCTAGTCCTAATTATCTGTGTGGACTTTGCAGTAATTGTGAGAAATGGTAAAGGACTGAATAGAAGCAAAGTCAAGATTTCTTTGCAGTGGTTTGTAGAGCGGGTTCTGGTTTTAGCCGGACGACAAAGACCGTGGTGTCTTTCCCTGCGAGCAGTGCCCTGTGCGCCTCCCACGGAAAAGCCACGTGAATGCTCGTAATGCACCGCACTCAATTTAAAGTGGTTTGGAATACGCATGGGACTAAAAAGAAAGCTGGTTTTGCCTTCCTCTACTGCGTCTTCTCACCTGAAAAGACAGTTGTGGGGTCTGAGTCCTGTGTCCTGCAGTCACTGCCTTGGAACAACAGCGGGAAATGTGGGGCCTCTGCAGAACTCATCTCAGTCTGGGTCTTGAGATTCCACTACGAGCTTTGCCCTTTCTGTTTTTCCCACTTGGCAGCGGCCCTCGGGCTCACACAGGGAGGTGGGGGAAGAGGGTGGGGGCCCATCCTTGGATCAGCCCCTGCTGGGATTCAGAGCCTGTCCTCATACACCCTGTCACTCCCTGTAAGGATGACAACCCAAGGCTCAGAGAGGTTTAGTAACTGGCCCAAACCTACACAGCAAATGCCCAAGCAAGTGGGGATTGGAGCCCATGTCCTCCTGACTGAGGTCTGCTCCTTTGTCTGCCCTGGCTCCGCTGATCAGTGAGTGGTCCTGGCAATGCCTCTGCCCTGCCCCTTCCTGCCTTCGGGGGACATCGGTGCCAGTTTGTCGGGAGGCTTTCGTGGAACAGTCCTGGGAGCCCTCAGAACTGCCCGGCACAGAAAGACACAGTGAATACCTCCCACTTATGTCTGTGGCTGCTGGTGGTATTGTTAAGATACCTGCTTCTCCTCAGAGTTTGCTTTTTAATTTGGAGACACATTCAGACTCTGTGTGGCTGGAGTTTGTAATGTCTGTAGGACACAGTCCCCTCAAGGAGGAGCGGGGGGGGGGGGGGGGGGGGGGGGGGGAGAGGCAGGGCGTGATGGTGGAGCAGGTGCTAAGAGAGGGAGGGACAGAGAGCATTTCTTATTGTCCAAGGTCATTTACACATGAAAGGGTGTTCTGTTGCCTTCTGTGACAGAGTCTGAAATGCAAAATCAAATGGAGACCCCAGGAAGCCATCCAGAGCCTTCTATTGAAGGAACCTGGTGGGGAGGGGGCAGCCTGGCTGGGGCTAGAATTGGCCTCCTTTGTCAGGTAAGGCTTCACCTCTTTTCACGCTGCTGCATGAGGACCCAGCCTTGAATAAACATAGACAGGCGTCCAGTGACCGGGGCAGGGAGGCACTGGGATCCAGCAAAGCGCAAGGCATGCGGCGTGGCTCTCCTGGGGGTCAGCGGGTGCCTGGGCCTTCCCTGCGGCCGGCCTCGGGGCGGGCCTCACCCCTGCCATTCTCTGGGGGCTCCTAGATGTTGTAGGAGGGAGGAGTTCTGGAAGTCAGGCGGCCTCTTCGTGGAGTGGGATCTGTGTTCAGGGCAAGTGTACTGGGTGCCTGGACGCTGGGGGCACTGATAAAGCTGTGGCTGTGCCCAAGACACCGGCGGGGGCTGGGAGCCCCTGCTTTGCCTCCCCCACGTGAGCCCCCAGGAGCCTGAGTCTGGTCCACCCTGAGTTCACCAATGAGGAAACAAGCCCCTAGGCATCGGGCCTGTCCCAGGCATGTCAGAGCCACTGGAACATTCTCTGGTGAGGGCCATCAGCTCCCCGAGCAGATGCTGGGCTGGGCTGGGCAGGGCACCGTCCCTGCTGTCCGTCTTCAGTGGGATTTCATCCCCTGGGCAGCCTGGAACTGGTTCTGACACCAGAGGGAAGCTAGGGCCTCATCAGAAACAGCACAGCAGGAAATACACACAAAACTCTGGGCTTCAAGGTGCTGCCGCCTTCTGTGCTGATGCTCAGACTTGTGTTGGTGGGAATGAATGTCCTCCCCTGTTAGAACCTCACCCTATTCCTTTTAAGGCCATGGCTCCCCTTCCCCACAGACCCCGCGTCCTCACAGGGGGCTCACATCACAGGCCCTCAGACAGGGTGGGCCACCCCAGGCTCTGTTCCAGCATCAGGTGGGACCCAAGAATTTTGGTCACGCGTTCCCAGTGCCTGGGGAAACACAGCTGAGCCTTCTACGGGAGTGGGGACAGCAGGACAGGAAAGTCACAGGTGTCCACAGAGAGCCTCAACACAGCTGGCATTTCAGCCTCGATTTTTCCCCTTCTGGTAAGCAGAGCTAGACTGCCCGCACCCCCTGATCCAGTGGTCAGAAAGTCGAACCTCTCCCCTGCTTGACCCTCCAGTCGCCGCCCCCTGTGATCCAGCAGTCTCAGTGCCGTGGCATCTGAGGTCATCTAGACCTTTGTGAAGAATGTGGTTTTCCGTGGGAGCCGGCGGTCTGTGGCTGGGGCGGACACGAGGGCGGCTGCACGAGAGGCCCGTCTCGGGGCTGTGCCGGGCCACCCCTGTGTCTGCACAGGCAGATGTGCAGCGGCCCTGCCTGTAGGTGGGGCCCGGTGTCCCTGTGGGAATATCGAGCCCGTTCCGCTGACCAGAGACTATACCAGACACTCAGATGAGCCATGGCCGCTCACTCCCGGCCCCAACTCATCCCCGAGGCCCTGGCTTTCTGGCCGATGCTGCCTTTCCAGCTCCTGCGTTCATGCGGACGGTCACTCAGGAATCAGTTCCCGTGCACGGCTCCTGTGCACCAGCTACTTGTGGGGGCAGGAGCGAGGCCTGTCCTCACAGTGTTTATGGCTCACACATCACGTGAATATTTGCACCGATCATGAAGTGCAACTAAACACGCTCTGAACACCGCCCAGGGCGCGAGGGGGTCCTTGTGGGCGGGTGCTGGAGCCGGTCTGCGAGGCAGTAGGCACGGGGTTGGGGGCAGGGGTGGGCAGGACGTTCCCTGCTGCACGCATCCAGGGTCCCCGCGTCAGAAGGCCAGCGTGGGGGTGCCAGGAAGCACGAGGGCATGAGGCTGGCCGCGGGGCGCAGGCGGCACGGGGAGGCGGCTGGGCTCTCCTGCCACCAGTTGGGGGCTCAAGAGAGGTGATGTGTCGAGGGTGGGGCAGGGAGCTCCCTGGGGGACAGGCTCTTTTCTCCCGCCTGAAGGGGAGCTCGCACAGCTCCAGCCCGCGAGCCGGAGTCTGTTCTTCAATGACGATTGTATTTCCGGGGCCCACGACAGCGCCCTCACGTGCACATCACAGGTGCTCAGTACACGTTTGTTAGCAAAGGTCTCTTCCAGAGCCCGAAACAACCTGTCGGACAAGTTGCCCGTCTCGATACCTCGCTTTTCCCTGGACGTTCCTGGGAGCTGCTTCCCAAGCTACAAGCTGGCGACCGTGAGCAGAACACAGCCTGCTCACCCCTGGGGGGCTCTCCACCTGGGAGCTCCTTCTCGGTGGAGACGCACCCGGTTTCCAAGTGGTCTGTGCTGTTCCAGGGTGCAGCACCCCTTTCTCAGCCAGGGCCCCTTCCGAGACCAACTCTAGATGTGTGGTGTCCACACGGGATTCAGCCTCGTCCCCGGGCTCCACCCCAGGGAAGGCACTTGGCCTTGACCTCCATCCTTCCAGGGGTTGTGCCTGCCTTCTTGTGCCTGAGCTCCCCGGGGACAGGATCTGCCTGGTTTGGCTCACTGTCCTGCCCCCCCTGCATGTGGGAGGGTTTAACAACTGTCTGTTGGGTGGGTGAATGAATAAATGACCTTCAGGTGGTTCTCGGCAGAGCCTGTCACTCTCCACATACGGTACACAGACCCGAGCGTTGATCTACCCGCGCCCGTCCCCGCTAACTAGAGGGTGAGGCCTCTGCACCATGAGAGGTGCCCGTGAAACTGGCTGCACCCAGGAGGACGCGTCAGGTGAGTGTGTGCACCTTACGCTGACGGCACACCACTAGCCAGTAGCCTCTGCCTTACTGACCAATCACTCCTGCTCTCCGACTTAACTTACCAGTGACATGTGGGTACGAACTCAGCACTTACTCGTGTGTATACGTGTTCACAGAGGGGGCTGGGTGTTCACTGAGAGCTCAGTTCCACACATCGTGTGTTCCTTTTATGCATCACCCTCGCCTAACTTAACTCGCAGGCGTCCGCTGTGGAAGGGAACTTGGGCGTCTCCGGTCTGGAGACTGCACGAGGCAGTCCTCTGGTCTGGAGGGTCCTCGACTGGCTGAGATCACGTCCCAGGAACAGCATGCCCATGAAGCCATCGCAATAAAAACAAAAATTCCACTTTGCACAAAAACATTTTAAGGGACATAAAAATTTACAGTGCTGGCGAGAGTAAATTTAGTGCTTGTAGATTTAGACACCAAAGTGATGATTACACTAACAGCTATAGATATGCTTGATGTTATTTCTAGAAAATTGTACAACATAAATCAATGCTAACCATACACTTGTGTGCAATTAATGTTCCTGTTTTGACTGGAACACGAAAAGGACACCCACTGCATGAACTGTGGTAACAGTGTGGGTGTGGGGTGGCACCCAAGGACCACGTGGGTCCCTGGGGTGCTGGCGCAGGAGCACCCCACACCCCTCTTTCCCAGCATCCTGGTCACCTGGCAGGTTGATGCTTGAAATTAGCCATCGTGGGAGTGTTTACACTGGAGAAATCGGCAAGCCTACACAGCAGTGCTTTTCCTCCCTCCCTCCCTCCCTCCCTCCCTCCCTCCTCCTCCCTCCTCCCTCCTCCACCTTCCCTTCCCTCCTCAGCCATTCCTCCTCCCCCCTCCTCCTTTCCTTCCCTCCTCTGCCCTTCCTCCTCCCCCCTCCTCCCTTCTTTCCCTCCCTACCTTCCTCCCTCCCTTCCTTCCTTCCTTCCTTCCTCCTTTCCTTCCGACAGCCAGTTACTAAACATTTACCAGCACACCACTGCCTGTATCCACCTGAATCAAGTTCACATCCAGATGTTACCTTCTGTGGGGCTTCCCTGCCCAGTTCCTGTCCTCTCTACCCCAACACACCAGTGACAGATAGAGAAACTGAGGTTCAGAGAGCCTTGGGACTGGCACAATGTAGCACAATTTATAGTAGCAAAACCACAGGGAAAACCCAGGCCATTTTCCACCCCACCAAATCCATCTACCACTCTATGTCCATACTGCCAGGACAGTCCAGGATGTAGAACGTTTTGCTGGAAGACTGCCATTTACGATTTGAGATTTTGGAGTCACCATACTTCGGTGCTTCCTATGGAGTGTCACAAAGGTCTACATTTGCAGAAATTATTGGAGTGTTCTGTTTCTAGGATGGTGTTCAGGGTTGCTCAGATGTGGTACTCATCGGCATTACTAATGGAAACATATTCCCCTAATTGTTCGAAACCATCTCAGGACTGATAAATGTACAATATAAATATTTTATAGGTGTAATTCAATTAATCTCCAAAGCAAAATATCTGTTGGAGGCACGTAAACATACTGGTTAAATTGTATGTCTTCATTTCTTCCACTCCAATGGCTGAGACCGTAGAGAATAGACTATAAAAATTGCACCAAAGAGCTTATTCCCTTTTTATCGCCTGTCAAATTATTGCTACGACGCCCATGGTTGGTGGTGAAACATTGCAAACCGATGCTAGCTAGCGATGAAACGCCAAGTGTGAGTTGTGCATTGAGTTTAGGTAATGTACCAGAAAACATTGCATGAAAACACTAATTTTCTCAATATATATTAGTAGATGCAGCGTTTACCAATGAGAAGTGAAGATGTTTTTAAACAGTTTGTTGACTTGAAGTCTTGGCCAAGCTGCATAGAAATGCTGTCTGGTGGGTGTTAAGATTGGCCACAGAGGCACCCTTAGGGCTATGAGACCCTAGCTGCACCCACCTGGCCCTGACTGCCCCGACCATGTGGACCCTACCCCGGGCTCACTCGCCATCCACCGTGGACCCTATCCTGGGCTCACTCGCCATCCACCGTGGACCAACTCCAAACTCACTCACCATCCAAGGTTAGGCATTGCCAAAGTTCCTACCCTCCTACTGTTACTACAAACACAAGCACCGGCCCCTCCACCTCCTCCCAGCTCCCTATCAGCCCTGCGCAGCTGCTTCCAAAGGAGAACCTGCCACCCACTCGCCCTGGAGTGAGTCATGCTGCCGAAGGAGAGCCAGTTCCTATTAACAACACATCTCAAGCTGTTGAGCAAAGAGCTGGCTTAATTTAACTTATATGGCCTATAAAAAATAAAATAAGAGAAGTATGAGATAGATACGTTATTATCAGCCGTGGACGATACCAACGTTCAAACGTTTTATTATCTTATTATTGAGCAGTGTTTCCAAGAAGAACGTTTTTGTCTCTTATGTTGCTCATAGGAAACCTGTTCTTCAGCTTTAAGGAATAACTGTTGTCTAAGAGCACGAAGGGGAAAGTATCTCGTGGATTTTACAGTGACTGATCTGATTACGGTCTGCTAAAAGCCAGTTCCAGCCTTGCTCAATTTGACTTTCCACTGGGCTCCTCCTTAGGTTTCTGGGACAAGCTGGGACCGTCATGTTTGGTGGGCTCCATCCTTGTGCCAATTCCAACAATCCTCATTAACTGCACACCAAGTAGGAAGAAGGTCGGACCTGAGAGTGCCCTCTGGCCCCCAGGCAGCACCAGAACGTGGCGGGGGAGCATTGGTTTGCTCGCTACCACGAAGCCCGGGCTGCTGTGGACCTTGTGGCTCTGACCACAGGCGTGGCAGATGGCCGGGCCGCAGTCCCTCTGGGAAGGAGGTGCTGACATTCAAGTGAGCACAGAGCAAACTGACACCGAAGCTAGTCCCCGCTTTCCGACTCCAGCACCTGGCAGAATTACGCATTAGTTCAACAATCACATTAAAAAGCAGTAGTGGGAAGCAACTGTGGACGGTACAACAAGACTTCTCGCCCCCAAGTGCCCTTGAAGCAGAGCAGCATCGGAGTCTACTGGAAGAGACATTTCCTACATGAGGAAGAATCTGGGTGGTGAGGTGCCATCTCACACGGGCGCTTGGTGTTTGCTTCCATTTTTCCACACGTATCTTTATGGTGTATTCTGTCTTCACGGGGCCAGCCTGGGGACCCCAAGAACTAGGTCTGACTGGAATATCTTAAGGGATTTTCCCAGGAAGGAGCAGGGAGTTATTTCCCAATATAATTTGTTTACTAAAGTAAGCACAGTTTATATACATTTTACGTGACTAGAATAAAACTTTATGGAGTTTTTCTTTGTAGGACGTTTGGAATATGGGTAGAGCCCCAAAGATAAAACCATCCCTAATCTCATTCCCAGACAGAAATCTTTGTTAACGGGTGGGGTGCATCAGCTCAGGCATTTCTGCCATAAATATCACGTAGCTCCCGAGAATCTTCAGTTCTGCAAAATTTTTAAAACAAAAATAGAGTTAAGGCAGACTCTCAAAATCTATGAAACTTCGTAAAAAGAGCCCAAACAAAAACGATATAATCTAACGTCTCCCCCCCCCCCCCCGGCCAGGATTCAGTGGCAGAATCTGGACATATTTCTGTTTGTCAAGATGGGGAGGCTCCTGGTACCCAGCAGGTGGGCACCACACCCCTAGGCACACAGGAACCCCCATAGCAAAGCATCATCCATCCATACCTTCGACAGCGCAGCCTGAGAAGACCGGCCCAACTCTCATTCGCCTGAGACCCCTCCTTGCCTTCCCTGTAACATCCTTTGGTCACCTGTCCTTGCTGCCATGTCGATTCACTTACTCCAGCACATGGGTGGCCATGTGCAGACATGCCCCATCTGAGGCCCAAAGACGACTAAGAGGCAGCCCCAACCCTGGAGAATCCCGCTGATAGGGGCAACGTCAACACATCTACCAATCTGCCCCATGAGATAGTCTTATGACAGCTTTCATTTCACAGATGCGGAAATCGGGGCAGCAACAAACCGTTACAGTAGATCAGAGTCCCAAATCAGCATGCAAATAATGCAACAGGGTCACAGCAAATATTTACTGAGCTCCGTCCATGCCAGGGGCTGTGGAGCGAGTGGTGAGCAAAACACTGAGTTTTTCATAAAGACAATTTACGACAGCAATTGGTCGCTTTAACGTTATAAGGAAAAATACAGTTTTTTTTTAGTGTTCACATTTTAAAACTCATTTTTTCAAAAACTCAACTTATTCTTTTGATTTTAAAGGATAAAAATATTATAATTGCCTTTGTCTTGATCTGTGGCTTCTGAAAAAAAATGTGTGTGTGTGTGTGTGTGTGTGTGTGTGTGTATAATTGTCCCACAGGATAGCATTTTGAAAGAAACATCTAAATTAAACACTTAAATTAAAAACTCTTCCCTGAGGACATCAGCAAAAGTAATGAATTAATAGTGACACATTTTGTTCCTCTCATCTCCAATTCCTAGGGACAGTCTTCATGCTATGTCAATGAAAATGAAAAAAAAAAAAAAAGAAAAACCTTATAGAATAAGAATTAAATTTTCGAGTTACAAAAGTTGATCATTTCCCTGAGAGTCGGGCCCACACTTGTGTGTGTATTTATTTCTCAATGTTTTCATGTGTGTGGGGTGGGGTGCTCCGATGTAGCAGTAAATACCCAGAAAAGGATCTAATAATCAGCGCTGTCCGATGTGGTAGCTTTTAAAATTAAAATCTGTGCTTTTAAAATTAAAATTTGAATTTAAGTTATTCAAAATCAACTAAAATTTAGCCCATGGTTCTTCATTCACACCAGCCGCATTTCACACACTCAACAGCCTTGCCTGCTGGTGGCCAGCACGTGGCAGTGCGTGGCTCCGGGCTAATGGTCATGGCACCATCACACAAAGCTCTGTTGATGGGGCCACCATGCACCCCGTGTTTCTAATTGCCATTCAGTACCAAGGTAAGGATCTGCTCCAGATCTCTCTTTCTTTAGCCTTTGTGGTAAGGAGCACCCAGCCCCATCAAACAAAGGGGGTAATTTTTGCGATTGTAAAAATTTTGTCACTTTGGATGCCTTGAGAGAGAACAATCAGATTTCATATGGAAACATTTTCAAACTTGGCCTTGGAAAGTGCTCTGACTTTGAGAGCCCACGAACGGTTCAGAGGTCCCCAAGACCCCTCAGCCATGTTCTGGTCTGGAAAGAAGCTCCACGGGGAGTCTGTGGGGCAAGGACGTGCACAGGGCGGATCCCGGCACCACGAGGGGAGGGTCCGCCTCCGTCTCTAGCTCTGGCACGACAGCCGGCTGAGAACCAAACCCCTTGTCCTTCAGTGAGTCAGAGCCCTGTGGGCCACCCAGAGGCTCCTGCGGGCCGTAGGTGGTGTGTGAGTGACGGGATGGGATGGCAGAAAGTCCAAGGTGGGACCAGCAATGTTTTTTTCATTACGAGGTTTTCCACCAGTTCCCTTCTTTTAGGACACAGCAGGACCAGAACGAACACGCTTACCCAAGGTTTCACTTTCCGTGGTCTCAGTTACCCAGGGTCAACCCTGGACCGGGGGGCAGATGCCCCTCCTTCTGATGCTACATCAGTCACGTGCTGTGTCATGTGCCGCCTCCCTGCCTCCCTGCATGTTACCACGTGGGCATTTGATCATCTCACGTCGCGAGGAGGGTAAGGACAGGGCGGTATTTTGAGAGAGAGACCACACTCATGCGACTTAGAGTATATTGTTGCAAGTGCTCTGTTCTTAGCTACTGTCGTTAGTCTCTTACTGTGCCTAATTTATGAATTAAAGTTCATCATAAATGTGCGTGTTTCAGGACGAAACGTAGTGTATATCGGGTTCAGTACCACGTGTGTTTTCAGGCGTCCCTGGGAGTCTCAGAACTGCCCCTGCACAGAGGGGGAGGCTGTTTCACATCGTGTAAGTTTAAGGTGTGCAGGGTGTTGATGCAATACACTTGTATGTTGCAGTATGACCGGCCCCATGGCATTATCTGACCTCTATTGTGTGGCATAATTGTCATTTGTTTTTATGGTGAGAAAATTTGAGATCTAGTCTCTTAGCAACTTCCAAGGTCACAGTATTGATCATAATCTCCTTGCTGTGCACTGTGTCTCTAGACTTACTCATCTGCTACCTGCACCTCTGTGCCTCTGACCAGCATCTGCCCGTCTCCCCACCTTGCATCCCAGTAGCCACTGGTCAGCTCTCCTTCTGTGAGCTCAGCTTGTTTAGATCACACAGATGAGTGAGGTCACAGTTTGTCTTTCTTTACTTTCCTCGCTCAGCGTGAGATCCTCAAGGTCTGGCAGTGTTGTCACCAATGGCAAGGTTTCCTTTCTCCCCACGGCTGAGTAATATTCCTCTTCTGGGTGTGTCTCCAAAGGAAATGGAAACAGGGTCTCGTCTGCACCCCCATGTTGGCCACAGCGTTACTTGCAGATTGTGATGTGGACATGAGCTCAGGGCCGTCCAGTGGATGGATGGGTAAAGATGGGCGTGTTTTAGGATCTTGGGTGAGGAACGAAGACCTCTTCCCGCCAACAGCTGCCCAGCCCTCTTGTGGGCCTTGGAGCTTTGTTTAGCCCCACGGGCCTCCGAGCCGTTGGCTGGCAGCCCAGATGGCCCTCAGCAAGCTGACAGCAGAGTCGTTCTGCAGCATTGGTGAGACATGCCCACTCTGGCCAGCAGCCCCAGCCCTGGGCTGGAGGGTTTCCTTCACTTCCCACGACGTCCTGGAGCCTCACCCGGGCAGCTTCCTTCCTGCTGGGGCAGTTCTGGTGGGGGGCAGTTCAGGGCCTCCATGAAGGCTCGAATCCTGGAGAATCCAGGAAACAGTCCTGGAAACCAGCCGTCACCCTGCAGGGCGGGAGCGCGCGTCTCGGGGGTGGTGGCCCTGAAGCATAGCGTGTCCCCTGCGTGCGCGGGTCTGCGGGGGTGTGCCCCTCCCGTGCAGCTGCTGGCTGGTACCATTTCGCTCTTGCTTTGTTCCTCACAACCTCTTAGCACTGAACTCCAGATGTGAGTGAAACGGTCACAAAAGAAGTATCTGGGTTAAATGCGTGCTAAACAGGTTTAAAATTACTGCTCATTGTTTGGAAGCAGATGCAAACCTCAAACAAATGCAAAACATCACGGCAGATGCAAAAGGGAGGGCGATTTGAAAATCGGATCCCAAGTGCTTGATTCTGCAGGGGGCAGAGTAGCCGCCTCCCCCCCCCCCCCCCCCCCCCCGCCCTGCATGCGTGGGGCTGTGGGGCTGCGGGGCCTCGGGCCAGGTGCGCGCTCTGAGAGCCTGTCCGCCCTGCCCGGCAGGGGCCTGTACGGTCCTCTAATTTCTTAGGCAGCGTCCTTTGTATTTCTCCTATCTTGGCAGTGCCCCTTAAAATGAGCCTCAAGCTCACTCCTGCTATTTATTTTCAGTAACTTTCTGAGGCTGCCCTGGGGCCTTTTCTCATCTTCGCACATCAGAGGTCCCTGCTCTGACCCCCAATAGCCAAACTCCCCCCTGCGGTAGCACGGCACATGTCTGTGCTTTGTTTTCTCCCTTGGTACATTTTTTTAAGCTTCTTTATTTATTTTGAAAAAGAGGGAGAGAGAGAGAGAGAGCAGGGGAGGGGCAGAGAGAGAGAGACAGAGAATCCCAAGCAGGCTTCGGGCTGTCAGCACAGAGCCTGACACAGGGCTCGAATCCACAAACCCTGAGATCATGACCTGAGCCATAATCAAGAGTCGGATGTCTAACACACCGAGCACCCCAGGCGCCCCCTCCCTTGGTGCATTTTGCACCGTGTGTTTTGCAGGTTGCTAACAAGGCTCACGGTCACACAATCCAGCCCTCAAGCCTGGCTTTACACACAACGTGTTTGACTCGGGACCTGTGTGCCATGATGTGAACGTTGCCCACAGAACCTGGATCTATAGTCATAAAGTATTCCCAAAAAGTCTTCTGTTTTATTGCAGCACTGCTGGAGAAGGTTCTAGCGCTTCTTAATCGGTGGCAGGCATCTTAATAAGCCCCTGAGTCATCCCTCTGTGGGGTGGACACTCTTCATGCAGACTGGCTAAGACTCCAGGGCCCCAGACAGGATGCAGTGTGCCCAGGGTGCCCACCCTCCCTTCCTTCCTCCCTCCCTTCCTGCCTTCCTCCCTCCCTTCCTGCCTTCCTGCCTGCCTTCCTCCCTCCCTCCCTCCCTTCCTGCCTTCCTGCCTTCCTTCCTTCCTTCCTTCCTTCCTCCCTGTCTGCCTTCCTGCCTTCCTTTCCTTCCTTCCTTCCTTCCTCCCTCCCTTCTTTTCTTTTCTTTTCTTTTCTTTTCTTTTCTTTTCTTCTATAGGTTAATTCCACTTTCAATTTCCCAAATAGTCACACAGGGCCTGGTGATTATCCACCACCAGTCAGGGATCATGTGTCTCCTTAGAACTGGAAGTTTAACAGGTACATTAAAAATATGGCTACTATCGCCGAATTAACCGTTGAACATTTTTAACAACTTCGGAAGCATAACTGTCATCACAGAAGAGAATATCTGTGTCCTGATCTCAAAATTGACATTTTGTGCACTGATCTGTCCGTACTACAGAGGTCTTTTCCCTGGAGATACAGTCCCTCGAGTGAGGTCTTTTTGGAAGGCTGAACCCGCTAAATTCCTCTAAAGACAGAAGGAAAAACTGCTTGTGTGTCCTTCACCCTGTCCAGCTACCGCTGGTCCCCTACCCCTCCCAGCTGCCTGACCAAGATCAGCATGTTGAACATGAGCGGCCTCAACCCCCATCTCGTTGCTGGGTCCCCCATTCATCACTGACGGCACCCGCCCCCACTCTTCTTCCCCGACCCTGATGCGTTGCTAAACTACAGCCTTAGAGCTCATGCTTTCTCGGCACTGCCGTGACCCAGGTGCTCACAAGACGTAGAGTTGATTTTGCATCTGGAAGGAAAGGCTCTCCCTGGAGCTGGCCCAGCCCTGTGAGCAGGCAGGTCCCTACCGCTGGGGGGTCTGCCCTGGCCACACAGAACTCCAGCGCTCGGGGCCTCTCTGTGCAGACACCGTGTCCTCAGAGGAGCTGGCCCAGAGCCCCGTGCAGGTGCCAGGCCAGGGTGGGGTGACGGCTGCAGTGAGCGGGGGGCCACCGTGAGGCAGGAAGTGCACCTTCTCCTCGTGAAGTGCGCGATGGAGCAGGACACCTGGGGATCCCTGCCTCAACGAAGAGAAGTTCCCAGAACAGGAAAGCTGTGCTGAATCCAGGGAATTTGGAAGCTACAAGGCGTTCTCTATGGGGAGCCTCAAAAACGAGACTGTTTCTTTACACCTTGGATGTTTAAGATGTAAGGATGCCGGGAAAAAGACAACTTTTGGACTTAAAGCTGTTCTTTTATTCAGATGTGTGACGGTTAAGGACCACATAGACCATAAGTGTCCCCAAATCAAGCCAGGTGGTCTACCAGCTGGCCAGGACTGCTGCTGGCAGCCCCTGGAGAGAAGATAGCGGGGAAGGGACCATTGCCGGAGCACCTGTGCCTCGGTTTCCTCTTGTGGCATTGAGAAGAGATGCTCCCTGTGTTTGCCTCACCTCCCGGGACTGGGCAGCCCTTGGGGATTCCCTAGAGAAAGTTCTTGCTGTGTGTGGCACATTGCAGTCTAAGCACTGCAAGGAAAACCGTTTCCAGCATTAGTGATAAAATTACTATTTTTACAACTGCTCCCTGAACCCCAGCGCGCGAAGACCTTGCCACAGGGCACCATTTTGTACCCTGTTAAAGTCAAAAGGTGTCTTTCTGCACCTTCCCTGGTGTCTTCACTGGGAGAAAACTGGAGCCAGGTTAGATTGGTTAAATTCATAAGGCTGTGTTCTGTGTGCACAATACGCAGCAGAAAATTGAAACAGAGGATTCCTGGAGGAGGCGCATTGTAGCAAGCTATGTAGCCGGCATTATTCGTCCTTTATTAAGTCCAGACGCGATGAGAGCCCGCTCCTCCTGGGGTGTGGACAAGTGGATGTCTAGAACCCTCACAGACAGCAATTCTCTTTATAAATAGCCGGGCTATTGGGCCCCAGCCCCCAGACAGCACTCGAGTGCCCACAAATGTCGTGCACAATGCAGCCAGGTGTGAGTCACACACGGGTTGGGGAGGGGCTGGGATGCAGAGCGGCGGTCTTCAATGGCAGCCCCACCTGAAAGCGTGTTTGCAAAAGCATCTTCAGTTCCAGACTCCACTTTCCATTAGCACAGAGCAGCTGGAGCCCAGACACGCGGGTGCTGCCCGCGGCCCAGTGATGTTGCCGAGTGGGAGGCTTTCTGGGAATCAGGAGGGGCCGGGCCTCCTCCTGACATTCAGGACGCGCCATGCAGAGTGCCCAGGAGATTTAACCCCCTCGCAGGGTGAGAGGGTCCTCTGTGCATCCCCCTGCCTAGATTATAAACAGCTTCCACCATGGTAATTACCTGCTTCTTGAGACGGGCTCGCTCTTCCTCCTCGGGGAGCCTTGTGAAGGACACGGCATCTCAGTGGGGAAGGGATGTCAGGGGCCTGGGGGTTAGTGCCGAGAGGAGAGATGTCTGCCTCCAGCCAGGGGTGTCCTAAATGAGAGACAGAATGACACATACCCCCTAAAAAATACATACGTGATGGTCTAAGAAGGGCATCGATAAGTGGCTTCATGGTCACAGAAATCACCCCCAAGCTTTAGGCTCCTCATCTGGAACATGGACATAAATGCTTATGCTCTCCGGAGGTTCTGTGACTCTAATTTGAGCCACAGTTGGTCAGAGGAGTCTGCGTTGAGCCAACTACCTCCCCTCTGTCCCTATAGTAGACACTCAGCCTCCAACATGGAGGCTATGGGGTTGTTGCTCAACTGTGGTTAAAATTTGGGAGCCGAGAGAGGCAGGAGAGGCTCCCATGGCGGGGGGGGGGTTCCCGGCCTTGGTGGCCCTGCCCTACAGGGGACACTTGGGATGGGGGTGGCCCTGGGGCTCCCCTGGCAGGCAGCAGTGGAAACAAGGATGCTCAGGGGTCCCATCCAGGGTTAGTCCTTACAGACGAGAAACTGAGCCTTAGGAAAGCAAAGACTCCTGGATTGTTTCCAGGAACAGCTGTGGGGCGGGAAGGCTGGGGACAGAGCAGGGACTAACCTCGTCTGGGTGCCTGCACAAGGCAGGGCCTGGGCACCAACCCCTCCCCATCAAGAGCCTATGAGGGGGCTCTTGCTGTCCCCATGTCAATTATGGGAAGCCGAGGTGGGAAGAGGTAGTGAACCGTGCAACGTCACACAAGTAGGAAGGGCAGGATGTGGGTCTGAACCAGTGTTGGTTAACTCTGAAACACCTGATCCTTCCACCAAGAGAGGGCAAGCGTCGAGGGGGCTTTGCCCACCCCACGATTGTGCTCAGGGCCCAGGCTTGCTTTTAAACTAAGACAGCCTTTCCTACATCCACCAAGAGGACTGAGAAGATGGTGATAAAGTGTATGTTCAGGCATGTTCAGGAAAGGCTGCATAGTATACTGCTCGACAGATTTAAAAAAAAAAGAATCCATAAGGCACTGAGTTGTCCACAGTAAGGACTTTCTTTAATTCAACATTTTCACCCACTTGGTTACTAGTGACAAGCGCTGGAAGGAAACTGGGTGCCCCCTTCTCCAGGTAGAGTTGATTTAGCTGCGAGTAACAGCAAGTCTGAACATAAGAGCACACGTTAAAAAGGCTCTGTTTTTCTCACATCTCCCAAAGTCATGAGGTTGCGGCTCTGACGTTGGTCTGACAGCTCAACAATAATGAGGACCACCGTGTGCAATTCTCTTGAGCCTTCTTCATGGCACAGAATGGCTGCTGCATCACTGCCAGCTCCATGTTGTCCGTTTTCAAGGTGGGAAAGAGGAAGCGTGGCCAGTGGAGAAGGAAGATGAGGCCGTGGTGCCGGCAACTTTGTACGTCATACAAGACATGGCGTCCCTGGGGCGCCTGGGTGGCTCAGTCAGTTGAGCGTCCGACTTCGGCTCAGGTCATGATCTCACGATTTGTGAGTTTGGGCCCCGCGTCAGGCTCTGTGCTGACAGCTCAGACCCTGCAGCCTGCTTCCAATTCTGTGTCTCCCTCTCTCTCTGCCCCTCCCCTGCTCATATTCTGCCTCTCTCTGTCTCTCAAAATTAAATAAATGTTAAAAAAAAAAAAAAGACATGGTGTCCCTCGGCAGCAGTGGGGCTGGCAAATTTGAGTGTTTGCTTTTCCAGTGTTTATAGCAGAAAAAGGCAGGAGTGAGAAAGTTTGCACCCTGGGTGAGCCAGCCTACGTGAAAGGGTGAGCCAGGTGTGACTGGAGGTGTTGGGGTACACGGTTACAACCACACCAGTCTGTCTCCTAACGAGATCAATAGTAGAGTTCGATGTCTGTGTATTTTTATTTGTAGGGTTTACCTTATTGTATATTCAGATGTGACATGACCACGACATACGCACTGCGTATCGTTTGTATTTCTAAGGGATCACAGAACACGCTCGGAAGCAGGTGGAATGAGTAGTACCGCGGACACTTCACTTGCCCTGTTGCAGGGGTAGGGTGCTCAGCATGTCTTGTCAAGAAGTGGGGCTCCCCTGGAGGGGTTGCCCCTCAGCTTTGGTGTAAATCTAAAAAAGGCCCTGGGTCCACGTCTTTCCTGGGCCTTTCTCACAGCTTGTGCCAGTTAGACACAGGACAGTGCCATCCGCGATCTTGTGTGGCTGGGAGGAAGGTGCCCTGGCAGCCCCAGAGGGACAGACAGGGGCCTATAAAGTGGGTCCGTGACTGCAAGTGTGGACGACATAGAGGCTAGCCTAGGACCCCGTTCAGCAGCTGCCCCCAGGTGCCGTGGGCACCTAGCAGGGGCTGAGGGCACAGTATGGTTTGGACCCAGAGGAGACCCCACTGTCCTTCTGGGGGCCCATGGTGCCAATGCAAAGTGGGACCTCAGTCCCACAGAGGCTGCTACATGGGCCCAGGGCTGCTCAGCCACTAAAACCAGTGGACAGCACCCCCCCCAATACCCTCTCAGAGGGCAGAGAATCTGCCAGACTGCCCCCTACCTCCCCTCCCCACCCTCTCCTCCTGTGTCCCTCCCCAGCTGCCCACGGGTGACAAGGCCTTGTGGGTCCCTGGAGATTAGAAGTCAAACAGGAGGAGGGAGGGTGAGAGGTTCTGACACAAGGATGCACTTGACTGAATGTTGATGTGGTTTTGAACCCCACAAGGGACTGAAGAATCTGGATGCCACAGCATCAATCTTCCACACCAAGCCAGAGGGTGAAATGCATCTTGCTACAAAATGTGGCCTAGATATGTGTACATTTCTCCTTTGTGCCTAAGAAAATGGGTAGAAAAACAGCCTTCCTGGAGAAATCAGGATTCCCTTTGGAATCCGGACTTGTGCTCTGCCTATGTGCAATTGAAGATGCCCCACTGGAAATTCCAGCAGGTGCATCACGTGTATTCGAGGAATACAGTCTAGGGCTCAGGGGCAGCAGGCATAGCTTGAGATGCCCCCTACAGTGTCATCCACGCGATGTTAGGTCCCAAGTCACCGACTCCGGGTTCCTCCCTCCATGCTGTATAGTCGCTCTGCAGAGACCAGCGTGCACGGAGCCGGGAGCAGCCCCTGGACGCAGGCCGTCCGTGAAGCCACCCCGAAGGTCTGCGTCCAGGCAGCAGCCACACAGATGAGTTTGGAAGCCGGTCCTGGGTGGCAGTTTCTGTCCGAGCCACAGGAGCCCACTAGGGGCACCTTTATTGCAGAACCACAGAAACTGTATGATAATACACACAGTTGGTTTTAGCCACTGTGTTTTGGGGTAATTTGTGACACGGTGATGGATAGTTGATATGAGGCCCTGTGGGAAGAGCCTCAGGGTTTTGAGCCTGTGCTCGTGTTAGCCCCTTTTGTGGACTGTGGATGCAGCAGACTTTTTCTAGTGAGTGGGCCACCAGTGTTCCCTCTTGGCCACTGGAGGAAGAACATGATTGTCTGAAAAGAGACTCTTACTTCGGCTAAGAAAGAAACAGCCGTGAAATGTATCCAACAAGCTCGAGCCATAGCTCCCTGAACGCACAGGAGAATGTGTCCCATTCTTGCTTTTTGAGATCAAAAGACCAAGTGAAAACAGGGTCCCTTTGAGGTGGCATCTTGTTCTTATATGAGCCACCTGCTCCCCAGGGCCCCCAGCTCTTGGCCTACCCCCACCCCCAACTAAGACTGACCATCTGCGTAAGAAAGGATCCCCTTGGGGCAACTTTGGCCTGACACTCCCTGGTCCCCAAACCAGCCCTGCTCTGGCTTCTTTCTCAAAATGGCTGCAGATAAAAATGTTTTCGTCATGAATTTCATAACATGTGTTTCCTTCAGTCAAGGATGCTAAGACCTCAGGTCACATGGCAGTGGGCTATGTGCAGGGGTGAACTTGGGCCCCTTTGGGCCTTACTGGTAAAAGGTTGACCATAGCACTACTGACCCCAGACCGAGGACTGCTGGGGACCCCTCTGTGCTCCTGAGTTGGGCCACTTGGTCTAGATGTTCTTCACTGTTCCTTCTTCTGTCCCTGCACAGCACAGAGCCCATCCAGAAATGCTCAGGGAGCAGGTAGAGTTGGGTTAAGAACCTTTATTTGCAAGTAACACAACAATTCTGGTCAGTTTAAGTAAGAGAGTGTGTTTTAAGAAACTACTGTTCCCTGAAGCTGAGTGCAGCAAGGGCCTGGGTCACACACGCTGTCACCACCAGGCAGCACCCTCCCCTCTGTCCACTTCTTCTCCTTTTCTCCTCCCCGGGCTCCCCCGTTGTGTGTCCTTTCCCATCACAGGCAGATACCAATGGTCTCTCGGTGCTAACTCCAAACCCCAGATGGGAACCGGCGTCTGGGGAATGTACCAGTGTTCGTCACTGTTTTCCTCTGGCAAATCAACTGTTTCCAGGGCTTGAAGTCACCTGGTACCACTTGGTGCCTGGGCTTTGTTTGCCCAAGACTTGGTGTAATTACAAAGACCTAGAGGGTCACGCCTGGCAATTTCTCTCTCTCCAAGTCTTCAGGAGCTGACTCTCCATGTCTTGAGAGTGATGGAGAAGAGTGGAAGTACCTTGAGAGAAAGCAAGAGCTGACCCAACAAGAATGGACTGACTTAGGCATCACATTCTGTCCTCTGCCACCTAAACAACATTTTCCTGGTGTTTCATATGAGGATTCATTTATTGTCTTTATATGAAAAGCAGACCTCGTTTGGAGCTGTGTCTTGTGCTATTTGCCAGAAGAACCAAGCAAATTCTTGGCACACAGGAATCCCTGCCTTTGCCCACGCTGGGCCCTGTGCACGTCCCCACGCCCATCATCCAGCAGGCCAGGCTCGGCAGCATCACCCCAGGGAGTTTTCTCCAGCAAACTCGAGGGGCTTGGTACCCGCTCCTGATTGAGACCCTCATCGTTTACGCTTCACTGGGGTCTTTCTTAGCTTTCATGGACTATGTAAAAAAAATGGGACAAATGTAACAAAAATGGGATAAACCATAGACCTCAAGAGCTAACAAACTTTATTTTGGAGAAAAAAATGGGAAGTTAACATTCCTTGCTTCAGTCCGTGAAAACCCAACTGAAAGTACTGAGTGTTGAGAGAAAATTCACTATAAGGATGAGTCTTTGGGGAGTCTTTGGGGGGCTAATATGTTTAGAAGAGAATATATCCACATCTGTAAGACAGAAAAAATCTGGTAACATACTTCACAGCCCTAAACGTATTAACATGTCACAGAAGTGAAGTCACTTGTCACAGTGAAGATTGGCATCATGTTGGTGGGGAAGAGCAGGGGCGCTGGCCGTGGTCCTGACGCTGGGCTGGCTCTGTTGCTCACGAGCTCCACAACTCCATCCCTTGTTACCTCACTCCCTCAGGTTTCCCCTGTGACCAACTGACAGTGTTCATTTCAGCTCCCACCTTCCCAGTGTAATGGTTCGGTGATTTGTGTGCCTTTTCCTGGGAGCCAGCTTTGGGAGGGAGTACGGAGCTGGACTCTTTGTCCAGGGAATGTGGCCCTGCCCACAAGGACCCTTGTTAGGAGATGGGCTGGTACACCTGTATCTTCCACCTGTGTTGCATCCACACTTAGTTCGGTGAAGCCCTGACTCTACCAGCAGAAGATTCAGCTGCACCCATTTACTATCTGCACAGTGTTTCCTGTATCCCTCCCATGTCTTGCATCTTTAGAAGCGGGTGATTCCTGTGTGGCATTGAGACCAACTCTCGAGTCATCACACATGTGGTTTCCCTGAATACCTCCGTCCCTCATCACGTTCTAGACAGGATAGTTTACTTTTCACTGGCTTGGAAATTTATTCCCTGGTTTAGAGGCAAACATAAATATGCCCTCCTATCCCAGGGAGTCCCCAAACCTAACAGAACAAATCACAAGGTCACCCTGGGCACTGTGTCTGCCAGTGTCCTCACCTACTCTCCTACTCAAGGCCCCTGTGTCTTCTGGCACATGGGAAGCACTGGGCGTCCTGAGCCATAGCTCATAAACCAGCTGGCGGTGATCAGACTGGAGCAGAAGGTGACGACTGAGTCCTGCTTATTTCAGGAACATAAAAGGAGCAGAAGGGCTTTCCCCATAGACTCCCCCTTGCTGTGGGCAGAGGAGAGGAGCAACCAGAGAGAGCCTTGGACTAGAAGGTAAAACACTGTCCCTGCAGACACCTGCCGAGTACCTGCAGGCCCCATTGTTCACAACAGTGACCTTTATAAAGTCACCATGAACTCTGAACTACCAAACGCTGAGCCATTGCTCTTGGGGAGATACAGGGTCAGGTTCCTGCGAGCCTCTGGTCACAACGTTTTCATAACTGATCAATACACATAATGGTACTTAATGTGTCTCTATTGAAAGACACCTTACTTAACCTGTGCTGTTGATTCATTAACGTGGAACTTGTGCCACCAGCACTGTGTCTTGTGCCTGAAGGAAGTCCACCTAAGGCACACACAAGCCCTGGCTGTCTCGCACCCAGGGGCCCCAGACAGCATCTCAGCACCATGCTGAGGGTCCACTTCAAACAGTGAAGTCGCCAACACAAAGCACAACCATTGGGAAACGTGGCACGGAAGACCGCAAAATGGATGCTCACTCTGGATTGGGAGCTGAGAGAGGAAGTCAGGGCTCTGCCCCATTAGACCTCAGCTGGGAACATGCACGTTAGGTGACTCAGATTTTCCACCGGTCTGCACCTGTCAGTGGGTGACCACAAAAGCACGGTGATGAATGACTTCGGGGTTACAATAAATTTTAACAAGTAGGCAAATTCGCACACACAGAATCTGAATAATACTGAGGATTCGCTGTATACAGTTCCTGGAGACAGAGAGAGCTCCCTACATAAAGGTGAAGTCGAGCAGAATGTTTAAGAGACGAGGCTCTGATTCCAGCCCTGGCCCTGTCACTGCTGCTCTGTGACGTTGGGAGAGTTACTCAAACCCTCTGTGCACCAGTGGCATCATCTGTAAAATGGGATTCGTTCGTGTGGGTCTACAGCCCAGTGTTGCGGTGAGGTTGGGTGAGGCAGGTCTTGCCCGGCAGCGCTTGCTTCAGTAGAGTGAGTTGCTGTGATTATTGTGGATAGTTTCTTGTCCTCCCCTGCAGACATTAGAATCAGACTGCGATGCCCAGGACTCTATACACCCACATAGGCATTTACTGGTGACCACATATGCATAATAGTGTCGCTGGGCCCGCCAGTTCAGCACAGGCACAAAGAAAACTTCTCTATTTCTTATTTAATCTATAAATTTTCAGGCTGAGTTTTTTTCCTATTCAAGATCGGAGCTAAATATAGACCGTCCTTGTCTAAATTTGGTAGGCTGAATCTCTTTACTCAAGTCTGGGTTTTGTGGCTATCACCAGCCAGCACTCCCCACCGAGATTTAATGACGCAGACCTTTGATGTGAGCTGAAATAAACTGCCCTCTCTGAGGGCTCGAGTCTGGGAACAGGAAGGAAAGAAGGCTGGACATCATCTGTGAAGAGGAGAGGGAGAGAGCACCGAGGGGGACAGGATGGGTCATGTACTTGGTAGCTTACTCTTCTGAAGAAATGTGTGAAAAACAGAGAAACCAGAAAATCAAAAACAACTCTGTATTTGTGGTGGGAAGACAACACGGGCTAGGAGAACTCTTTGATCGACTCTGGTAAGAACTGAGAATTGAGAATAATTTAATAAACACTCCCCAAGGCAAGCCATTAGCCTTGGGTATGGAGCTAATAAGTACTTACAACTAGGTTTAGTGCCAAGTAATAGAGACTAAAAATAAAATAAGAAGAGAGAAGAACTCTTTACAGATTTCTGCTTTATCATCCCTGGGGTTGGCCTTGCTGTCACGGTCCAAAATGTCTGCTGGGGCTCTGACATCAAACTCGTGTTCCAAGCTGTGGGATGGAGGGGGGATAGAAAAAAGGTACACTCCTTCCCTTTCAAAGACACTACATGGAACCCTTATATTTCATGGGGAAAACCTTGCTCACATGGCCACACAGTTGCAAGGGAGTCTGGGAGATATTGCCACACTGTGCCCAGCCAAAAATCCTGGTTCAGTTAATTTTAAAAAGAAGGAAAGTGGAGATTTGGCCAGTGACTTTCAGCCTCTTCCCCCAAAAGAACCCCTAAGCAGGTGACCTTGTATGAAACCCAAGGACAACCTTCCTGGGGCCTAAGCGTCGTTGAATATGAGTCCTCACGGGCATGACGGCAGGAGGGAAACAGGAGTGTGGCTGTCAGAAAAATCTCTCTGGTGATGCCATGTAGGGAGATCAAAGACCAAAATGGTGCCATGTAACCGTGAGGTGATCAGCCATCCTAACAGGATGTTACATTAATGTAATACAAGTTAATAAGGTGTGGGGAGGAGACTCGACTGTTATAAAATTGTTTGCAGGAGAATTGTTCCCCAGGAGTAAGTAGTGTAGCACCCAGCATGGCTGTTTTCTCAAGAGAGGCCATCCTACACGCACTCTGAGTGTAGACCCCCTAAGCCCTGACAGAGGGGTCGGCCACGCAGCCCCACACCCGGGCCAGCCTTCTGTGTGCCTCCATGCCTTTATGATTGAGCTGGGAGCAAGGTGTGGAGAGCATTGGGGAAAGCAAAGCGAAGTGGGCCATGTTCAGACTCAGTGGGAAGGACGATGGGGATGGGGAGAGGCCGTGGATGGCATGCCCCTCAGATGAGGGCAGAGCCCTTCTAAATGTGACAGCACCCAGACAGATCTCCAGCCCCGAGACCCTGGGTCTCTCCCACCACCACCTTCCTCAGCCCCCCTCCTGCCCTCCCGATGGGGCTTGGCCCATGCTGTGCCAGGACTGGGCTCGCTGCCTGTGGTGTGGGCCACTTTCCATGGTGGAAAGGCAGGGCCCTGAACGCGGGCTGGGAAGAGACGCTTAGTGGCTGCACACCTGTGTGCGGTTAGTTACTGGGGAGCAGAGGTAAGAACAAGGTGTCATTAGAAGGGATGGCTTTGAATTGTCACTGCCTGTGGTTTCAGTGTAACTTGGTTAACTATGAGTTTGTAGAAGTTGATTTTTAATAATGGCCCAGTTTAACAAGCAGCTCCAAAAATTCCTAAAACTCTAACGACTGGCCCTTGCCAGTGGGAGCAAGATGGCCCCAGCACAAACTACCTTGTTTTCCTGCCAGCCACCTTGCCGCCAGCTCCTGACGGCCCGCCTGGCCGAGCCCTAGCCAGGTAAGACATCCCCTCCGACCCACGTACCTGCACCCGAGACCCGGAGACGGGCAAGCACGGCCACGTGTGCCAGGAACCCCGACACCATGCTCCCAGCGGCTCTGAGAATGAAGGCTCCGAAGCCAGCAGAGCCGGGGCACAGAGACAGAAAGCAAACGTGGCAGAAGACAGAGTCAGTTTATCTTGGCTCCATGAAACCACTCTGACTCCTTGCACCTGCTGTCCTGAAATTTGCAGATTTTCTTTGAATCCCCATCTGGACGTAATCATCACTTAGGATGCAGAAAGTTAATTTAGGGGAAGAAAGATCCACTGATCATCCCCACCCCACCCCCAGTGCCTGGTGACTCTGCATCCGTGGGGAGCGTGCCAGCTTAGGGTGAATCACCAGTTACTGGCCTTGACTGCTGGCATCTCCTTAAAGGGCCACAGTTGAGTCAATCAGGCATTTAAAACAAACAAAAAAAAAAAAATGGAAAAAGATAGACACTTCCTCCAGTAATGTTTCCCTAGGGGCTATTTGCCAGTCAACATTCCGGCATCGTAGAAACAGGGCTGATGTGAAGACCCCTAAGGCTTACTTCCATTCCTGAAAAAGTATAGGTTTGGGGGTGAGAAATAGATACTCAAGAAAACAAGAAAATGGAGAAAGAGAGGAAATCTTGAAGGGGTGGGGGCTGAGCACAGAAGCAGGGTCCAAAGTCAAAATCAATTCTGCATCAGTTATGGCTTTTATTACTTTTAAGTCTTCCAGTTTTAGATGCTGGAAGTTTCTCTCACCCCTGATGTGCCCCACTGCCTTCTCTCCCCACACATCCGCATCTGGGGTGACACTGTCACAGGCATCTCACGGATGTGCACCACGTACAGGCAAAGGAATACTTTTGTATTCTCTTCTCCGTTTGTACACACGAATGGTAGCACCTCGTAACACATCATGTTTTGCCTGGATGTTTATCTCAAAGCCTAAGCTGGTCAAGATCCGAGAGACTTTTTATTCTCTTTGATGATGACAGACTCATTCCCTTGGATGAATGAACTGTAATTTGTTTAACCAACTCTCTGCTACTGACTGAGTGTTCCAATATTTTGAAATAAAAATAATGACTAGCGTGCATACCTGAGGGACACATTTCTAAGAGTGAAATTGCCTTCAGTAGTTTACAAGCGTTTTTAAAATTTTCGTGTGTATTGCCAAGTTGCTTCCTATATTAGTTGTGCTGGTGGACACGCCCAACAGACTATAGAGTTCTTGTCTCTCCACACCCTTGTCAGGACCTTGCCAATCCCAGGCAGACAAGGATGCGTCATTTTAAATTTTTTTTTAATGTTTATTTATTTTTGAGACAGAGAGAGATAGAGCATGAATGAATGGGGGAGGGGCAGAGAGAGAGGGAGACACAGAATTGGAAGCAGGCTCCAGGCTCTGAGCCATCAGCCCAGAGCCCGATGCGGGGCTCGAACTCACGGACCTCGAGATCGTGACCTGAGCTGAAGTCGGACGCTTAACCGACTGAGCCACCCAGGCGCCCCAAGAATGCGTCATTTTAGCCGTAATCAGCACTTCTCTGAGTGCGGCCGAACATCTTTGCAAATGCTGACCACCCGTTTATGTTTCCTTCCTGTGACTTGACTACCTACAGACGCTGGACACTTCCACTGAATTGGAAATGTTTCTTTTCTAATTGATTTATAAGAGCCTTTATAGCTTAAGGAAATGGACTTTTCTGCGATTAAGTTACAGACACTGCTCCCAGGTTCTCTTTTGTCTTTTCATTTTGTTTCTGGGTGCTGGCGTCATTCACAGTTGTTCTTTATTGTGAAGCCAGGTTGCTCAGTCTTTCCTTTTTCCAGATGTCGTCAGTTACACAGACCTTATTTTGATATTGTCCTCTAAAAAGTATCCTATCGTCTTAAGATTTCATTTATTATGTCCAAAATTTTGGTCTACTTGCAATGTAACCTGGTTAAAGGTGAGACTGCCGAGTACCCGCTGTTTCCACGCAACTTAGACCCACCTTTCCCTCCGCTATTTGAAATGTCACCTTTATCGCTTACCAAATCCCTGCATGTACTTGGGTCTCTTTGTAGATTTTCAGAGCCATCATGGATCTGTCTATTCTGATACAAACACTGCAATGTTTAGTATCTTTACGGCACGCTGTGAGGACTGGTCCCCCTTATTCCCTTTCTAAAAGCAAATGATACCATCGGCCAGTCTTGGGTGTTTATTTTTCCATATGAATCCAGCGTATCTCATTCTCCCCCCTCAAACAAAAGAGAAGAATCCCTTGTTGGAGCTTTTGACATTAAACATGTAGAACCGCTTAGGAAGCAGGGTGCCCGTCTGGGACTTACGCATCATCTTGTTTCAAACAGCAAACTTTACTCGTCATTCTCTCAAGTTTACTTCGTGTCTTCAGGAGCATTGAGTCTTCTTGTGAATTCTCCCCAGGCACATTGTCATTCTTGGCGCTCTGTTACATGGGGTCACTGCTTCAATGTTTCTTCCCATAGTTCTCTGTGTCTTCCGTTTCTGGGCCTGCTGCCTGGTGGGTGCAGTCGGTGGACAGTCGTCCCAGACCTTCTTAAAAACAAGGAAAATTATGGGGCGCCTGGGAGGCTCAGTCCGTTAAGCATCGACTTCGGCTCAGGTCACGATCTCACGGTTTGTGGGTCTGAACCCTGCGTCGGGCTCTGTGCTGGCAGCTCGGAGCCTGGAGTCTGCTTTGGATTCTGTCTCCCTTTTTCTCTGCCCCTCCTGCGCTCAAGCTCTCTCTCTGTCTCTCAAAAATCAATAAACATTGGGGTACCTGGGGGCGGCTCAGTCGGTTGGGCATCCGACTTCAGCTCGGGTCATGGTCTCACGGTTTGTGAGTTCGAGCCCCGCATCGGGCTCTGTGCTGACAGCTCAGAGCCTGGAGCCTGTTTCAGATTCTGTTTCCCTCTCTCTGCCCCTCCCCCACTCATGCTCTGTCTCTCTCTCTCTCTCAAAAATAAATAAACATTAAAAAAATAGTGAATAAACATTAAAACAAAATTTAAAGGAAGCACGCGAATTTGCCTCCCCAAAGTGACTTCCTGGCACTTAACACAGTCTTTGCTTTTCACTCTGTAGGCCCTGCCCGCCACCACTGTGCTGCCTGCCCGCCTGCCGCGTCTAGCACAGTGGACCCAACTGGTCTGCGGCCCAGCCGCCCCTCAGCCTAACTCGAAGCTGGTCTTGAAGGCACGAGGAGGTGGGCACCACCTTTGTCAAGAAATGTCATCGAGAAACCAGGGCATTCCCTTCGGGACTCCCTCAGGTCCATCAGCGCTCACGTGATGCAGGTGCCGTGCGCCAGCATCCTGGGCCATCTGTGCCCGACCCGAGGTCCCGATCCTTGTGGTCTGTTACCACCGTTCCCAGGCCTTCGCACCCACTGCCAGCTTTGGGATGAGGTCGCTTCTGTCTGCATGGGCCCCAGGAGCCCTGCTTTCTCTCATTGTGCACGCTGAGGTCACACACTGAGTCACATGTCCACGAAGGCCTTTCGTCACACAGGGCTCCACCGCACACGTCCCTGAGACACACCTGCAAGGTCGGACTAGCGGGCCACCCTCTGCCTTCCGTTTCTGGAGCTTTTTCCTTTTTTATTTAGGGACGCAGAAACAAAACAGGCTGATCAGACACCACCATGAAAGGCATTAGTAGGTTAAAAGCAAAAGCAGGTGAAAAGCTCATCCATGCACTGTCTTCAGCGGAGACAACACAGTCCCACCTCATGCAGGGACTCTCCTGCACCCCCTGGGGGACCCCAAAGCACCCCGTAGACACAAGCTTCCCCAGACACCCAGGATCCTTCCCAAGGCACCTTCAAACTGTGGCCATCGTTTGCATGAAGGACGGTACAAAGGAGAATAGACTGTTGGGTTTGCGGAAGCCAGCCTGGCCTCCTCCAGGACGGGATGTGGATCTGAAGTCATCCCTACCAAATGACAAGCCTATCGATAGCTGGGTTGCTATAACCAGGTGACCCGGGTCACTAGACACACTGCTTGTAAGGAGGGTGGTCTGTCCCCCGTGCAGTTTCCAGTCTGCAGAACAGCAGCGCCGTGAAGGACACGGGAGCAGAGGCCGAGGAAGACGTGCTTCCCCATGATGCTGTTAGAGCAAGAGAATTCCTGAGGGAAACGTGAACGTGGGCCGTGTAGCGCCCACCTGCCAGTGACAGATGTGCAGTGACATTGGGGGCGGGACCCTGCGGTGGACACTGTGGCATTTCCAGGCCTGGACTGTCCACAGAGAACGACCAGGACAGAGTCGAAAACATACCGAGTAGGAAGTAGCTGCAGATCAAGGACCCGTTTGCACAAAATGCAGAGCTGTTCAAAGAAACAAGTGTCATCGGGACACGTTGGCCGTTACTTGGCATGAAAGTTCCAAGGCCGCTGCTCAGTGCGAGGGTGTGATGAAAGGGACGCCCTGAGCTGTGCCTGCTCCTCAGAGCCCATTCTGGAACGGACACCAGTCAGCGGGACTCGTCTTTTAAACACCACCTCCTGTCTCCCGCCAACTCTGCACGCGGCCCACGGTGCCTGAGGGAGGTGTTCTTTACCGCGTTTTGTGCTTCTTTCTTCTCCCGGTTAACCAGGCCTATTTCTCCAGGAGTGAGGTGTGAGAACAGGTACGCTCCCCGGAGAAGGCCGGGTCCTTCCTGTCATTGGTTCTTGGACAATTTCATCCTTTAGGACCCCTCCTCTCTCCTGCTAAAATCCAGAAGAAGTAGAGAAAAGTGTCCTTAGCCCAATGACTAACGCACCTGCAACTTTCTGGCTTCCTTATCAACCTCTCAACCCCAGGAACAGTGAACCCTGGATCAACATATCAGTCGAGGTCGACTTGGATTTGGATTACAAATTGCAATCATCTGAGAGGCGAGCCGCTGGCATGGGCACCTGACTGTTTTCTGCAGCTGAGGATTAACGGACACACCGCCTGAGCACCTTCTCCGTCCGGTAAGTGCAGGTGCATGCACCCTCGCTCCCTGAGACCTGGGCTTTCCGCGGGTGCTGTGCTGTCAGGAAGGCTCTGTGATGTGTGGGGTGCTGCAGGACAGTCATGTGCGTGTTCATTGTGTTAGTTGGGGGGACTCGGTCTCCAGAATTCACAGAATGTTCCTGCCATTTTTCTGGTTCCTCGAATGTCCTGAGTTTTCAGACAAGAGCTAGATTCGCCTGCTTGGGTGTGTGTGTTCTGGTGGGGGTGAAGAGAATCTCCTATTTTTGTTGCATGATGTGAAAAACAGGTGAGGGGTCCAGGAAATAAATAAGTTAAAGAACCACTGGAATTGGGTGGATTGGGTCATAAAAAAGAAAAAAGAGCACAGTGAATAGAGTGAAAAGCTGGAGCAAACCGGGCATGACAGGGACAGGGGGACAGGGGGAGCAGTGAGTGCTGCAGGGGCTTGAACTTCAGGGGCAGGGCCCCTGCGAGTTCTGTGTGGGACAGGCCTTCAGGAAGGACAGGGAGGGGGTACGGATTAAACCAAACCGATGGCTTGTACCTACAAAAGTTGAATGCAGCAGGTGAGGGCTGGCCCCATGGTGTGCCACTGGGCTCCTGGAGCAGGTGGTTTGAAGAGTGGGGAGACATGGCCTGACCCGCCCAGGCCTGTGCTCCAGAATCTTCTGGGGCCCCAGTGCCATGGGCCCAGCAGTGGGGAGGGCGCCTCTCAGGCATCTCCCGCCATGCAAACGGCCCACAGTCACAGGTGAGGGAAGGGCTGTGACCTGAGAACTGCCCATTATTTTGCTATTCTATGAATTCCTGTCCTGTTGATATTTTAAAATATGAATCAGCTATTGTTTGATAAAAGTGTGGATTTGCAGTGTGCCCAAGCTTGCAGTGTAACTGGTACTTTCAGATCGCTGAGGGCGGGAATATTCTTGGAAAGGATTTGCCATTTATTTTGTGTCACCAAAATGACCTTTGACCTATGAATTCCGCTCTGAGGAATTGGAATTTTTTCCTAAGGAGAAAAACCAAATACCTGAAAATATACATGATTTTTCTTTGGGCATAGAAAAGGGTTGGAAAAAAAAAAAAAAAAGAGGGGGAATAACTTTATCAATTATGATACATGTATTGTTGAGATTTTTGAATCTGTTGAGTCTGTTGAAAATTTTTTGAAGCAGTTTAACAATGTGGAAATTGCTAATGACTATAAAATGCCCAATACAAGATACAGGCGTGGAGTATACACTTGGATCACATGCATAAGGAACAGTAATTTATGCAAAAGGAATCAACCTTCTCTTTCTTTCATGTTATAATTACATGTAATGATAGTTTCTTGTAATTCTTGATGTATTTCAATTTGTGTTCAGCCTCTTGTTTTATACTTTCTGTATCTTCCACACTGTGGTGGGCACAGCTCTCTGTGTCCCCCAAGCTTCCCTGCTGCAAAGACACGTTAGAGATTGGTGAGTGGGTGGGGTTACATCCTACACTACCCCATCTCCCCAGAGAGGAGGTGGGTTGCCACTCTTGCGGTCCCTGGAGGCCGGGATCTGAGGGGATCTCCAGCCAACAGGGCAGTGGGGACTCAGTCCTAGAACCTCACAGACCTCAGTTCTCTCAACAACCCAGCGTCTTGTGGGAGTGCAGGAAAAAGGCTGGGGCTCACATGGGAGTGTGGCCCCAGCCAGCACCAGGATTCCAGCCCGCTGGGGCCTGAGCACAGGACCCTGCTAACCCACATCCAGACTCCTGAACCACAGAGCCTGTGAGAAGAAAGGGTGTGAACCAAGTTCAAGGTGATTTGTCGTGCCACATGACAATAAGAACACACGCTTATTTGAGGTTTCTTTTTATTTCCTTCCTTGGATTGCTTTAGATTTATCACATCTTTTTCCTGATGTTTATTTTCCTCCCTCTGCTAATTTGGTAGTTACCAATTCTGTTTCTGTTCTTTAGTTGTTCTCATGGGCATCAACATAAGAAAAATTAACTTACCAGAGTCTGAATTAGCCAGTAGCTTCACCCTTCGTTGACACCTTTACAACTCAGAACACGTTAACTGCCTCTCTCCATCCTGATTTGCATGCTACCGCTGTGATTGATTTCACTGCAAGCTTGACTGTTTTCTTTTTAAACTCATCACACGTAATTATTGTTTTTACACAGTCAGCGTTTGCTTGGATTTCCCCACATGTTTACCACATTTTGTGTCCTCTGTCTCCTCCTTCATTTCAGACCATGTCACTGGGATCACACGCCTTCTGGGTGACATCAAACCCTCTGTTTATGGTCATCTAACAGTGCCTTTGTTTCCCCCCTGTCCTCAAACAGTGAGTGGTCTTGCTGGATGCAGTATTTGA
The DNA here is from genome assembly GCF_023721935.1 of Panthera uncia. Taxonomy (NCBI): domain Eukaryota; kingdom Metazoa; phylum Chordata; class Mammalia; order Carnivora; family Felidae; genus Panthera; species Panthera uncia. The sequence continues at coordinate 78,280,925 of NW_026057576.1, forward strand.
GGTTGAGGTTTGCCCTCGGTAGTTGAAGATACGATTCCAGTCGCCTGATTTCCATTGTTCTGATGAGTAAGCTGTCAGTCCCTCCTCTGAAGGCAGTCTGTCCTTTCTCACTGGTGCTTTTAAGACCTTCCCTTGTTTTTCTTCTTCTGTTGCTGTGTTATGCTGAATCTAGGTATGGATTTCTTTTTAATTATTATGTATTGAATCATGGGGTTCTTCAATCTGTGGGATGATATCTTCCATTAGTCTCTATTTGGTTCTATTTGGTTGTTTTCCAGTCTTTATGACATCTGGGTTTTTTTTTCTCATATTTTAGTATTTTTTATTTACTTAAACATATTAAAAATACTTTGTTTTTTGAGCCTATAATTATCACATCTTTAACTCTGTTACTGTACTTTTTTCATCTCATTCTCTTACCATTTTCGTCTGCCAGCTGAAACTCTTCATCTGTTCATGCATGTTGTTTACCTTTTCTATTAGTGCCTTTCAAGTGTTAATCATAGTTATTTAAATTCTTGGTGTCTGATAGTTTCAACATTTGGGTCATTTAAATTCTTGGTGTCTGATAGTTTCAACATTTGGGTCACACCTGCCTCTCATTCTGTTGACTGCTTTGTTTTCTGACAGTGAGTATAGTCCCTTCCTTCCTCCCCCCTCCTTCCCTCTCCTCCCTCCCTCCCTCCACTCTTCTCTCCTCCCTCCCTCCCTCCCTCCTTCCCGTCCTTCTCTTGTATGTCTTGTACTTTTTGGTTGAGAGCAAGATAGTTCATGTGGACACAGTACTGAGTTAATTATGTTTATGTGTAGAAAAAGGAGCACCCCTTTTTCCGCTTGGCCAGTAATTTTAGGGTTGAGTCTGCCTGATCCGAGTTGACTTTGGGATTTGTTGTTGCTATGGTTACTCTCCGTGCAACCACCAGCATTCCTCTAGCTTTACCTGAGGGCGGGGGCTACTTTGCCAGAAAAACTTTCTTGGCATCCACTTCATTCTCAGTCTTAAACCTCTTGTAACCATGCCTCCAGTGGGCCACATACTTGCCTCTCCCCCCGGAGTGGACCACCAAGCTTTCCATACAGCACCGGCCAGCCTGACGTTGGGAGTCAAGACCTTCTCTTGTTTGGTGCAGACTCCGTCTTGGCAGGAACTGCCTCCTGGGTCTTGGGAGGGGAGCTTCCCCGGGAATGCAGCAGAAGACCGCTAATGGTCCAGATCCCAGTTGGCTTTCTGCCCATTCCCAGAGAATTGAGCCTCTTCCTTTACCCTCCCCCAGCCACGACGGGTTTTCATCTGTGCCCTGGGAGTGACAACATTTTATACTCATGTTATCCCACACTCAGCCTTAGGCAGTTTGTTAACACCTGTAGCTGAGTTCTCATTACCCATCCTACCCTGGGGAGCCCCATCTTCTTTCTGCACCCTGACTGTGGTGAGTCACAGGTCTCGTCTTGTCTCCACGGAAGCACCTGTCTCTGCTTACGTAGCAGGCTGCTGTTGGTTGACCTGAAACCTCAGTGCTCTGATGGGCTCAAGAAAAGGCACATTTGTAGATCATTGGCTTTGTGTTATTGTCAGGGTAGGGCAATCCACTTGCCCGCCTTCTGCACCTGCTGCTCTGCTTCTGGCAGCTGCCTGCCCCAGTGTATTTAACCAGTCCCCTCAGATGGACTTTTCGTTTCTCCCAACGCTTTGCTATTTCAGACACCTCTGTGGAAAATGACATCATTTTTCACACTCGTGAATATCTCTGAGTATGTTCCTGGGAGAGGAAGTGCCAGATCACAGGGAGGGCACAATCGGAATGTTTATATTTATTGCCATATTTATTTATGTTTATACATTATGCATTTATGTTTATTGCTCTGTGAAGTTTAAGGAGTTTACACTCTTTGCCTAAGAAGTGAAAAATGGTTCCTGTGTCATTTGAATTTGCTTTTCTCATATTACAGTGAGATTGAACTTCATTTCATATATTAAAGCAATTTTCATACTGCACTGCACACTTAAAAATGGTTAAAATAGCAAATTATATGTTACATATTTTCACAATAGAAAAGCTATTTGCATTCTTTTCTATGAATGAAATATTCATATTTTTACCCACTTTATAATAAATGTGTTTGCCTAATGTGTTTCAGTTGATTTTTCTAGATTTCTAAGTAGGTAATCATATTTTCTGCAAATAAGAACAACACTGTATTTTCCTTTAAATCATCCTGGGGGGAGAAGGCATTCTTGTCTTCCTTATGACTTTACCAGGGGTGTTTTCCTGTTCTCACCATTCATGGCCTGGTTGGCGATTGGTTTGATGTGGTCGGTCTTTGTTAGGAGAAATGTATTTCTATTCCTATTTTCCTAAAAACATCTTTTAATCAAGAATCATTTTGTTTACCTCAAAAAGATGCCATTGGAATTAAGGTTAGTACTGCATTTAATTTGCGAATCATTCTCAGGACGACTACCGTTATGTAAGTTGCTGGTATTTTATCCCATGTGTAAACGGATTCAATATTTATCACCATTCCTAGTATACAAGGGCATTTCCATTCTTGAGTCATTTTTAGATTCCTCTTTCAGTTAGCTGGTCAAATATTTGAGTGATTTTCCAAGAAAATTTGTGGTGGCGTGCTTCCTGAACTCTTGCTTCCATAGTTACATCTTTCTGTTCCCTACACGCAGGAGCATCAGGGCGGCCACACAAGGAGTCCTCTCGGTTCCCACTTCCCAACAGCAGAGTCCTGTCGTCCCGGCTTTCGAGGGCCTTCCCTTTGAAACCAGCCCGAGGTTTCTTCCTTCTGATATTTTGTGAGCATCTACATGCTACATATAGAAATGTTTGTGCTTGGAAATCACACGTTTGGCACATGTCCGGGCCTAAGTCTTCCTTTACTGGTTTTCCTTGAAGTTGGAGGTTTGCCTTCCAACTGCAGATTTAGGTCTGCAGCCCCCCTCTCGTATCTCTTGCGCTTCCTCTATTCTCTTCTTCAGAAGGGCCAGTTATTTGCACTTTTAACCTGTATTGTGTGCTCTCTGAACCCTCCACCTTGTCAGAGTTTCACTTCCTTATCTGTTTCTTTTTTCTTGCCATCCTCCGCATCACAAATCTGCTTTTCTACAACTTCGTCTCTGCTCTTTCTGTCCTAACACTGAAATGTGCCGTCATGTTATTTCTCCTTTTAAAAAAAATGTTTATTTATTTTTGAGAGAGAGAGCGAGAGAGAGAGAGAGAGAGAGAGAGAGAATCCCAAGCAGGCTTCATGCTGGGTCAGCACGACCTGGGGCTCAATCCCATAAACCATAAGATCATGACCTGAACCAAAATCAAGAGTCAGATGCTTATTCAACTGAGCCCCCCAGGTGCCCTGCCGTGACCTTATTTCTGCTAATGCATTCTTTCCGTAAATGTCCCAGCCACTCTTTAATCCAGCTGGCTCTCATGCCATCTCATCTTTTAGCTCAAGTTCAGGTACTCACAGGGTGCCTACATTCCATGGAGTGTGCAAAGTGGGGTGATAAAATTTCTCCCTCACTCACTATCCCTTTAGTACAGAAGGATATTTCCATAGCTGTTACAGGAAGCTTTTGCTCTGCTTTGCCTTGGGTACTTGTGTTGGCATCGAGGGAGGCTTTCACCAGCATGGTGTCCACCCGGAGTCACCCTCGAATGGCTCCACTGCTCACCTGCATGCTCATAAAACCTGTTATCTGCTCTCAGGATGGTAAACTCCTTGATAAAAAAGCTATATTATTTGTGTGGCCATATAACAGTTGTGGCAAAGGGAAGGTGCTGGGGAGGTGGGAGAGGGTGTGTACTGGTGACCCTTTCTCCCTGACATCGTTCTGTGGTCAGAAGCTTCTCGGCATCATTTTGTGGTCAGAAGCTTCTTCTCTACCTACCGAAGGTGGCCGCGTCCACATTTGCTATAAATGCTGCCAGGCCAGCACTTGCATCCAGTAGGATTGTTGTATCTTCTAGGAAGACCCTGTGCATTGGCAAGGATAGAAACAGGAGAAGACCCCACCACTAACACTGCGCTTTGATGGGAAGACCCCACCACTAACACTGCTCTTTGATGGGGCCACACTTGTCTCTGGGCTTCTGGCTGAGGTATCTCAGACGCTCCTGATCTGCAGCAGAGAACTGTTCCAAGTAGGAGTTCATTATCTGTCCCTCCAACTATGAGATTGTTGGTGTAACTTAGCTCAAACTGTTCCTGCTTACGTCCCATGATCTTGAGTTGTTTTTTCTTAAGAAATTAAGTTTGTCGTTTAATGGAGCACCTGCTACACTGTAAGTAGTAAAAGCCTTTCAGGACTGTTACTTCTTACAACATGTACTGGGTAGCAGACCAAACTTTTCACCAAGATAATCTTGAAAAAATAATAAAATTTCTTTACAAGGGGCACCTAGGTGGCTCAGCCAGTTGCATGTCTGACTTCGGCTCAGGTCATGATCTCGCAGTTCGTGAGTTCGAGCCCTGCATTGGGCTCTGTGCTGACAGCTCAGAGCCTGCTTCGGATCCTCTGTGCCCCCTCTCTCTGCCCCTCCCCGCCTTGTGCTCTCCCCCAAAATAAATAAATATGTTTAAAAATTGCTTTATAGTTTGCTTCAAGGAATCAGAGAGCAACGAGGGCAGCTACAGGCGAGGGGCCAAGACCCCGGGAGATGGGGTTCTCAGCAAGGTGAGCTCTGTGCTCTGGACGGCCACTGCTATATCTTCAAACTTTCCTGGTTTATAAGCACCATAGGCCAAGAAATGGAGAGTCTTAGCAGATGTTAGTGGCTAAGAGGCTGGAGACCTAGGGAGAGCTTCTGGGGGTTCTGTGGTGTTAGGCACAAAACTGGAGTTCAGGGTTACTAAGGTCATTTTGGCTGGAGGAGCCCAGAGGAAAGAGAAGTATAACAAGCATGGGTTGTTCTTGTTGTTGACACCTTTGCTGAACATTAGCCAGATCAGGCATCTTCACAGACAGAAGCCTCTAAAGGCTGGTGGTCTCAGTGTTTGGGGGACACGCTGGAATTCAAGACACACTGGGTGGGGGAGGAGGAAGGGTAAACGTCATTTGCTCAGGTCAGCTTCCTATGGGGGAGCTCAAGGGGACCCTGAACAGGATCCCCTTGTGCCTGGGGACCCCAAGGTAGATGGAACTGAGGGATACACCTGAAGGACTGTTCGGGCAGATGAGAAGGTGTTCTGCCCCCTGGTCCACTCGGGGGCATGGTCACTTCCTAGGCGGCCTCCTGCTCCTGGTACCCCCTGGAATGGTCTCACTTCACGACTCTGCCGTTATCAGTATAGACTGCTTATTGACGGTTAAGCATAGTTTCCAGAACGATTAGATTTTCCTCAAGGCATCCCAGAGCTAGCAGTGCACAGCTCATGTAGAATAACCATGAGGCCAGCAGCCACTGCTATGTTGCTGAAGGCGAGCCTTGACGAGGTCCTTCTGATAACCTTGTTGTTGGCAGAGCAAACGGGAGTCAGATGACCTCCAAGCTATAGGAATACACTCAGTGCAGTTGCCCACAAAGGGATTGAGAGGTCTTGGCCATAATTCGGAAGCCATGTGATATGACACCTCACTGCTCCTCGCAGATACAGAGAGGCCTGTGTTCAGCGAAGTGGATGATGTGGAAATGGAGGTGAGACAGGATCTCGGGCAGGACTAAGACAGGTGCGTCGTCTGGATGAGAGTTTTGCTGGTTTCCCGTGATAACAGGGAGTGCTTGTGAGCACATAGATTGCCTGCTACCATGGGGCTAAATCCTTGCTACACAACGTCTGCCACAATTCCTACAGCGCCCCCATGTTTTCTGCCATCATTCCTACAGCGCCCCCTACATTATCGGCCATCGTTCCTACAGCACTAGCGGTGCATGTGCGGAAAGCAAAGCTTGTAGAGACTCAATCCCTTGCCTAAGGTCACAAGGCTGAGAAGGAGCAGAGGAGGGACCGAGAGTCAGCTCTTCCCATGCTGACGCCCATCCCTACAGTTGCTGAGCCATATGCCCCCCTCTGCGGGGAGACATTAGCAAGTCCGTGAGCAGTTTGATGGCATGTGGATGTAAGCAGAGGAGATCACTGTCTGTCGTGGTGGCAGGGAGACAACTTGTTTTCTGTTCATATCGTTGATTGTTAGCGTCCTACACTGAAAGAGTGCTTTCCAGGTGTTGTAGATACACACTTGAGTTGGGGTGCACTCAACTGAAAAATGCGGTGAGCATTCACATGCTCAGGTGTATTTTTAAGTGAAGAAGGAAAGCCTCAAGAAAGTAGGCAGGCTATAATACAATTCATATAAAATACCCAGCTATTTACGTACATATATTGCCTAAAGACACCTGAAGCTGGAGAGACACAGCTGCTCACTTCTCACAAGGTGAAAAGTACACGACAAAATGTCAGCAGAGCTTGATGAAGAATTCAAGTGCATCTAACGTAGGTAAACTGTACGATTTGCTATAGCCAGATGTGTGTGCAGCGCAACAGGCCTACAGATCTTGATTGATACATAGAGATATAGATGATAGATAGGTAATTGATAGATTATAGATAAATAGGTAGATAGCTAGCTAGAAAGATGATAGGTGATAGAGAGAGATAGGATAGATGGATGGATGGATAGGTACATAGATGGGATGGATGGATGGATAGATAGATGATTGGTAGATAGATAGAAAGATAGATAATTGATTGATAGACAGATGATAGATAGATAAGTAGATAATTAATTGATAGATGATTGATAGATGATAGATAGATATAGATAGATAATTGATAGATGATTGATAGATAATTGATAGATAATAGATAGATAGATAGATAGATAGATAGATAATAGATAGATAGACAGAAGTCTCATGATCTACAAGCTGGAGACCCAGGAAAGCTGGTGGTGTAGTTCAGGCCAAATCCTAAGGCCTGAGAACCAAGAGACCTGATGACATAATTCCCTATTCAAGGGCAGGGGAAGACCCATGTCTCAGCCCAGGAAGTCAGGCAGAAAGGGGGTGGATTCTCCCTTCCTCCACCTCTTGTTCTATTCCAGCCCTCAGTGGATTGGATAACACCCAGCCACATTGGGAAGGGCAATGTGTCTCTCTGAGTTCACAGGAGCTAATGCTGGTCTCAGCTAGAAATACAGGCCCAGACAGACTCAGGAGTAATGTTTAACCTGAGCCCCGTGTCCAATCAAATTGACACACACAGTCAGCCACCACAACGGGATTTCTCCACCAGGCCCACCGTGGGGTTTAGGCCCATCCGCAGACTCTCGCTCCCTGTCTGCCTGTGGAATCAGCAGCAGGCTGTGGCTCAGTGCTTCTAGCAAGATGGTGTGTCTGGAGATTGTTCCTTAAACACTACATCATTAACCATTATTGTATCTGCGGACAGGAAGGTGCCTGAGACGGGCAAGGAGGAAGGGCTTTCAGTCTTCCTGCATGTGTTTCTATATTTCTTTGGTCCTGTACAGTGATGTCTTTGGGCATCATGACGACAGAGGGAGTGTTGCACTCCGACGGAACCAGCCTGGTGAGGTTCACCCCTCACGCATGGCTTATGCTTGGCCACATCTGTTCTTCGAGTGGAGGTACCAGCTGCAGACTTACCTCTCAGTCTTCCCCTGCGATTAAGACTAGGCTGACTTCCTGGATGGTAAGAGGTTTGGAAGACCGGGTAAAATTGCGGCAGTGATGGAAAAGGAAGAAAATAGTTGTCTGCATAGATCAGTACTTCCCCAACTTTAATACAATGCATGGAATCTCTGGGCATCTTGTTGATATGCAGATTATGGGTCAGTGGATCTGGGATGATTCCCAAGATTCTGCCTTTTTAAAAAATATTTATTTATTTTTGAGAGAGAGAGAGAGAGAGAGAAAGAGAGAATGCATGAATAAGGGAGGGGGATAGAGGGAGAGAGAGAATCCCAAGCAGGTTCCATGCTGTTAGCACAGATCCCAACACGGGGCTCGATCCTACAAACCATGAGATCATGACCTGAGCTGGAATCAAGAGCCAGATTCTTAACTGACTAACCTCCCCAGGTGCCCCAAGATTCTGCCTTTTAACAGCTGCTGCTGGTCCCCCAGCCTCACTGGGAGCGTCAGGACACTGGGGAGAACACCCGTGCGTGATGCTCAGGCTCAGGAGAGCTACGGCACCAAGGTCCTCTGGAGGCTGGAGACTCTTGGTTGTCAGTAACCTTGTGATAGAACTGAAAGACGACACATATGGTGGACATTGTCCAGTCAGTGCTGTGAATGACCTGGTGGCAGCTGTCGTGGCATGGATGGGCCGTGAGCAGGGTTCTGACCACAGATCTGCTGTGGAGTAGCTTTGTTTGCTGAAGGCCTCCGCGTCCTTGTCTGAAGTGAGTGGGTCCCATTAGGTGATCTCTGGAGTTTTGTTTGGCTGTGAAATGGAGGTTCTCGGGCCTGGAGCAGAATGATTCCACAGTTGAGTTTCATCTCTATGCACACAGAGTACCAGCCATTAAAGCTGACACAGGGGCTGAGCACCGAGGACTTCTGCTAGTATAAAAGACATCCAGATGTTGCAGATTTGAATTTGCATGTTTAACTGCTATTTTCCCAGGGGATCTGAAATGTCAAAATTGCATTCACGCTGGTTGTGAGCCTGCAGGGTCGTGCAGAGTGAAGAAATGTGTTGGTGGAAATCAGGGGGTTGGGGTTGTTGCTTCCTTGAACGTCTGATTCCCCAGAAAGTTTCGCCAGCTGGAAAGAAGTTGGGGACAGACAGCCTTGTATATCTGGTGGAGCTGTGTGGATTTAAAGTGCAGAATGTCTCACTAGGGCCCTGGGAGCGTTCTTTTTTCTTTTAAGTTTATTTATTTATTTGGAGAGAGACAGAGACAGTGTGAGCAGGGGAGGGGCAGAGACAGAGGGAGAGAGAGAATCCCAAGCCGGCTCTGCGCTACCAGCACGGAGCCCCATGTGGGGCTGGATCCCACGAAACTGAGATCATGACCTGAGCCCAAACTGAGAGTCGGACGCTTAACTGACTGAGCCACCCAGGTGCCCTGGAGCCTTCTTTTTTGTACGCGCTGAGTGGTGAATAAATCAATTTCTGTCCAGCCATGTGACTGATATTGGGGCGTGAATGAGTCCACAGCCTGCGCCCTCCACGTATCTCGAGTTGCACAGGGCACCAAGACAGTGCTGGTTTCAGAGCCCAGGTCCAGGGGCCTCTAGCAGAGAACAGGAGGAGTCCATGCCAGCTGCTGGTTTGGTGGAAGCCAGTGGAGACCACCCACATGAGAGCAAGCAGGGTCTGTTCAGGGGTTGCAGTTGCCAGGGGTTGGCTGCCATCGCTTGGGTCGGGCAGAGACTCGTGGCAGGCGGAGGCGGGAACAGCACAGGCGTGTCGTGATGCAGGTACCGGCCTGGGAAGCTGGGGGCCATTATTGGAAGCAGGCGTCCCACCCCATTGGTCAGGGGAACGTAGCTGGCTTGATCTGCTTGGTCCTGAGTTGACAGTGGGGACAAAAGTTGGGGAAACTGTCGTTTACCAGTCGAGCTCTGGCCTTTTGGGGCAACTGTGATGGGGGTTGCCGTTTCAATTCTGGACTGTTACCAGAAATAGTGGTCAACTTCCTGCTGACTTACAGATAACGGGCTGGCTTCCTGCACATCTGGCTTAGAGCAGGCTACTTCCTGGGGTGGCTCCTGCAGGGAAGGAGTCCTTCTCCTGGGCAGTTGCTACAGCTTGTGGATCAGAGTTCTGTCTTTATGCACAGCCTACCCATTGTCTTTGTGTGTTCGGTCTCTTAGGTTTTAAATGTAGCCAATGAAGGGAAGACCCTTCCAAAGCTCTGAAGGAATCAAGATGGCTCCACATAGGGGAAGGGGTTGAAGAATCCTAAAGGTCTTTTCAGGATGAGAGCTCCCCTCTAACCCAGCCAAGGAGACTGGGGCTGTGTTCTGTTCTAACGGGAAGGAAGCTTCTCTAATGGATCTGTCATCCCCATAACGGAGTCCAGTCTGGGGGACAAGGCTGTGTGTGGTGGCTCCATAAAGGACTTAAAGTAACTGAGCGAAAAGAAGACACATAGCTGGGAGGTGAGGGGGGAGGAAAGAGCCCAAGGCCATCCAGTTTCCATTACGCAGACCCCCTAAACTCCAAGCAGATTTTGACTAGCGATGGGATTTTTAAATGTAACTCAGTTTCGGAGAGGATGTATGCTGGGAAGAGTTGAAGGGAATATTTGAGTTACCGAACACGAATGCCACACTCACGCCAAACGACTGAAATGGGACTGAGCGTCATGTCGTCTCCGTGGAGTTGGGTCACCTTAGGGCAAATGGAGAAAACCAAGTTCCGGAAGCACAAAGGGGAAAACCAGACAGGTCCCACCTCACGGGGACTTCAGCAGTGCAGGCTGGACAGCACTTTCTTAGCCAAACCACCAGCCCTTTTGGGGTGGCCGTAGAGGTTTTCAATCGGCGCTGTGCCCAGCCCTACTGGAGCTTGAGGGAAAAGGAAACATCAGTCACACTGATCTTGCTTTCATTTCAAATTTTAAATGTTTCTCATGGATTTTTTACATTAACTTGGATTTGTTTAAGCATCGCAGTACAGTATCTTTACCTCTGTTACTGAGTTTTGGGGTGCACCCTTAGACTGCACACCCACGACGAGTACCCAGTCTAGCCCCCGTCCAACTTTCAGTGCCCTGGATGATCCAGCAGGACTCTGGGTCCCTTCCCCTCCCCAACACCCTCTCCTCTTAATGCACACATTATAAAGCTGGTTGCTCAGTTTAATCTTAATGCAAAGGGAAATGGGTAGGTGGATATCCATTATAAATAAGGATATTATGCAATACACATGGAGCAAGGCAGAGCAGCCCCGAATTTTGGAAGTAATGGCAACGGAGAGACCAGTATACAACCCTGTTATGTGTTTTTAAGTTTGAGCAACCCGCGAGCCTACAGAGCAGAGACCTTGCTCTCAACGAGCCCAGACACAACGAGAGGGTGGGTTCCGGCCATGTGCACCAGGAGGTCAAGGCCAGGGGCCCAGGGATGGCCCGTTTCAGCCGTGTTGCAAACTCCATACAAGCTTGAATCAAACTCTCTTCGTTTTCACCTACCTTTCTGCCGTGTCCGCTGTGCACAGTAATGTCACCAGCACAGGCATCTTGGGTGCAGGAGATGATGTGAAAAACTGATGGTACTGATGGTGAAGGTGATAAACTCCTGGAAATGAGAAAACTCTAACGAGAGGCTAACAAGCTGGGTGCTTGTCTGTGGATGGCATCTACCTCCTGGATGAGCAGCACAGATCACGTAGAGGCTGTTTCGGGGGGTCACACTATGCTTGGAGGGCACGGATGGAGTTCCTCTGGCTTCTCCAAGAGAACATCCCGAGGTGTGTGGAAAGTACAGGGCCTCCAGTTAAGCTGGGATATCAGAGAAGCAACAAATACATTTTTAGTATGTCTCAAACAGTGGTTGGGGGTCTGGTGTTTTTATTTGCGACCCTAACTGCGGAGGGTCTGGGAGTTGAAGAACACAGACAGAATTAGGCCATTACAAGAGGCTGCTAGGGCACTAAGAACCCAAGGGGGAGCAGCGCGGCCAGTAACCTCTCCCTGCCTGCCCGCCCCCTCGCAAGCCTGGGGAGCCTTGGTGGCTTTGGCTCTGGGTCTTTGTACATTCCTAAGAAAGCCTCTGAGTCAGAACGATGCAGGGGAGAAGCAGGAGCTGAAGGAAAGAGCAAAATTAATGAGTAGGGGTGGTAGACTGCATGATTCATGGTTTTGAGCAGAGATTTAAAGCGCTAGATAGGTTTACCTTAACTGCACAATGACGGATGATTCAGAGGCTACCGATGGAGATAAATGCCTCTGGGCAAAAGCACCAGAGGTGATTAAATTCTGCGAGAATTAGGGACAATGGGACAGGGTTCAGAAAAGAAGAAAAACTCCCTACGATAAAGGGTTTTCTCTAAAAACACCACATTCCCGTCCACAGCACATCCCGCCCTGTACCTTGATCTCTTGGACATTTTGCCAGTTGTTTGCTCCTGAGACACTAGGTAACTCAGTGTGTCAGACGATGTACAAAGTATGAAGACAGGAGGAAAAACACCCTCTAAAAGAGGGGCAGGGAGGCTCAAAAGCCCCGCGTCATTAAGATTTGCACATGGATGCAAATCTCCAGGGCTCGTGTAATTCTCTGGACTCCAGGGAAGAGCTGAGCAGACTTCCCACCGGCAGGTTTGTATTCCGAATGTTCTTGGAGACAAGAATGGTTCTGAATAATGCGAAATGACTGTGAAAAACCAGTTCTGCATTTTATTCTGGCATGAATTAGAATCTCAAACAGCACCAGGGTAGAGGGAGAGAGTGGGGCACGGCCCCCCAGTGGAGGGTCCCCACCACACCAGCACCCCTGTCTCCAGCGGCCCTGCTGACCAGTGCCACTCAGGCAGCCAGCGTGCCTGAACCGCTGTCACCATGTCTCCAGGAAGATGGGCCCACGGGGAACGCCACTGGTGGCGGAGGCGAAGAGGTTTAGGGAGGTGCCAGCTCCTGGCACGGGGACAGTCTCCTGGATGACTCCGGTCCCACACTCCTACATTCAAACTTGGAGCAGCCTCTTTCAGTGTTTGGAGTATGTGCTTTTCTGTGCACTGCTGGGATTGCAGGGGTGCGTGAGGATCAGGAAATCTGGGGACGGGCCCCTTGCTAGCGTCCGCATCTACTGCTGTGCTTTTCCTTAAGGAGAGAAAGTCAGGAAGAAGAAGAATCCCACCACCTGAGTCGTCACATACCAGTCAGTGGCGATACATTAACGTTGTCTGAGGTTAAGCTGGTATAACTCCCTGCCTGCCTCCCAGGCCAGGATGCAAGGTTCTTCCCACTTGGGGCGCCTGGGTGGCTCAGTCGGTTGGACATCCGACTTCAGCTCGGTCATGATCACGCGGTTTGTGAGTTTAAGCCCTGTGTTGGGCTCTGTGCTGAGAGCCTGGAGCCTGCTTTGGATTCTGTGTCTCCCTCTCTCTCTCTCTCTCTGCCCCTCCCCTGCTCTCTCTCTCTCTCTCTCTCTCTCTCTCTCAAAAGTAAATAAACATTTAGAAACATTTTTTAAAGAAAGGTTATTCCCACAACGTTCGGATCCCCTAAATCCACCGCCGTGCACTCAGTCCTCCAGCTCCGGAGAGGAACGTGTCCTCGTTTCCCAGACCTAAGTCCTTGTGTCCACCAGCTCCCAAAGAGGAACCTGCTGGTCGCGCCCCTCCCCCCGCCCCGCCCCGGGGGTGTGGGACACCACCTGTTCCTGGATGACGGTTTTAGATACAGGATCAGAATCCCCGTTTTATAGAGAATACAGTTAAGAACCCTGTGGGTATAAATTACTTTGTGAGCGTCTTGTAACATAGATGTGTGTACCACTAATTCTGCTCAGAACAGCTATGAATTTATCAGTCTTTTATTTACTGGGTTGTTCTCATTATTTGGCACCTATTTTAGTTCAGCAATTAGAATAGGCAAGGATATATATTAATAATTATAATTAGGTTTAGGAAAAATTAAAGCCAAGTGAAAACAAATGGATACATCTTTACAAGAAAATTTACTTCTTTGTTGTCTGGTTAGCATAGAGTCATTAAGGATTACAGATTGTTTGCAACCCTCTGCTCAGTCTATTTGTGTGGGAGAAAATACAAGAGGAAAAGAATGAGGGGGGTAAGGGGATGTGAACATTTGTTTTTATTTAGCGCCTGACGTCTGAAAATATTAGGAAGAGATGTTTTAAAGCCCATTTGTAAGGAGCCAAAGTTGGTGCCTTGTCATCGCATGGCTTTCGGCATTGTCCCGCTAACGAGGCTCGTCTGGCAGATTTCCTCGGATGCCACCAGGAGCAGACAAATGGTGGCATCACACGTTACGAAGCAGCCTGGACGGCAGCCCCGGAGAGGGCTCCTCTAAGATGCTGGCAGTCTCTGTCTCCGGCACGGGATGCAGGTCAGCCCGGAGACGGCTCCTCTGGTCCGGTGGGCTGGGGACACGACCACCTCGTGGAGCTGATCGTCACGTGTGCACGCTGGGGGGCACTTCTTGCCACTTCCGTGCCCTCTAAACTGTGCCAGCCACTTGCCAGTGAGACTTTCTGCAGCAGTGGTGTGAGGAGGGCCCAGCGCAGTGCGTCTGCGGTACCCGAGGCCCTCGGGAGACACCGTTGCCAGCGTTTTCTCTTGTTGGGATCTGTGGAAGCCGTCCCTGTGCTGATCTGCAGAGGCCCAGTGGTGTGGCCGGATAGCACGATCGTGCAAACCTCTCTGCCTCTTCCGCTTTCCAGTTTCACCCGGAAACGGTGCTCCTGGCAGAAACCCCAGACGGGAGCTCCGAAGACACCGGTCTGCAAGCCGCTTCTGCCCTTAGTGTCTGCACAGCCCGGCCGGGCGGGGGCAGGGGGTGAGGGGGGTGTGCCTCAGCCTCTGGGCCTCCGACTTCTCCACAAATCAGTAGGTCTGATCTTTTCTAGCCCTTAACTTTTACAATTCTGTTCCATTCATATACAAATTTCTTCTAAGCTCAGTACTTTACTGACTGGGGTTTGGGCTCTTTTGCCCAGCCAACTCTGTAGAACTGGACTCCAGCGATGAGGACAAGATGTGGGGTCCATGTGCCCGTCTGCCGGGGCCACTGGCAGCTCCATGTGACATGCACCAGAACTGTTTCCGTGTGCATATGGTCTCTTAGAAAACAAGGGGCTCATCACTATTAGGTTGATCTCATTACACGGTAATAAATTAGAAGTTGCAGTGAGATTAGGTTGATTTCTGACTGACAAATTTTGGTTGCAGGGCAGAAAAGAAATAATCGTATTTAAAGCTACAACAGCTGTTACACCATATTATATTTAAAAACCCTTTAGAGGAATTAGTTAATTAATTTTAACCTTGTTACAGTCTTCTGCAGTCGTGTTCCAAAATACCTAGCAGTGATTAATCATGACCAGAATTTTTATCAGTCATGATCTAATACATTTTTCCAAAAAGAAGATTTTATCGCATATTAAAATTACTTCATTTGAGTTCTTTAATTGTAGATCTTAATCTTGTTTGAAAATATAATCTTTACCCATTCAGTATCATGCAAAGTTAGTGCTTCTACTCAAAAACACATTTTCAAACTTTGCTTTTGCTTGGATTCTTTTTCTTTTCTTTCTCTCTCTCTCTCTCTCTCTCACCACCCCTCCTTTTCTTTGCTACACCATATCATTTAATTTCATGTGGCTTTAATGAGTAATTGTTTTCAACAGCTTCTGAGAGTTTCAGTCAGCAATATTTCATTCTGGGATAAAAGGTAATGATCCATAAATTCTTAATGCCATATTTTTATAGCCAGTAAATTAGTCTTTAATGGGTTCAATAAGTTCTGTGATGTATGTCATTAATTGTTAATGGTGTTTTAACTAGATAATTGTCATGAAGGACTGTTTATCATCGCCGCTGGTGAATGACTGATCCGTGCTATCTGTTCTGGCCTCGTGTGCTGAGAGCAGGTCAGGTGCACAAAATGCACAGATCAAATATCAAATTCCAACACTTAACGCATCCTGATGGTGGCGGTGACATAATCCTACAGCCTTTGGTTCCTTATTTTCATCTTCTGTATCGGTCAGCTACTGGTCCTATTCTACTAACAAGCCACTCCCAAGTTCCGTGGCTTAAAACAGTGATCATTTACACTAACATGACAGTTAGTTTTACGTGTTACCTTCGCTAGGCTCTGCTACCCAGATCATCAATCAGACATGAATCTAGGTGCTTCTATGAAGGCATTTTGTAGATACAGCAAACATTCACCATCAGTTGACTTTAAATAAAGGAGTGTACCTTCAATAATGTGGCTGGACCTCTTTCAATCAACTGAAGGCTAAAATACCAAAGACTGAGATTTCCTACAAAAGAAGGAATTCTGTCTCTAGGCTGCAGTGTAGATATCCTGTCCGAGTTCCCAGCCTGCTGCCTGCCCTATGATTCTAGACTCTCCAGCCCTGACTCAGGGGTCTGCAGACTGGGTGGGGACCAGCTGGTCTAGCATGGGTCCAACTGGGCTGGGCTCACTGCCATAGGCTGGCGTCTATCCTCATGTTTCTTGAGCTACCCAGGCCAGCCTCGTCTTGAGCAATGGCAGAGAAGGAAGAGGGCTAGCCTTATCACTCCAGCACAGAGAAGGAAGAAGGCTAGCCTTATCACTCCAGCACATTGCAAGTCTTGCTTGACTCAAGTCTGCTAACATCCTCTGGAAGAAGACGGGGCCCACGGTGCAGGGCAGGGAAGTTGTGTCACGTATAGTCAGAAGAGCCACAAAGTCGTGCTCAGAGGATGAAGGTAAAGGAGAGGGTAATGGATTTTCAGCAGTGACCCTTCTTCTGAGTCATACAAGGCTGGAAATCCAGTGCCCACATAATGGGCATGTCCTCATTTTCTCCCAGTATATTCACCCTGTCCCTCACTCAGGGCCAGACAGTGTCGGGGCCTCACAGACCAGAAACATACTAAATGCTCCCTTGAAGGCAGTCTTCTCCAAGAACCTCAACAAGGCACCACTGGCAAGAAGCACAGAATTACTGTTTGAAATCCTCAATATTCCTGTGTTCATTGCCTGCTTTCTCTACAGTTCAGTTTGCTTTTTTCTTTTTAGGCAACTTTACATGAGTTAAACATTTATTTTCCAGCCCAATCAGTGGGTTTACTTTTGGCTTTTTTGTAGCTATAAAAATGCTACAGTTTCCCTCCTTTCTGCATTGATGATCTGTCCGGACAGCATCTGCTGCTGCCCTGAAATGAAGGCTACATCTGCAAAGGGACTTGGCAGAGGGGCCCAGAGAAGCCATGGCAAGACCCCCGGGAGACAAGAGCATGACTTTCAGAGCCAGATGCATGAGCACGGTCAAAGACGTCCAGGCCACGGGAACTGCATATGCAAAATCTGAGAAATGATCGTTGGTGATGAGTGATAATTGCTCTGGGATAACCAAGCCTAACTCAACTGTTACATGGTCCAGCTGTGGAGTCGTGGTTCCGGAGCCTTTGCTGATCTGTCTAATCTACAAAAAACTACCCTAAAAAGGGCTGTCTCCCTCCTACTATGAATCTGCTCTCCAGAAAAGAATATGCATAAGCACACACACACATGCACACCCGTGCACGCACATGTGCATGCACATGTGCACACACACACATGCACATGATACACGCCTTCAAAGCCTTCAGCTTTCTGACAAAGTGCACAGTTAGGGGACCTACAGTTTCAGGAGCTTGTGGGTCCATCAGTGGATTGCAAAGACATTTACGGGCTCAGATTTATAGGGTAGTTGATCAATTGAACATGTGAGATTAAGGAAAGGGAAAAATCAAGGATGGCTCAGTTTTCTCATCTGGTTGATTGTGTGGAGGATGAGGTCATTCCCCATGCTCAGAACAGGAGGAGAGCAGGGTCTGGGGGAGTGGTGAAGGCTGCAGTTTGCACACGTAGGGTTTTGCCATGTCCTGGAGGTGGCCACCACCCAGGTCTGAAGCACAAGAGAGGAATGGGATTTGAAAACAGGGAGTAGGAATCACCAACACTGCTGTGATTGGAAGTGTTAGGGCCATAT
The DNA here is from genome assembly GCF_023721935.1 of Panthera uncia. Lineage (NCBI taxonomy): Eukaryota > Metazoa > Chordata > Mammalia > Carnivora > Felidae > Panthera > Panthera uncia. The sequence continues at coordinate 78,298,564 of NW_026057576.1, forward strand.
CCCTGGGGCCGTCAGCGCCCTTGGGAACAGAGGGGGAAAGGGCAGTTATGGGCAGTGAACTGAGTCTCAGATTCTAAAGGAAGAGCAGGCTCCAGGGGGAGAAGGGCAGGGCCCCCGCCAGGCAGGTGCGATCACTGGAGAAACGCCATGGATTCAGCAATAAGGTCGTTATTTAAAATTTGGGCTAAGCTTCTCCTGGGACGCTCAGCCCACTTGCCTGCAACGCCTGTCTCTTGGATGGTGTCTGAATTGCCCTGCGGGGCCGAAGCTTACTCTGTGGTGGGTCCAGTCACGGGAGTGTGGGGTGTCCCTGGCAGGGGGTGGAACCTGTTGCTTAAAAAGGCCCCGGTGCTGATCTGCACCCTCACACATGCGCCTGCCCCCGTGAGAGCCCCTGGTCTTCTGCACGGCGCCGTTCCCACGACTTAAAATTCTGGGCACACCGACCGTTCTATCAAGTTTCTTCCCCTGAAATTCACGAGAGCTGGACATGATTCCACTTCTGAAACGATACTCGTTCTTTACCGCCCCTTGCAGATGGTGCCGTGCAGGCCAGCCTTTGCCTGGAGTCTGGCTCTCGGCCCCTGCAGGCCTCAGGCTGGATCGTGAGCTGACAGGGTGATGAGGGCCCAGCCGACAACACACTGCGCCTCATTTGTTCTGAGGCTTCTGGTGTCTGCATCCAAATGCGTGTGGACACCGACACGGGCTGCGGTCTGTGGAGGGCCGGCGTGCAGCCGGGACATCAGGGCATGTGACATGTTGTGTCTGCACACACACAGGCATCTCAGAAGGTAGCCAACACAAGAACGAGACCCCAGCAAGGAGCAGGCAGGGCTTCTTTCACATCCAGAAAAACGTGGGCCACCGCCAAGGTCAAGCAAGATGCCCCTGGCTCAAGATTTGGCCTGGGCCATTGGCCTATCTCCCTGGCCTGGGCCACGTCCTTCTGCAGGGGTTGGGGGGGCCCTCCAGAGGCCCAGGGATGCTCCCTCTTCTGCAGTGGGACAAAGGGACTAACCCACCTGGGGTGAGGGTGCCGGGGTTCACCTGGGGGGTTGCCATGTGACGCGGCAGCTGGGAGCTGAGCACCGGGGCCAGCCCGCCGCTGCTAATGCAGAGACCCCCTCTCCCCCACTGTCTCATGTGCTACCTCGCCAGCCAGCCCCTCCTGGGAGCAGTGTTGTGTGTGGCACGTGCAGACTGTGGCACGCGAGCTGTCTTCACCTTCCAGTGGCTGCAGGCTCCCTCTGCCCACCACCCTCCTGTGTCCACAGAGACGCTTCCTAATCCCCTATGAGAGCCTAGACCATGATTGACCTGCTGCTGAGTGTGGGGTTCTGGCCAGCAGAGCAAACAGCTTTGCACCTTCACCCACACACACCCCGTGTGCCCAGCTAGTGCTACTGTGACAAGGGCTCGGACATTTCCTCCTCACAGTTCTGGAGGCTGGACAGTCCAAGGTCAAGGTGCCGGCACATTCGGTTCCGTAGAGCCCACTGCTGGCTTGCCCATGCCACTTCATGCTGGGTGCCTCTTCCAATAAGGACACTAAATCCCACCGTGGGGGCTTCACCCTCATGACCTCACTTAAACCCAATCACCTCCCAGAGGGCCCACCTCCAGATACCAGCCCTCTGGCCCTCTGGGAGGTGATTAGGCTTAGGTGGAGTCATGAGGTCATGACTTTGATTTCAGAGGATTTTTAGGGGAACACAAACACCCAGCCATAACAGAGGTGATCCGTCAACACCAGTCCTCGCCTCTGGCCAAGCACACAGGCCACCCCGGGGGCTCTCCATGCTGCCTCCAGGATGCCATGCTGCCCCAGTCGCTGCCTGAGTGGTTCTGGTTACCCGACACCTTCCATCCAGAGAGGTGGGAGGTCTTCGTGGAAGGCAATGCTCTGCCATGAGAAACCGTAAGCTTTGCCGTCCGCGCGAATATATCCAACGTGTGTCTAAGCTCAGCAGTTCACATGTCTCTGAAAGGGGGCTTGTTACACAACTGATGTGAAACACTGTTATCATGCAGTGTCTAATTAATGCTGGCAAAACAAAAATAGCAGAACAGCATACAGACACCTTGTAACTCAGTGATGAAAGGTACTATAGTCCAAATCATAGCAGATACACTAAAGGTAACATCACATCTGGAAAAATAACTTCATGATACGATGATGCATAATAACAGCATGAATCAATGGAAAGACACACAGAGGAATATTGCTCGGCAATGAAAAAGAATGAAATCTTGCCATTTGCAACGTGGATGGAACTAGAGGGTATTATGCTAAGTGAAATAAGTCAGTCAGAGAAAGACAAATATATGACTTCACTCATATGTGGATTTTAAGATACAAAACAGATGGACACAAGGGAAGGGAAGCACAAATAAGATAAAAACAGAGAGAGACAAATCATATGAGACTCTTAAATACAGAGAACAAACTGAGGGCTGTTGGAGGGGAGGAGGGGGGATGGGCTAGAAGGGTGATGGGGATTAAGAGGAGGGCACTTGTTGGGATGAGCACTGGGTTTTATAGGTAAGTGATGAATCACTAAATTCTATTCCTGAAATCATCATCACACTGTATGTTAACTAACTTGGACATAAATTTTAAAAATGATAAGTAATAAAAATAAATAAAATACACTGACATTATCTCTAGTTTAAAATGCATATAAACCTTCTTGCCTATGTAGGTTCATCACGAGAACAAATATAATCACTGCAGCCATCAGGAACTCTGGGGGCCAAAACTAGTAAAAAAGAATAGTGGGGGTGCCTGGGGACTCAGTCAGTTAAGCATCAGACTCTTGATTTCGGCACAAGTCATGATCGCACAGTCATGGGATCGAGCCCCACATGGGGCTCCATGCTGGATGTAGGGCCTGCTTGAGATTCTCTCTCTCTCTCTCTCTCTCTCTTTCTCTCTCTCTGTCTCCCCCCCCCCCCCCCCCCCCCCCACCCCCACCCCCCCCCCTCTCTCCCCCTCTTAAAAAAAAAAAAAAAGAAAAAAAAAGAACAATTAGATTGGGTCAACCAGTACATTAGATTCAGGCTTCCAGACATTGATAACTGCTGATTATAGCCATTGAAGGGAGAGCATCTTAATGAGTGAGACCTTAAGAAAATAATTAAATGCTTAAACAATCTGCTGATTGATCCATCACTGTTCATCTCTGAAACCTTCTATTCCTTATTTTATTTATTTTATTTTAAGCATAGCTGACACACAATGTCACACTACTTTTAGGGGTACAACTTAGCGATGTGAGACATCTATACGTTATGCTGTGCTTACCACACAAGCGTAGCTACCGTCCGTCCTGTTACCTCACTATTTTTTTATTTTATTTTAAATTTATGTATAGTAAGATGCTTTTTGGCACACAGGTGTGTGGGTTCTGACCAACGTACAGAGGCCTGTACTCACCACAGTGAAGATACAGAACACGTGTGTCTCTCTCAGAATTGCCTTGTGCTCCGTCTTTGAGGTCAAAACCTCCCCAGAGTTCATCGCTGACAACCCTGATCTGTGCCCATCACTATCGGGCCCCTTTTCCAGAATGCCACTTAGGTGCAACAGGACAATAGGCAACCTTTTGAGCCGACCTGCTTTGTGCCACGATGACGGGTTTGAAACGCATGTCTGTTCCTATGTGTCTCTGTGTGCTTTAGTATCCTGTCACTCTCCAGCCAAAGAATGTTTGGGGGCTTCTACGTTCTGGTGAGTGTGAGTCCCTATAAACATTTGTGTGTGGTCTCTGTGGAAACATGAGTTTTTGTCTCCCTTCCTTGGATAAATGCACAGGAGTGGGCTTGCTCGATCACACGGTATGTTTAACTTAATTAAAATTGTCAAACAATTTCCCAGTGGGGCCCTACAATCTTGTGTTCCCAGAAGCAATGTGGGAAAGCCCCAGCTGTCCCACACCCCATCAACACGCGATATTGTTGATTTCTAACTGACAAACTTTCAGGCTTCAGAGGACAACACCAAGAAAGTGAAAAGAGAACCTCCAGAATGGGGGAGACTTTCCAGTTATATATCTGACAAGGGTCTAATGACCAAATATGTAAAGTACTGTTACAACTCAACAACAAATAGATAGGGACGACTGGGTGGCTCAGTTGGTTGAGCATCCGACTCTTGATTTCAGCTCAGGTCATGATCCCAGGGTCATGGGATCAAGCCCCGTGTCGGGCTCCACACTGAATGTTGAGCCTAAGATCCTCTCTCTCCCTCTCTCTCTGCCCCTCCCCTGCTTGTGCGTGCTCTTTCTCCCTAAAATAAAAAACAGTAAAACAAAAAATAGACAAATAGACAAATAACCTAATTAAAGAGTGAGCAAATGATCCGAATAGACTTTCTCCACAGAAGATTCACAAATGACCAATAAGAGGGGTTTGTCATCAGAGAAATGCAAATCAAATCCACAGTGAGGTACCACTTTGCATCTCCGAGGAGGCTGCAATCAAAAGACAGTAACGACAAGTGTTGGTGACAACATGGAACAGCTGGAACCCATAGACATTGCTGGTAGAAAGGAAAATATTGCAGACACTGTGGAACCCAGTGTGGCAGGTCCTCAGAAACATCCCGTGAATTCTGATATGTCCTATTTTTGTTTCCGTTCATCTCAAAGTATTTCCTAACTTCCCTCGTAATTTCTTCATTGACTGATTGATTACTTAGGAATGTGTAGATTAATTTCTACATATTTGTGGGTCACCTGGGTGGCCCAGTCAGGTGAGTGACCAACTTCAGCTCAGGTCATGATCTCACAGCTCATGAGTTCAAGCCCCGCATCGGGCTCTGTGCTGACAGCTCAGAGCCTGGAGCCTGATTCCGATTCTGTGTCTCCTTCTCTCTCTGCCCCTCCCCCACTTGTGCTCTGTCTCTCTCTGTCTCTCAAAAATAAATAAATGTAAAAAAAATTTTTTAAATAATTTCTACATATTTGTGAATCTCCAAATTTCCTTCTATTATTGATTTCTAATTTCAGTCCATTCTGATGAGAGAACATACTTTTTATGATTTCAATCCTTTTGCATTTATTGAGATATTATTGAAATGTATGGTCTAACATATTTGTATGTCCTGGAGAATGCTCCAGGTTCAACTGAGAAGCAGTTGGAGATTCTCTCTCTCTATCTTGTTGGATAGAATGTTATATGGATGTTGGTTAAATCCAGTTGGTTTATAGTATTGTTCAAGTGTTTTCTTTAGAGATCTTCTGTCTAGTTGTCCTATCTGTAATTGAAAGGGGAGCATAGAAATCTCCAACTGTTTTTGTTGAATTAACTTTTCTCCCTTCCTTTCTATCAGTTCCTGCTTCCTTTATTTTGGGCCACTTTCGTTCATATTATTTATACTTTTTCTATCTTTCTGGTAGATTGACACGTGTATCAAAATGTCCAACTTTGTGTCTAGTAATACTTTTACCTTAAAGAGTATTTTGTGGATATTAGTATAGCTGTTCCAGTGCTGGGTTTTTTGGTTACTATTTTCGTGGTATATCTTTTCCCATCCTTTTGTTTCAACTTATTTGTGACTTTGGATATGAAGTAGGTCTCTTGCACACAAGATATGATTGCGGGATGTTTATCCATCCTGCCTATCTCTGCCCTTTGACTAAAGTGTTCATCCATTCACATTTTATGTAATTACTGATCAGGTAGGATTTACATCTGCCCTTTGGCTAACTGTCTTCTACATACCCTTTTTTTTTTGTTTGTTTCTCTGTTCATTCTGCTTTCTCCTTTGTTAAATATCTATTTTCTAGTGCACCACTTCTAATTCCTTTGCTTCTTTTATTATATTTTTATTTTCCTGGCAGTTGTCCTAAGGACTGCCATTAGTAGCTAGTTTGGACTAATACCAACTTGACTCCAGCTGCACACGGTTGCAGTGTCCTACAGATTTTTCCTTACAGACTGTATGGCTGTCACCACAGATTGATAAGGATTGTGTTATGTTCTTTTCTTTTAAATCAGATAAAAGACTTACATACAAAAACTTCTCCTATAGTTTTTCGTATTTATCTATATAGTTACCTTGACTGGAGTTTTTATGTCATTATGAGGATGTGAGTTACTGTCCAGCATCCTCTGATTTTAGCCCAAAGGACTCTAGTATTTCTTGTAGGACAGGTCTGGCAGTAACAAGCTCTCAGTTTTTGTTGATCTGGGAATGTCTTAATCTTTCCTTCACTCTTTTTTTTTTTAATTTTATTTATTTATTTATTTATTTATGTGTGTGTGTGTGTGAGAGAGAGAGAGAGAGAGAGAGAGAGAGAGAGAGAGAATCCCAAGCAAGCTCCACACTGTCAACACAGACCCTGATGCAGGGCTCGAACTCATAAACTGTGAAATCATGACCCAAGCTGAAGTCAGACACTTAACCGAATGAGCCACCCAGGTGCCCCTTTCCTTCACTCTTAATGGATAGTTTTGCTGGATATGGAATTCTTTGTTGCCAGTTTTTTTTCCATCAGCATTTGAAAATGTCATCCCATCGTTCTGAGGAGAAACCATTGTCAGTCTTACTAAGGATCCCTTATACGTGATGGGTCCCTTTTCTCTTCCTGCTTTGAAGATGCTCTCCTTGTCTGCCTGTCCATGGCTTATGATCTAGATGCGAATCTTTGAGGTTTTCTCATTTGGAGTTGGATGAGCTACTTGAGTATACAGATTAATGTTCTCCATTCCATTTAGAAGGTTTTGCCATTATTTCTTCAAATACTCTTCCTGCCCTGTTTTACTTTCCCTCTCATCAGGAGAGTCCTTCCCATCACATACCTGTTAGTGTGCTTGATGGTGCCTTGTAGGTTCCTGAGGCTCTGTTTATTTTCCTTCATTCATTTTTCTTTCTGTTTCTGAGAAAGACAGTCTCAACTGACACATCTTTGAGTTCACTGGTTCTCTCTTTGGCCTGCTCAAATCTGCTACCGAGGCCTGGTAATGAACTTTCCACTTCAGTAATTGTATTTTCAGAATTTCCATTTGGATCTTTTATATATATATACATACATATACATATACATATACGTATACATATACATATGTATATATGTATATATACATATATATGTATATGTATATATACGTATAATATATGTATATATACATATATACACGTATATATACATATATATATACACGTATATATACATATATACACGTATATATACATATATATATACACGTATATATACATATATACACGTATATATACATATATACACGTGTACATATATACACGTATACATATATATGTATATATATATACTTTCCCTCCCTTTGTGTTATTTTCTATGTGGTGAGACGTTATTCTACTTTTCATTAGTTCTTTGAACGCACTCTAAATAACTGTTTGGTGGACTTGGTCTAGAAAGTCCTATGTCTGGGCTGTCCCCACTGATTGCTTCCCCAAGTATTCGCCATCCTTTCGAGTTTCTTTGCATGTTTTGTGATGTTTTTGTTGTTGAAAACTGGACATTTTATATAATACAATATGTCAACTTTGGAGATCAGATTCTCTCCCTTCCTTGGCATTTGCTGTCGCTGGTTGTTTAGTACACTTCCTGTATTTAAGGTCTGGTATTTGTCACATGTGGCCACTGAAATTCCTGCCCAGTAGCCTAGTGGTCCGCTAGTGATTGAACACAAATTTCCATAGACACTTAAAGCCAGTGAGCCCCCCAGTCTTTGCTGAGGGTCCAGTCTTCACTGTTTTATTGAGATTCAGCTTCAAACCTAGTTTTAGTTAGTTGCAGTTCTGAACTATTTCCGATGTGGGGGTGAATTTTTCCAACTACAGTTTCACCCCTTCAATCAAGAAGCATTTTAGAAGTTTTGCTTTTAAAAGATTTGGCCAGAGGGCTTTATATAACACAGACTGAATAGAATATGGGTATGGTATCATAATTTTAAATAAGAATTATTTTTTCAATGAGTAAGTTCTTTAAAAATAAAGGAAGAAGGGGGCACCTGGGTGGCTCAGTTGGTTAAGCGTCTAACTTTGACTCAGGTCACAATCTCACAGTTTGTAGATTTGAGCCCCATGTCAGGCTCTGTGCTGACAGCTCAGAGCCTGGAGCCTGCTTCCGATTCTGTGTCTCCCTCTCTCTCTTCCCCTCTGCTGCTCATGCTTTGTCTCTGTCTCTTTCAAAACTAAATAAAAACATTTAAAAAATTAAAAAAAAAGAAACTAGAAAACGGGGGTGCCTGGGTGGCTCAGTCGGTTGAGTGTCTGACTTCAGCTCAGGTCATGATCTTGTGGTCTGCGAGTTGAGCCCTGCGTTGGGCTCTGTGCTGACAGCTCGGAGCCTGGAACCTGCTTCAGATTCTGTGTCTCCCTCTCTCTCTGTCCCTCCCCTGCTTACACTCTGTCTTTCTCTCTCTGTCTCTGTCTCTCTCTCTCTCTCTCAAAAATAAATAAACATTAAACAATTTTTTAAAATAAAGGAGGAAGTCAGGTGGAACACGATCGACATACAGCCACTGGAGATCTTTTGGAATCTGGAAAAGACCCCTTCCTCTGTCAGTCCTTGAGCCCAAGTTAGACACTACTAGAACAGTTACAACAGGAGCTCCAATATTCGAGTTACAGATGTGCATACCTGTGCCTTGCTAGGGAGTGGGCCTGTAGAGGGTGGATGCCTTTTTTCACTTGTGCCTGTAGGCGGCCCTCAGTGGATGTTTCAACAGTGGTCATAGGAGATTGGATTTCTATGTCCAGGAGTCCCCCCGGTTTGTTCACAGCTTGAAATATTCATTGAGATTCAGTCCTCCAAATGGACTAATTTGTTCTTGTCACACATGTGAGGTTTGAGAGGATTTGCTCTGGCATTTAGTTAAGGCCACAATTCATTTTGTAGAAATCACTTTGTAAATCAGCCCGATTATTGGGCACAGGTTGTTTGAAAATTTTGATATGAAAGAATTTACTGCCAAAGCTGAAACGTGCTGTTATTCAAATGCACACACAGAAGCAAACCTTTCAAAACAAACAAAACCGCTGTACTGCTGAGCTCAGGTTGCTTGCATCGTCCGTACCTCTGATCCCAAACACTCGTGGAATGAGCAAGTGTCGACTCTTGTGTGGCAAGAGTCGGTGAGGAGGAGGGGAGGGCTCCTCGCCCTTGGGGAGTCACAGGGCACAAAACAGTGAGTGGAGCAGCCTGTGAGCAGGAAGGACGAAGTGAGCAAGTATACGGATCGGTACATGAGTAGGTTGGGTTGGGTACCCTTCACCAGAGCAAGCCAGCAGTAAAGCTTTAGGTGCGGCCTCATCCCTCGTGACTCCCTGGGGAGGGGACCTTGCTTGGTTGAGGTTCAAGGCCTGAGTTCTAATTAGCAGTGTAATTAGAGTGCGAACATGTTGCCCGCTGCACAGGGGCCAGCCCCGTGCCTCTGGGAGAAAGCACACTGAAGAACTCCTGTGGAGCTGCATGGGAGGAAAGCGGCCCCATGCTGACCTGCCAGCGTGGTCTGCAGCGCGTCCTGTGTAATTTCGTGCCACTGTTTTGAATGTGCTGGCGAGGCTCGTTATTTTTAGCCGCATCAGCCAGGGGATCAGCATCCTGCTTGGGGGTGCTGCTTGGCGCCGGGACTTGCTTCCACACGCCTCTCAAAACAGCCAGAGGACGTCCCTCCCGTGGAGGGCAGAACTCTCTCTACTTGTGTCTCTGTTTCTCCTGCAAACCCACCCCTTTCAGCATTTGGAATTGGGAAGAGGCAAAAGGTAACAGTGGCTGTGGGTGGGAAGCTGCTCCCTCATCTGATGCAGGGAACCCCAGGGGCCCTGTGGTAGTTGACAGTCACCGACGGGGCCGGTAGATGCCCCCACCCGGTGCCACCGGGACACTGAATCCAGCGCCCCCCACACCACCCGTCCTGGCACAACGTAATGGTGTGAGGCCCGGCTATGCGGCTCTGAGGGCATCTCCCAGCTCCCAGGCAGATTCCTTAACCTCTTTGCCTGTTTTCTCCAATGGGAGACAGGCATAATTGTGCTCACCGCACCAGAGTGACGTATCTGTTGCCTTTCTACCCATTTAACAGAAAGCGTGTGGAAAGTGTCAGCTGTTGCCGTCGTCTGGGCTGCCTTGTGTGCAGGCTTGTGGTGCCGGCCCTGACAGCCTCCTATGATTCCCGTAAGCACGCCCGTGATGATGGGCTGGGGAGGCCCCAGGAGGCAGCTGGAAGCCTATGGTCCGACAGTGAGTGCCCATCTCCTGATGAGGAAGGAAATGAAGATAAGTGCCTCCCAGAGCAATCTAGGGGATAAAGTGAACACACCATGGTGATCATTGGAAACAGGTGGTGAGGGGTCAGGGGTATGAGAAAGCCTCGTGGGGCTCTGGCTGGGACACGGCATCTACCGACATCTAAGGGGGTGTCCGCAGGGCACGTGGGGACCAGTGAGGCTGGGGCACTGTGAGGCGCACAGGTGTGGCTGCAGACTTGGGGCGGGGGGGGGGGCGGTGGTGCAGCCTGCCACCGTGAGCCTGGATGGGCAGCCCCAGGGGTCAGGGCAGGGAGAAGCCCCGACCATGACAGACAGGAGGGAGGGAAGGTGACCACCCGGGGGACCCAGGGCACTCAAGCCCCGGAAGCCGTGGGGAGATGGGGAGCTGTCCACAGTGGGCATGCCTGCTGGTTCCCTGTGAGGCCAGCGGTGGAGCGGGGAGGAGGAAGCCAGGGGTATGTGGTGGAGGAAGGAGGATGAACTAAGCAGAGGGAGGGGAGAAGGAGGCCAGCTGGATGAAGCTCCCGGTCCTGGAGCTGGAAGAGGCCTCATGGAGCCCTCCCAGGTGGCCTCAGCCAACCAAAGTCAGGACGGCCAGGGCTGGGCAGGTGCGCTAAGGGGACTGCACCTTCTCTGCAGGTGCCCTGGCCCCATGCGGGGGCGGGGGACGGGCGGGATGGAGAGACAGTCCTCGTTGGGAGAAGCGGCCTATGCCCCCTCCTCCCCCCACCAATCTTGGCAGAGCAGAGCCCCACATGTCTGACCCGACAGCTGTGTGCAGGGGCTCAGCCTCCTGGGAAGGCTTAGTCCAGGCGATGCGAGCAAATCAGCCAACCTCCCAGAACCTGGGCCCCCGGCGGGCAGGGAGGCCAGTGTGAGGCCGCACAGGAGGACTCAGGCATCTTGACCATGCCAGCGTGGAAGGCAGGAGCCCCGTGGTTCCTCAGCCCTTGTCAGAAAACTAATGCAAAAATGTCAAGATTTATCTTCCTTAAGCCTAATTTTTCAACGGCCTAAAAAATGCATCTCAAAAGCCAGATGGGCATGAAAAAGTGATTTCTGCAGATGAGGTTGCTGCATGTGACGATGGAAGATGGGCGGTTTCGGACAGCAGAACTGGCTTTCGCTGAGGCAGCTGGCCGGGCAGTCCCCGCTGACCCTGATCACGCGGTGTGGCTGTGATTGCACCGTCCGGGGCTCACGAGGGAATGCTGATGGCTCTGGAGACTGGCCGGGGCCCTGGTCACATTCCGCTGGATGACTGCAGAGAGTTCTGGGCTCAGCAGCGACAACTCTGCATGAACCCGAGAAGCCAGGCGTGAGCCACATCAGCGAATAAGTGTCACCCTGCAGTCCCAACACCGCCACACCCTTGCTGGGTCACTGCCGGAGCGTAAACATCTACTCTGACGTCCTCGGACAGAACGCGGGCAGGAGCATCCAGGAGCTGGTGTCCTGTCCTACAGGGAAAGGGGACAGAGTGGAAAATGGCATACGTGAGATTAGATCTGGGGTGGAGGACGGTTGTCAGGGCAGCACACACAACAAGAATAATAATGCCCATCCTCACACCACCCTGGTGGCTCTGCCGCCCCCCCCCCCCCCCACCATTGCCTTCCCTGTCTGTGCTCATCACCACCATGAGTGAGGGTCTGCGTTTCAGTACAGGCTCTTCTTTTCATGTTGACTGGTCTATCCAAGTGGTCGGCCATGATTATTACAGGGTTTTCTGTCTTAATTGGTTAAGTCCAGAACTGCATTAGGCATCCCCGCTGTCCCTCTCTCCCCGCCACGGGCGCAGGACCAGCCAGGGACGACAGCAGCAGGTTTCAGTGCCCGGTGCCTCCAGGCCTTCTGACGCCAGCGCTGCCCCCTTGCCCCCGGGACGTGCCCGGGCCCCCACTTCCCGGGGAAGCAGCCGCTCTCACGCCTCAGGGCCAGGCCTGCTCTCTCACGGCTCCTTGTCGGGCCTGCCTGCCACTCACAGCGCAGAGTGGAGGTTTGGCCCACCGATGGCCCTCGTGATGGCAGTGATTACGCCCTGCGCATCTCCCTGGCGCCAGCCGGGCAGCCGAACGGCACATGGTGCTGGACGGGGCTCGGAGCAGGCTTCCCGGCAGGCTCTCGGGGACCCTGATAAACGGCTCGGCAGACGCAGCCGCGGGCCATTTCTCTGCAGTCTGCGGTTCACACATCAGCTGCACCCACGGGCACCTGTCAGAGGTAGAGCCCCCCTGACACATCTGCCGACATCAAGGGCAGTGAAAGGACTGACGGGTGTCACGGCCGCAGGCCAGAGCAGGAGCCCATACGCCGCTGCCGCCTGCTTGGGAAACCCAGGGGAGGAAACAAAGCGGGCGCCGTGTGCCTGCAGGGAGGGAGGCCTCCTGTGCCGCAGCCGGGATGCCGTGCCAGCCCGTGGCCCTGTTTCCCTCCCCCCACTCTCCCGTGTCTGTGTCACGCGGGGACGAGGTGGGAACCCTCACTCTGTGTGTGTGCCCTCTTACACAAACCAGATGCGAACCTGCTGCTGGCCTTGTCTCCTCTCCCAGCCTCTGCTTTCTTAGCGACTCGAGGTACCCGCTGGGAACACTGGCACACAGACCTGGCACCCGGCCACCGATGCAGCCTCAGGCCAACAGCATGCGGGCAGGGCACACGCCAGCCCCAGGCTCGGGCGCCCAGGCCTCCCGCACTTCTGGACAGATGGCTGGGACTCTGGGGTTCCCGTGACCTGTTCGGGAACTGGGAACATACCGTGTGCCCACAGTTACAATTTGATGGTACAGGATGCTACTTGGGAAGGGCCGAAGGAAGAGGTGTACCGGAGGGGGGGGGGTCTCCCTGGAATCGGGTTTTTGTCCGGGTTTATTACATGGACATGACTGATTGAACCACTGGCTCCTGACTGAACTCTGTTCCCTCCTGGAGGTCAGAGGTCGGGCTGATATCCATGGTCTGTGGTTAGTCTTCACAGGCGCCGTCCTGGGGACGCTGCATGTCGCTGAGGAAGGCAGAGCAGGGCAGGGAGAGCAGTGAAGGGGACTCTGCCTGGACCCCGGAGCAGGGGAGCCGGAGGGCCGGCCAGCCGGGAATGCTGCTCTGCAGAGTGAGGACGGGGCATGCAGAGGGCAAGCCAGGTTGCGGTGCCTTTCCTCTGGTCTCTGGGCAAACGTCTGGGGAGAAAGCAGCCGGTGTGAAATAATGCGGTAAGAACGCACGGCACGGCTTCGCAGGAAGGACCTGCCGGGACACGTAAGCGAGCGGTTCTCCAGAAAAATACTGCCAAGGAAACCCGGGGGGTGCTTACAGGCTGTCGTGGGTGGTGCACCTGCGGCCTCACCTCCATTCGCTCCTCTCGAAACCTCGCCTGTTCTTGCCGGGGCTGTGCTCTCTGCACTGTTTGTGCACCTGTGGGACAGCAACATCCATTCTGTGACGCCCGGGGCTCGTCCTGCCAGAACCCTGGGGTGCCAGCGCCTCTGCTGGCACCCTGCGGCCACACCTGCCCCAGCTCCCTGCCACTCCCGCTGCCTGGACTGCCGGCCTGCCCGCAGCCAGGACCCAGCGGCCACACAGCGTGTTCTTGGTGCTCTTTCCGCCCCCACTAAGCCCGCCAGGACCCGTTGCGCCAGTTTGCTGCAGGAGCCATGTGCAGCCCTGCCCTTGTGTAGACAGGGAGCAGGCTCCACTGAGGACGGGGGAGAGCGTGGTGGCCAAGGGGTCACGGGTCAGCCGCTAGTCTGTTGGGGGCGTCCACCTTCTCGTGGACACTGCTCCCGTTTGCAACTGTTCGGGCATGATGACACGCTTCTCCAAGAAGCTCCCTGCTCCTCACGGCTGATTTCTAGAACAGCCCCTCGCCGCGTGGCAACCATGAGAGGCCCCACAGCCACCTCTGTGTGTTCTGTGCCTCAGGGTGGGGCCGAGCACCTGTCCTCCGCCTGCTGCTGTCTTGCAGGCACACGTTGGTGGGCCAGCAGGGGAGAGGCGGAGCCGTGCTCTGAGATGTCCTCACGGTGGGGCTGTGCCCCCGACCCTGGCCAAGCGACTCCCCCATGCTGGCATTTTCTCAAAGCCCTGCTAACCACCTTGGAGCCCAGGTCCACGTGGCACTTACACTCGGGCACCAGGACAGGCAGCCATTGCCTGGACTGACGGATGTCACACAGCACACAGTTGGTGCCCAATAAGTGCTCCTTAAGCTGATCTGACTTCCAGCCTCATACAGAAACTTCTGGAGGGGTAAACGGCATCTTGTTCTGTGGCTTTGAGAAGAGGAAATTGCCAGAAAGGCAGTGGGTACAGGTGCTCGTTCTTTACCCCAGTTCTCACTGGAAAGAGCCCCTCAAATTCTGGAGTGTCTCCTGTCATTCTGCTGGACCGTAGTCAGACAGTGGCTCCCTAAAGTCAGTCCCTGGGGGGGTGGGCCATTGTCTCCTGGGACAGAGAGCGCAGGTTGCACACTGGGGCCGTGGTCTCAACGAGAGGGAGCAGGAACGGCCTTCCTCTCCGAGTCTGGAACCCGCAGAGACAGGGACGGTGCGTCACATCTGGGGCATCGGGGCCAAGCGTCTGTCCACAGCTGTTCCCTCCCACCGAGTCTGTCACCAGGTCACACTCAACATCACCTCATCTGGTGTGCAAGGGAGGGTGGGGCAGAACCTTGCTTAAGCTGGGGACCCTCGAGGGAGAGGCCTCCAGGCAGGAGCTCCTGGGGGAGAGAGCCCCCGGGGAGTACCGGAGCCTGAGCCTCAGGCCTCGCCTGCCCCGTGTGGCATAGAGGCTCATGCTAAGGTCACAGCACTGTCCTATTTAGGGGACAGATGGTGCCCTGAAGGCGGCCCCTCTTTCCACGGTGCTGCCCCCACCTCCTTCATGAGGCTGCGAGCAGGTGAGCCCGCACAGGTCCCTCCTTAGTGCCCGGAACCACTGTGGCCACGGCCACTTCCTGCCCAGGGCAGCTGAGGGACCAGCAGTGTCCCCAGCACATCAAGCCCCGCTGATGGCATGAGGACGGGCCCAGACATCGCCAGTGGCACTTACTCCCGAGCGCCGGGGAGAACCGTCGGCTGACAGCCCAAGGACATCCTCCTCCTCGGAGCCTGGTCGGCTGGCTCTCTTTGGAAGGCAGAGGGAGGGGACTGAGAACTGCAAGCTTCCAATATCAGTTTAGGGTTTTTTTTTCCAAAACCAAGTCCTTTTGTTTTCTACCCCAAATTAAATGGAACAGGAAACAACAATCGCACTGGGTCCCAGCTACTTTCCTCTCATTTCAAAACTTTGAAGAGCGACAACCTGCCACTGTGTCTTAGGACCAGGGGGCCAGTACTCAGCAACCCACAAGGCCTATGCGGGGCAGGGGGACCGGTTCCTTGTGTAGGAGCAGAGGCAGGGGAGGGGGCCTGTGGTGGTGCCTCCTTGCTCGTCTGCAAGCTGACTGAGGAGACTCCTTCCTTCCGTAAGAGCATTTACAAGGAGCGAGCATTCAGATCTCTCCTGGCAAGATATAAAATGCTGTGACATTTCCGGTGTCTTACATGCAAAGTAGTCTCAGTATGTGCAAGTATGATATACAATGACACAGAGAAAGGGAAGTGTGTGAATATACATGTAAAATACCAGATGTGCACATCCTACATAGTTCACCCAGAGGCAGACGTACACACACGTTCTCTCTGAGGAATGAACCTGTCAGGTGTTCTGTGTCCTCAGCAGGTAAATAGTCTTTTAAATGCTGTCTGGACCCAACGTTGAGGCCTGGCTGGAGCCGACTGAACCCACACCACCAAGCACTTCCTTTATGGGGCTCACAGTCTGCCCTAATCCCCCAGGGCAGGTGCCCAACACCTAGGTCAGCCCCGGCGCCCCAGAGCCCGCCGAAGAGGTCCACGCCAGCCGGCCCTCCACCTGCTGGCCCTGCTCACCCGATCCTTCCCCAGAAACCACTGGAGAGGCTCCTGCCTTTCCCCTCTGGCTCTGCCTCCTGACCTGCCCCGGGGCCTCTCCGCGTGACCATGTAGGCACAGTGGGCTCTTTAACCTGTAGATCTGTGAGTGACACACTGTTCAGTGGCTCTCGTCTCTTGACCTCTTGGCCTCCCTACAACCCAAACAATAATAAAACCTGTTAAAACACAGCCACCAATCAAATTCAGCCTTTTCCAGACGGAGAAAAAGCTGGTCTCGAGGTAGATGCCTGAGAAATCCCATGTACCTGCCGGCTCTGTCCATGTTCCACGTGTCCCACCGCACGTGGGACAGCCGCATGCACGCGAGTGACCACTGTCCACTCCTGATGGGAGAAAGTCCTCGGTAACCCTGGCTCTGCAGCGGTGGGCGCAGCTCCCCGGTGAGGGTGAGCCACGGATGGCCACTCACATGTGTACTGGCCTTCTCACTGGGTTTCTTGCATGTCTGACCCTACGAGCTCCCTACTTTGGGTTAACTTTTTATCTGGTGCCCACATGCTGTTCCACTGTTGTCCGATTCAGAGGCAGATGATTTCTAAACTGAGCTAGGAGCTCAGCCCCTGGGTCTGGGGATGACAGTCCTGGGCCTCCCCAGTTGGGACCCAATGCACACATGTTCCTGTAGCCACTTACAGGGTCCCTGTGGCATCACAGGCCTGGCCACAGGGAGCCCTGGTGTAACCGAGGCTGCAAATCCCAGAATCACAAACGGGCAGGATCCTATCAGTGAAGTATCCAACCCTGGCTGGTCCCAGCAATGTTCAGAAGTGGCAGGACTGGGGACACCACACCCGACCAGGGAAAAAACCATTAAGGCCTCCGTGACCACATATGAAGGGGGTCCTTGGCTTGAGTGTCCCTTGTCCCTGCTGTGCTCGCAGCTCTGACTTCTTGGGCACTCGCCCTCCCCTCCTTGGTCTGCAGACATGCGGCCAGCATCTTGCCTCCCGTCTCACTCATCCTGTGCTCCTGGTGAACAGTAGAGCAATGAGCTCCTGGTTTGGCTTGGCTTGGTTTGCAGACCTCATGCTCCTGGGCTCTTGGGTTGTGGGAGGCTGCTGTCCCCCGTGTGTGTGTTGAGGCAGGACCCCTCCCTCGGTGCCATCCTGCTCATGCCCCCGTCGCCTGCTTGGAGGGGTCTGACCAGCCCCGGTGGCCCCTCGCCAATGGTTGGGCAGTGGCTATTCTGTGGCTGTCAGCACATTATCTCCCTATTATCCCAATGTGCCGGTTCATCAGTGGCCTCCTCTTTAATGGCCAAGGGTTTATGGGGACAGAGCCATGCCGACGGGGCCACTCTTCTCCTCCTGTGACTGTGCTCCAAGAACAGCTATTGTCTGGAGGGTCTCCGGAGGCTCTTCTTTGTACTGACCCGTCATCTTCAACATAAAATAATAAAGGACGGACACTTAGCTGTACGTCATCATCAATAGGAAAAATGTCAACATACAGATCCAGGTCTGGCCCACCCACCAGAGTGAAACCCAGTTAACACCCTGTGTAGGACGGGAGGGTAAAGCGTGGCTCCGCCGGGTGACGGTCATGAGTGTTGGTGGCCACATTTAGCAGGGGTAGAGTAGAGTGTGAGAGCCAGAGCAGTGACCTCACAGTCAAGGCTGACTGAGAAAGAGCTTCCAGCATGAAGATGATGTGGAGCCAGCCCAGCCAAGTGGGCATGACCCGCTCATTCCCTAAAATCCAAGTCAGTGTCCAGGATCCCAGAACGTCATCCACAAACCAAACAGGGAGTGCAAGTGTGGTGGGTGGAGTGTCTCTCCCGTGTCTCCACCATCTGATGGCCATCGCCATCTGACGCTCTTCCTGTGGGATCCGGAACTGTCTCTTAGGTGTAATTCAGCCTCCTGCTCCCTGGGCTCCACCCACCAGGCTGGGCTGATCCTGCCTCAGAGCCACAGCGAATCAACCCCCTCCCATCGCCCACAGGACCATCATAAGACTGACACGGGACATTTGCTTGATTCTGTGTCACACCAATGTGGCTACGACAGCCCGGTCATCTCGGGCCTTCCTCCTCAGGATCCCCAGGGGTCCAGGCCTACGTTTCTAAGATTTGATGTTGCCTCTGACCCTATATCTAAAAATCCTTCAAATTCATGCAGGGCTGATACCACAGGTGCATCTGGAGGAAAGCGGCTCAGTGTTGTTCTACTGCTCCTGTAGGACCAGGCTCCTTGAATTTGGAAATGCCAAGACGAATCAAAGGAAGGGCTTCAGAAGCACCCGATTCAGATGTGTGACCTCACTCCCACCCTGCAGAATGCACCCAGAACCCAGCATCCTGGGACCATCAGTGTCCTGAAGAACAGAGGAGACAGTCCCGTATCCAGTGACTGGTCTCATCCAGCGGGAATCAGAGCTCTTAGAGAGACACCATCGGCGCCAATCCCGCCCGCCTTCTCCTCACGGCTGGGGAATTGCCTTGGATGTTGGCACAGACGGGCATAGAACTCTCGCTCCCTTCTGTCTTGAAGGTGACTTCCCTGTGTGCAGGTGAGATGGGCCTCAAGCCCCTGGACTCTGCGGAGTGTCAGATTCTATAAGGATACTTCCCTCAAAACTGTCCTTGGTGCAAGAGAGTAAGTGAGACACGAGACCACCTACCTGAAATCAGCCACCCTCACACACCTATGGGGTGGGCTCCTGCAGAAACTTCTTGGACCACAACCCAGCAGATGGCCTTGCTTCTGTGTACAACAGGGTCCAAGTGGAGCGTCCCCTGGGTCACCTGTGGCCGGGAGAGCGGGCTGGCAGGTGAATCACCATCCCTGGACATCTGTACCTCTCTAGAGTGGGCTCTGTCATTCGGGTCCTTACTTCTGTCCCCATTGTGTCCTGCCCAAATTCTGCACAACAGTGTCCCAACAGGCCCCTAACGTGGCTACAAATTACCCTCTGCTCAGATAGCAGAGTCCACTTGCCAAAGGCCGGTGTGACCAGGTCAGCCTCGGGCTCGAAGCTCTTCTGTGGCTTCCCACCGCCAAAGACAACCACCAGTGCAACCTGGAGAGCCCGTCAGGATGATGACTCCCCCGGACGCTTCTCCAACACGTAGCCTCAAATCCCATTCGAAACCCTGTCCTTCCGCACCTCTGTGCTTCTGCAAATCAGTCTCCCAACTCCTCTGCTAGTCTGCCTCCTTCTGCCAGCCTACTTTTCCTTTGATGGGCTTGGCAGGCACTTTGTGGCTCACATCCTTCCTGGATGTAAACGCCCGCGTATCGGGTGCTGGCAGAGACCACCTCCTCTCAGTTCTTACCCCTACGGTGACAGGTGGGTTACATCAACTCCTGTGACCCCGGGGCTTTCCTGGAGGCCGAAGGAAGAAGGAGCCAGCATGCAGGGCAGCTGTAACTGGTAACGGATGGGGGTTTGGGGGTAAATACTCCAGCCCCCTTTCCCCTCCATGGTGTGAGGCTAGGGTGTGTTCCACGCTGGCCACCGGAGCATCCCCGTGGACTTCAGCCCCACTTGTGACTTGCTTGGCTGTGTGCCGCTTCCTGCTTCCTGCTTCCTGCTCACATACTCCCCTGCTCTCCCTGTCCTGGGTCCTGCCCACAACCACTCCCCAGGGAGAGCCCCGGCACCCAAGTCCTTGCCCAGGGTGTCCTTCCTGAGGCACGCCAGCTCTCGGCAGGCGCCGTGCCTGTCCCCTCTGCACCCCGGCCCCTGGCTTCGCGGCTGAGAATTGGTGAGCTCAGCGGGTACGAGTTAAAGTAGTGATTAGCAGTAAAATAAAATTCACTTCACATGAGTCCGTTTTGTCAATGTGAAAGAGCAGACCTAGGCCGGCCGACTCCATCTTGTTCTGTATCCTCCATCTTGAGTGGCTATGTTCCCGACATGGCCGCAGAAAGAAGTTCCCGCTCAAACCTCAAACCACGCCTCCTCCCCTTGAGTAACTTCCCGCTCACCCGTTCAACATGAGTTGGGGCTTAGGCATAGATCTGTGGTCAGGGAGCCATCCTGAGGATGCAGAACGGGTGGAGGAAAGCCTTGAGTTTCCTTGTTTCACCTGGGGGTGGGCTGGGATGAGTCACTGGGGAAAGAAGAGCTCAGATGAAGGTGGAAAGATGGCAAGAGAACCCTACAATCCAGCACTTACTCTCTCTGCACCCCTGGGAAAAAGGCTGGGTGACCTGAGGGCCAGACTCTTCTGATTTGGGGGAGCAGGCCCAAGACCACTGACACTCTGAGAGCAGGAGCTCAAGGACAGGAGGGGGATGGGCTTTCCTCTTTGTAATCACTCTATTTTAAACCTTTCAAACCACGCCCATCAACCTGTGTGACGGGACTCTGATCCTTCCCCAGCCAATCGGCTGAGGCCATTATCCCTATAAAACCTTTGTGCTCTTGAAACCCGCTCTCTCTCTCCAGTATCTCACCTTGTGTCGGTGCAGGTAGGGGATTGAGCTCGAGCTAGCTGGAATAAAGGCTCTTTGCTTTTGCATCGGACTCAGCTCCCTGGTGGTCTTTGGGGATCACGAATTCTGGGCATAACAAATGTCTCTGAAGAAGGATGTGGTACGTGGGGAAGACATAGGGAAGAAATGACCGAATTGAGATCCCTGACAACATGATGAGCTATGCCTCCCTGGAGAATGGAGACCCTCACCCAGCTCCACTCCATCCAGCGTCCATAGGCATGGATG
The DNA here is from genome assembly GCF_023721935.1 of Panthera uncia. Lineage (NCBI taxonomy): Eukaryota > Metazoa > Chordata > Mammalia > Carnivora > Felidae > Panthera > Panthera uncia. The sequence continues at coordinate 78,319,466 of NW_026057576.1, forward strand.
GGAATTCTGCATCCCAGAGCCAGCCCATCAGCCAAGGGCAGAGGGATTTCTGTGTCCTCCTGGACACCCACCAGCACCTCGCCTCATCTCACTAGCACCCCCATCCCCATCCGGAAGCTTTATGTGTCTCTGAGCCCATAAACTGTCAGATCACATCACCTGCAGAGCACGGGGCTGGAGGGGGTGGACAGGGTGCCCGGGGAGGGGCGCTGTGAGGAAGAGGCTGGGTTGAGCGGCTTCGAGCCCTAGCCCTACCTCTGTTGGCCACTGTAGGGTGAAACCCAATGCTTTGGGTTTCCTCATTAACAGGGTTTACTCATCACAGATGGCGTGGACTGGTCTGTGCCTCCCCTTCCACTCCACATCCACACCCACCCCCACGCTCCATGTCCCCTGTCCCCGTGGCCCCCCTGCATGGCCCCCATGTGGACCCAGCTGGCGCTCTGACTGCCCCCGTGAGGCCAGGTTGTTTGCTGTGGGTCTAACCCGCCCATCCCTGCGCAGTGACTGTGAGTGAACCACAGCCCCGTGGTGGGAACCCCGCCTGGGAAATTGAACCGTCATTTACAGGGACCTTCTTGCTGCCAACAAGAGTAATCTGAGAATAAAATGCTTCTTTTCTCAGTAAAAGGTTTCAGGGCATTTTCCTTCGTGTAAGAAGCTGTGCAGCAGAGGCCTCTGTGATGATGATGTCCCCTGACGTCAGGGCGCGTCCTATGGCGGAACACAGACTCTTACATGCAGTCACCACACGGCTGCTCCAGGGGACCTGCGAGGTGACCTGGAGGGTATCTGCCCCAGCCCCACAGAGGGCCACCTTGTTGGGCTTTCAGTGTGAACCTGTTAGTTTAATTTGGGCCAAATGTGAGCATCTGCTGAGAATTGACCGGTTCTTCAGTTGTGAGTGAGGAATGCTGGAACGTGGAATCTGTAAGATTGGAAAATTAGAGTGAAGGCATTTAGGAAAAGCTAGAGAACAGGTCACAGGTACTTGCTCCTTGTGATTGAGGAATGGATTTGCCCGGTGCGCTCCTTTACGACACACTGGGGTCTGCTTGTGACTGCAGCCCCCAACCCACCCTGAGTGTTGGGTGAGCTCTGACGGGTCAGGGGCGCCCCTCCAGGAACGAGGTGCAGAGAGGTCCCCGCACGTGTCCTGCCACAGCACAGGCATCCACGTGGGGAGCACCTGCCACGTGGGCTGCTGACCCCCAGGTCGGGAAAGACCTGCCCCACACTCTGCCCTCTGGCTCCATGTCTGCCGCGCCCTCTCTCCACCCCCCTCCTCAAGCGAATTGCTTTCTTTTCTTCTCAAAGTGCTTTCTTCCAAACATTTTACAAATCCGACTTTCTGCGCCGGCCACGCGTGAGCATGTGTCCCGTCTCACCTCCCGGCCTTCACCCCATCTTCTCGTTTGCGCTCTTACTTCTTAACTCTGCAGCTAACTGGCTGCTACCCTTTCTCATTCATTTTTAAAATTCAGTTTATTTGAACCAAACATTGAGGACAAAAACAGCTCACCCATTACTCCCACCCCCACCCCAGCCCCTGGCAGCCACCAGTCCACTCTGCATCTGTGAGCTTGGTTGTTAGGGGTTTTTTGTTTTTTTTTTTTTAAGATTCCACATAAAATTGACGTCATACAGTATTTGTCTTTCTCTGACTTACCTCACTTCGAATAATGCCTTCAAGGTCCATCCATGTTGTAACAACGGGCAGGATTTCCTTCTTTTATGGCTAAATAATATTCCATCATAAATACGCAATCACGTCTTCTTCCTCCACTCATCCATGGACACTGAGGTTGCTTCTGTGTCTTGGCTGTTGAATGATGATGCAATAAACAAGGCGGTGCAGATACCTCTTTGAGACGTGGATTTTGTTTCCTGCAGGTAAATGCCCAAAATTGGGATTACTGGATCGTAGGGTACTTCCATTTTTAACTTTTGGAAGAAGCTCCACATTGATCTCCAGAGTGGCTGCGCCAGTTTGCGTTCCCGCCAACAGTACATTACGGTTCCTTTTTCTCCACGTCCTTGCCAACACTCGTGGTTTCTTGTGTTGATTTTAGCCATTCTGACAGGTGTGAGGTGGTATCTCATTGGGGTTTGATTTGTATTTCCCTGGTGATCAGTGATGTAGAGCATCTTTTCTTGTGTCATTTGGTCATCTGGATGTCTTCTCTGGAGAAATGTCTGTTCGTGTCCTCTGTCCATTTTTTAATCGTATTGTTTGGGGTTTTGATACTGAGTTGTGTGAGTTCTTAGTATGTTTTGAATTTAAGTTTACCTGTATTACCTCCTGACATCAGTAAGGTATTTGTACCTAATTTTATCTCTGCTTTCTTCCTTCTCATCTTTCTTTGACACCACTCTGTTTCCTAAATGTCGTGCCCTTATAAACTTTGACTCTTTTTATGATTAAAAAAAAATGTATGTTAACTTCTCTGGCTCTAACTCCTTCTATTTCCCCTTCTTTTCTACTTGGCTTACTGTGGCCAGCGAGGAGCCCAGCAGCCCGCCCCTTGGGTGGCCAGGGCAAGGACGGTGGCCACGGACAAGGGGGTTTTCAGGCCATTTCCCTGGGGCCCCTGTGCTGGCCTGGGGTCCTTGAAAGCAGATTCCTCAGCCCATTTTCAAGAGCCCCTTTCCAGGACTCCCTCTGGGGAACTGGAGCCAGATGATGCACCCCTTCCTGCTGCCCTTCTGCACGGCCAGGCCTGGTGCAATCATCATCACAGACCCACAGGTGGCTCAGGACGGCTCCTGGTCCTTTCCAGCAGGGTCCTGAGAGGCCCTTTAGACTCACACGTCAGATACTCCTCATGCTCCGTGGCTGCCACGCCTTGGCTAGCAGGGGCAGTATGAAGGAACCGCTGTGTCCTGCTTCACCCAGACAGACAGATACAGAGATACACTGAGCCGATTGTCTGGGATTCGGGTGGGCCCTCCATACTTACCTCAGGAACACCTTCTCGCTGGCCTGCAGTACCCCAGCCTCTGCCATCTGAGCGTCACCACGTGAGGGGTGTAAGGAGACTTCTGCCCTGCACTGGGGTGCTCTGAGGGTTCAATAAGATGATGCGTGCGGAACGCTGAGCTCGGACCTCCGTGCGTGAGGAGGGGTAGATGAGTGCCATGGTTGCGTGAGCAGCGTTGCGTCACTATTCCCAACGTGGCCTGGCCAGGGCCGGTCCCAGCGTCAGGGCCCCGTCATGTGGGGAAATCTCTGGGTTGTTAGGGGATTGGCTGAGGGGCAGGCATGAGTGCCACTGAAGACCTTTCTAGCTCCACTGATGATGACCTCTTGCCTTGGGTCCTGGGTTTCTGGGTTTCTTAACCCCACCCCCACGGACTTGCCGAAGAACTGGGTCACTTCCTGTCTGCTGCCGGCAGGCTGCTTACAGTCCTTATTTCCCTGGCAGACACGGACACCCGAGGCTGGGTCTGCTGGCCACAAAGCCTCGTCCCCTGCTCTGACCCAGGGCTATGTCCACGCTCTGCCGTGGAGCACGTGTGCGTCCGGAGCAGAACTTTTCACACACAGCGTCTCTGGCCGGTAGCGCTTCCCCACCGTCTCCCAGGCCTGCCCGAGCTGCGCCTTTGTTCGAGCTGACCCAGAGAGCCCGACGTGTCAGAAAACTGCTTTCAGGGGGTGCTTGGCTGGCTCAGTCGGTGGAGCGTGTGACTCTTGATCTAGGATTGTGAGTTCAAGCCCCACGTTGGGAGTAGAGATTACTCAAAAAAATAAAATATTTTAGGGGCACCTGGGTGGTTCGGTCGGTTAAGCGTCCGACTTCATCTCAGGTCACGATCTCACGGTCTGTGAGTTCAAGCCCCGCGTCGGGCCCTGTGCTGACGGCTCGGAGCCTGGAGCCTGCTTCCGATTCTGTGTCTCCCTCTCTCTCTGCCCCTCCCCTGCTCACGCTCTGTCTCTCTTTCTCTCAAAAATAACTAAATATTAAAAAAGAATGCCATTTATGTCCTATTTATTAATAAGGTAAAAACTCTAGAGTTACAGTTTCCTGGCCCTTCTCTGTCACACAAGAGACATGTGACCACAAAGATCCAGAGCAGTTTAAGGCAGGCCTTGTTCACCAACGCTCCTCCCTTCCCATCCAGAGGGCGTCTGTCCCATTATCTGGCAGGTGTGAGCCACTGTGCAGAACCTTCGGGGGCCCAGAGATGCGTCAGTTGAGACCAGTGGCCCTGGGCATATCACTGCCACACACTTCCAGCTCCGTCAGCAAAGGTCTGAGGCCTGCAGGAACTGGTCCACACACCCAGGGATGGTGCCAGCAGCCTCATGAAGGCTCCGTTCATGGCCACCATGGTAAAGGTGACACCTGGACAGCTGGCCAGCCCCAAGGCTGGACATCCCTGCCCGGCCCCTCCACACAGAGTCTGGGCCTGAGGCTGAGCCGACATGCCTCTGAGCACCTGAGATTCAGGGCTTGTCCAGCGACAGGGTTCCCACGAAGCCACCGGTGTTAGGTGTCCTGTTCCCAGGGCCCCGAGCCTCCAGAGGTCCCGCTCGGGCAGGGCGATCATTCAGATGAGCTGAAATCCATCATATAATGAGCCCCATATGATACTCATCTTTGAGGAGACATGAATAAATCATTGTGCCCGGCAGGGGCCTTGTGCCCGCGGGGACAGGAGGAGGCGTACCCGCACTTTGATGAGCAGGGCGGTGGGACGGCAGCCACTTCGGGATGAATGCCCTTTCTGTGCCGGCCCACCTAAGCCCCTGGCACCTGTGGAAACCGAAGCTGGACGGAGGGCATAGCCCTGCAGCCAAAGAAAGACAGCGGGAACAAAGCCGTCTGCTACCAGAGCTCCACCCCGGGCTGGCGGGCGGGCCGGTGGCTCAAAATGCCCGGAGCGCGAGCCGCCCCTCCTGCCTGGGACCCCCAGGGGCCTCCGTGAGGCAGGCGTGGGTCTGTCCATGCCGCCGTTCCTCAGGCGGGCTCTCCCTCTAACAGACGTTGTCCCGCCTCCACGGAGAGACAGTGCGGCAGGGCACTGACGCGGGGCTTGGGGCTCAGCTGTGAGTCCGGGTCACCCGCTGCTCCGCCCGCTCCAGGAAGTGGCTTTAGGAACAGACTTTGCTTCTCGGGTTCCTGGGGTCCCAGGCGTACAACCCGTGGTGGGGATCGATACGATAAAGAATCCTGGGGGGTCTGGGGGTGCGGGTGCTGGGGCCTCCACCCTTGACCAGCCCAGATATCGCACGGAGACCAAGATTCCAAACGCTGGTGTGTCAGGGCACCTGGGAGGTTCTGACCCTACATAGCAAACTGTCTGTTAGTGTTGCTGTGAATCCAGCATGAAATCCAATCCAACAGGGAGGCTCCCGGAGCCGGGAGCACATTCGGTAAACACTAGAGGTCTCATGTAGGATCACACCACTTAGAACCCAAATGCATTTCGGCAAATGTCTCCTTTCTTGACTGGGGGGACACTTAATATGGCCACCTTTTGTTCCTGTGTTTACAAGTGTTAGTCCTGTGGATATAGGTGTCCCCATCACACGTGGGCCAGCTTCCCTGGGGAGCATAGAGGGCCCAGCCAAGTAGCAAGGGCCGTGGCTTCAGAACCAGGCCCTGGGCCACAAGGTTGCTGACACTCATGCCCTGTGGCATCCCAAACCCACGACAGAGAGCCAGGGACAATGACTTCTCCAGGGACAGGAAGGGCTCCTGTCCCCTGGCTCCCCATTTCTCGGGGCCCACCATGGCATCACCCCCTCAGAGCACTCCTGACCTGGGAAAGACACAGGTGTGGGGGCCGTGAGGGAATCGGTGCCACATCCCCCCCATTTCCTGGTGGTTCCCCACAGCCGTCAGTGCTCACTGGGCTATAGAAGCCTCCCCAACTGTCCATCTTCCCGGCTCTCCTCTTGTGTGTATGTGTGCCGCCTCGTGCTGGTCTCTTTACAAGGACACCTGTCATGCTGGATTGGGGCCACCCTGCTCCAGCGTGACCACCTCTTAACCAAGCGAGCTATATCGGCAACAACCCTGTTTCCACATGGGGCCACATGCTGAGGCCCTGGGGGTGAGGGCTTCTGGGAGACTGTGGGGCACCACTCAACCCACAGCAGCTCAGAGCCTGGTTCCTGGTTCCTGACTGTCCAGACCAGGGGTCTCCAGGGTCTTGACGCTTTGTTCGCATGCTACTAATGCTTTTGAAAAACCAAGTACTCACTGTCCCGTTTTTAAGACATTTACGATTTTGTGGCCTGAGTTTACATGGCTGCCTGGATGTGTGTTCTAACATAGTGTGGGTGGGAGCTGCAGCATTTATCCCATGGGCCCCAGAAGTTCCTGTGCACGTGCAGGGGGGTGTGCTGCCCGCCCCTCACCCGGATCAGCAGTTTCTGCACCTTCCTGGCTGTGCTAACTACCCGCCCTGCCCTGACCCAGGCCTCTCTCGCTTTGGGGCTGTGCTCGGCCCCATCCTCTCCCAGGCTGCCCGGGTCCTGCCCTAGTCAGCCAGTGTTAGTCCCAGTCCCACTGTGGCCTGGTGAAGCCCCCTCCATGTTCCAGCCCATGTTCCATGTTCCCAAACGTGTTCAGCGTCTTTCTTTAAGTGAACGCTTGAGGAAGCTCCAGACACAGCAGACGAGGGCACAGGTGCTCAGTCTGGGAAAGGTGGGGTGCTGGAGCCTCGGGTCCCCCCCGGGGGCTCCCCACGAGGCACCTCAGGACAGCCCCGAGGCCCTTCTGCACATTCAGGAACTGCCGGAAGCATCTTCTAGAAACCACCACACAACGTCAGCGTGTTCACACAGACACGTGTGGAAAAGCAGGTGCATTTTCTGTTGGGTCACTTCGCTCACAACTGTGGAGGCAGGCCGTCCACGGGCAGCGCGGCCTGGATCATTTGTGCCCAAGCAGTCACGTCGGATATTGTCATGTGGTCACATTCAGGAATCTGGTGGTGCTCGAGGCCCTCATTTGGAATAAAGGATTGTGTCAGCATTTCTGAATTCCTATTTTCAATGATTTGTAATGAAGCATCTTTTTAAAATGGTTTCAGCTGTTGGAGCTATATGCAGCCAAGAGAATAGATCCTGGGGCTTTTTTAGCACTCCACTAACTATGAAATTGTTTGATTTTTACAAAACATATTTAGCAAATTGTTAAAAGTATTGGCTAAACACAGCATTTCATAAATGAAATGTTGAAACGATCAAGATGTTGAACTTTAAAATCATCTGCTTTCGCTGAACAGTGCCTTTTTTTACAAAGTTCAATTTTTAACATAATTTTACACAACATTATAAGTGCATCGCTACATGTTGTAAATATCACGCCACTACACATTCTAATTACCTGATTACATTCATTTACATTAAATTTGTGATTGAATGTAATTTCATGCTTCGTGAGTGACAGTCCTTTCAAGACACTCTGATCACACTGTGTCGCTGCGTGCGGAAGCCAGCGCGCCCGGACCCGGGACATCCACAACAGCAGTTAGCAAACCAGCCGATGCGTCGGGGTTGGCAAGTCAACGGCTCGCGGAGAACCGTGTGTTACTGAGCTCGCCCGCACCGAGGGAGGCGCTGGAAGAAGGGCCCTCGCGTCCATGGCTTTGGTCTTCTGGGGTCCTGAGACCGTAGCCAAGTAAGATACCACTTTGTCTCAAAAAGTAGGGGATTTTGCTCCATGCTGTGAGGATAGCAGCGTCACAGGGAGGGTGACGGCCACCTCCCGCATTGTGGCCGAGTCCTCATAACCCCCGGGAAGCCCATCTTCACTTGCAGGATGTCGTGGGCTTCTTCCAAATTCTGTTTCCTCTCCTGCCGTCACCATAGCAACCTACATCCTGTGGTGTGCCCAGGGACACTCTCAGATCAGCTAGGAGGGGGAGTCTTAGCCCTGAATTTGGCCTTGCATAACTGATTTTATTTCTTCTGGGGAACATTTGGACTCATGTGACGTTTTAGCAGACACGAGTAACAGTGAAAGGCCTCTGGATGTGTTGGCTCCCCGTGACATCCTGATGGTCTGTATTTGTTGGAGTCCTCCCCTACGGGTAGCATGGAAAGATCAGGAGAACCCAAAACTATCTGTGTGCTGCATGGGAATGACAGAGGAACACAGGTGAGGGCGCGTGCTCTAGGACGAGACGGGGACCCTCACCCGGCAGCCAGGGTGGGCTTGTGCGTGAGCTCCGTGGCCCTTCCCCAGGCACAGGTGGGGCCCCTCCACCTGCACGAGCATTTAAGAGAAACAAACCACAGCCTCCCTCTCCTGAGGGGACAAACGAGGGTACGGTGTGGGTGTGCTCACCAGAGCACGTGCAAGAGTGACCCGACGGATTTGTGAAGGCAGATTGCTGGCCGTGCCCCGGCGCTCCTGACTCAGTACAGCTGGGCTGGGAGGGGTCTCCTCTCCATGATATTATGGAGACATAGGTTCCCCCAGACAGAGCCCCGCTGGCTTCGAGAACAGCACTAGGATCTCAGTCTGATCCCACCACCTATTGACCCTGAGGTGGAGCCGCCTTTCTATCTGCACCTCCCCCCGCCCCAAACTGACAGCCTCTTATTTAGAAAGAGCAGTGAGATCAGTCACCTAGAAGGAAAGGAAGAGGGCATCTTCCCAGAGCCCGGTTCCTCTCCAGAAACCAGTTTATGAACCAGTTGCCAGAGATCCCTGGACTGAGGGATTTATTTGATCCAACCCACTAAATATGCATTCAGGGTCCATTCCGCAGGAAAGATTCTGAAGTAAGACCTTTCCTCAAGGGACTCACCTGTTGAGAATGTCCATGACCAAATCCAGCCCAGGAGCTTCCCTCCATGGCGAAGATTTACACGTGGAGGATAGTATTTTATTTTGTTAATGTTTATTTATTTTTGAGAGAGAGAGAGCACATGAACGGGGAGGGACAGGGAGTGGGGGACAGAGGCTCTGTGCTGTTAGCACATGCTTGACACAGGGCTCGGACTCACGGACCACGAGATCGTGACCTGAGCCAAAGTCAGTTGCTTAACCGACTGAGCCACCAGGCGCCCCGACACTTGGGGGCTGATATCTTACACAATGTCGGTCTTTTCCTTTAAGTCTATCACAGGTGTAGTAGGAAAGCGAATAACTATACTTTCCTCCCATTTTGTTCCAAAAACGAAGTAATCGTTCTGTTCCTGAGCTCACACAGGCCAGGTTCTCTTCAGATCAAAGACATTCCGTCGATATTCAAAGTAGGCAGAAAGGTGTGAACCAGAAAAATAAGCAATGTTTCTGGAAGTCGCAGGGGCGGAGGAAGGCAGAGGAGACCCCCACTTTGGGATCGGAAGTACTATCTTGTATTTTGCCCGTCATTGGAAACAGGTGCAGTGTAAGAGATGCCAAAAGATGATTGTGGAAGCAGGTGATTTCTGACGGTACTGGGATAACCAGACGACCGCTGGTCATGCAAAGTCCCGCTGCCCCCACCCCCACTCCCATGCGTTACTCACACAGGGGTGCTGAACTGCTGGCGGATGTGCGGGGCAGGGGATGTTCTGTGGGTGGGGTTCTTCTTACTGCGGTGGCTCGGATGGCCACTCCCAGCCACAGAGGACGGGACCTGTCTTCCCAACAGCTGTTGCTTAGACCTCCCAGGGTCACTAAATTGTGCAAACTTGTCCTGCGTGTCCCCCAGGCTTCATTTCTGCTGTGTCTGCAGGCCAGCGCCTGCCTGCCTTTCTGCCTGCCTTCCTTCCTGCCTTCCTTCCTTCCTGCCTGCCTTCCTTCCTGCCTGCCTTCCTTCCTGCTTTCCTGCTTTCCTGCCCTCCTGCCATCCTGCCTGCCTTCCTTCCTGCCTTCCTGCCTGTCTTCCTTCCTTCCTTCCTTCCTGCCTTCCTGCCTTCCTGTCTGCCTTCCTTCCTGCCTTCCTGCCTTTCTGCCTTCCTTCCTTCCTGCCTTCCTGCCTGCCTTCCTTCCTTCCTGCCTGCCTTCCTGCCTTCCTGTCTGCTTTCCTTCCTGCCTTCCTTCCTTCCTTTCTCCCTTCCTTCCTGCCTTCCTTCCTGCCTTCCTTCCTGCCTTTCTGCCTGCCTTCCTTCCCACCCTTCCTTCCTGCCTTTCTGCCTTCCTGCCTGCCTTCCTTCCTGCCTTCCTTCCTGCCTTCCTTCCTTCCTTCCTTCCTTCCTTCAGCATTTAACATATTTATCAAGACACTGGTTTAAAACATTTAGTAAATAGACTTTCACAAAGGCAGGAGATGCGGTTGAGGCCTTGCCAGCCCCCAGCCCCGCGCCCATCTCAGCCAGTGCCTGCATCCTGGCTTCACGCCTAAACCTAGACCTGAGTCCCTCATTCCCAGTCTTTTCTAGAACATGTCCCTGGACGTGCCTTCCCCACCTCCACCTCAATATGCCACAGTTCATTTCGCTTGCCAGTTTGCTTTTTTGCCCGGGCCTCATTAGCACATCAGTCAGTGGGGGCTGCCCTCTGCCAGTCGGGGAAGCAGGAGGAGGCCCAGGACGTACACCGACCTCTCCACCTTGAGGGAGGAGAGGGCGCACACACAAGTGGTGTGACGGCCTAGGGGCGACCCCCATGATGGTGTGGGCCGCAGAGGAGGAAGAGCCCAGTGTGAGCACGGACAAGTGGGAAGGGTCCAGGGACAGTGAGTCCCCCAGGCCCGGGCGATCTGGGGGTGGGGATCACATGTCAGCTTTGAGGTCCCCAGGGAGGAATGTAACCAGGCAATTGACCAAAACTCCCCAAGTTTCAGAAGGGTTTCCAGAACAATTTGCCACGTGGAAATGAAATCGGACCAGCATGAGACCGCTGTGAAATGTCAGGGCACAGGCTGGTTTCCCGGGGTGCAGGGGTGAGGGGAAAGGGGCCCGAGCCGCCCCCACATCCCTGCAGGCTCAGCAGACGTGCAGCATTCGCCCTGTGCTATGCGCCTCCCTCCCCTCTCTGCGCCCATGGGGGCCCCCCCTCTCCCGGCCTAGGCTGTCCTGCTCACACCTCCTTCATGGCCCCCGGCCCCCAACTTTCCAGGTCAGCTCAAGGGGCACGGCTGTTCTTTCTCGTGTTCAGTGGCTATAGCTTCTCCTCTATCAATAATTTTAAAAGTAAGTGACTGGATTGTTCTATATTTGTATTTCTGAGAAGAGAAATCGAAGCCATGTAGGTTTATTGTTTGTTGCTGTAGCCTGTGAGTCACCCCGTGCCCACTAGAGCCGCTTCCTGGCTTCCCCTCAGCTAATGCCAGTTTGGGGAGCCCCCACTGTGCCACCGCGCCTCCTGTGACGTGTGCGGCGCGTGCGGATGTGGTATCCTTGGGGACGGTGGTTCTGGCAGACGACCTGCTTGCCGAGCACCGTTCTGAGCACTTGGCATGTATTGTCACAGCCCCAGGAAGGAAGTACCAGGAAGCACCCATTTTACAGATGGGGAAATCGAGGTCAGCTTTCTTAAGTTCATACACACCGAAGATTTGACTGGTACTTCCATAATACTATCCGATTATGTACGTGTTAACACCTTCACCCTTCTGTGATGCTGACTTCACAGGTGGGTCCATCCCGGGGAGCATTTGCAGAAGTAGGAATTCTGAGCCCTGCCTGGGGCCCGGGCCCTCTCATCCACCAAGAACAGCTCTCACACAACGTGGAGAGTGGCATAGCGAGGGACCCCTTTTCCTTGGTGAGGCACCGAGGCCGGGGGCTGTCTGGGTCCCTCGTCCTTCCCACCCCGGGGCCCATCGGAGCCGCCTGCCTCCCCGCCACCTGCTCCCTCCTGCCTGGTACCATCAGGTGACCACGCAGAGCTGTCTGACAGGAGCCGCCGGCATTTTCTAAGGTAAGCAGGTGCAGGAGGAAAAAGGGCCACGCTTCTTAGGAAGTCAGACAGCCGTGCAGCACACAGAGGCAGGCGGCTGCTCTCAAAGCCGCAAATCAGGTCCTTTCATTTGTGTAGAATGGATCGATTTTGAATGCACAACTTGAAATTGCTGGTTATACAATTTGGTACATTTGACTGTAGTATAATTGTCCAAGGCTGTGCTATCCCAATCCCAACCCCGGGTGACAAGCTCACGCTCTGGTCTGATTCTTCCGGAGTCATCACCTGGTGTCCCAAGAAGCGCGTTTTGTACGAGATGCCATTTCTGCTTCTATTTCCAGCATATGAGTGACACTCTTGGGGTGCCTTTGTTTTCCTGAAACATTACCTACCTGCCATGGGCTACTGCTTCGGATTTTTCAGAATGGATTTTCATCTGTGCGTTCATGCTCTTTCCTGCTGACTTCTGCTCAGCTGAACCCTGCAAACGAAACAGTGCAAGTAGTCCTATGCCGAAGCACCCGCTCTCCTCTGTGTCCAGTTTTAAGCGCTCCTTCAGACTCTGGCTTCTCCGTGAGAAGCAGCATCGGGCACAGAGGAGAGGAAGATGTTGGTGTCACGGCCTCACACAGAGGGGCCCTGACCTCGCCCCCCGATAACCCCGAGTCCAGGCTGCGGCCGAGGAAGGCTGTCCCCAGAGGTGACCCACTAGCGGGAAGTGTGGGACAGCGCCCCGCTCCACTATGAATGTTGCCATTCCTAGAAAATGAAGAGGGGCCATCTCAGGAAGGGCGTATGGTGTCACGGCCATCTAAGCCTAGCATGAACTAGGGGACCCAGTCCCTTCTAACAGCCCAGGTCAGCCTGCCCCCCCTCGACGCCAGGAGAGCTCCCCGCATGTGGGCCACCGAGGAGCAGGCGTCTGAGCCTGGCATGCCAGCTCCAGGGACAGAGCTCAGTCTGATTAAACTCAAACGCATAGTCCCCGTGGCTCTGGCCCTGTGGGCCACGACTGATCCCCACCTACGTCACAGGAAGTCGCCCCTTCCGCCTAGAGTTCAGTCCCATTTGCTTCATAGAAGGCTCTATGTTTGAAAGAAAGGAAGAAAAAACCTATTGAGAAGGAGGAGGGGAGAAGGGAGGAAAGACAGAGGAAAGAAGGAAGCAGGGGGGAGAGGACAGAGCGAGAAGGGAAAATTCCTTTCCCTAATGGTCTCTCGTTAAAGTAAGTTAAGAAGAGTGGTGAAAGGCCACATGAGATAGGCCTGTTCCCGTGTCACCACTGGTTTTGACTTTTGTTGTGAACTACAGCCCTCCATGGCTCAGACAGCTGTGAACAGCAGGTGTCCCTCTCCGTGCCTCTGACCTCTCCCCTTGGGGTGCACACGTCTGTCACATTGATTCCTCTCTCTGAACCCAACGCTGTTACATTTTTCACAGAGAAAATGTGGATTATAAGATCCCCCAGATAAGTAATACAATTAAAAACACAGCAAAAGGGGTGCCTGGGGGGCTCAGTCAGTTAAGCGTCTGACTCCTGATCCCAGCTCAGGTCACGATCTCACGGTTTGTGAGTTCAAGCCTGGCATCGGGCTCTGTGCTGACAGCCTAGAGCCTGCTTGGGATTCTCTCTCTCCTTCTCTCTGCCCCTCCCCTGCTCGCACTCTTCTGTCTCTCCCCCTCCCTCTCTAAATAAATAAATAAACATTAAAATTTTTTTTAAAATTTCTGCCCTGTGGACATGGACGCTCCCTGCTGGCTCACATCCTGGGACCTTCACTGTTGACAGCCCGACGCCTGGGCCTGTGGCCTTTTTTTCTGTTCATTTGTTATCCTAACTTCTCATTTTTTAAACAAACGTGAGATCACATTCTTGCTGTAGTTTCACAACTTGATTTGTAGTTGACAATAAACTGTGGCTCTCTCTCTACATCAGTACAAATACCCCCTTTCTTCTTTTGCTTCTCAGTTGATGCGCCATATCTCCTTGGGCGGATGGTTTTGTAGTTTATTCTTTAACCAGAAAATCCCAAGGGACATCTGCATTACTTGCGACTGTGTTTTGCGTTAAGTCATTTCCAAATCTGTAAGCAGCCCTGCAGTGAACACTCCTTCTGCTGGGGCACACTCTGGAAGCACCTCTGGTGTGGGGAGTCCCAGGAGTAAAAACCAGGGTGAGTGTGAGCGCTGAAAGCCCCTGTGTGTGTCTGCGTGCGCCCGTCCCGTCCCTCTCTGTGTTGGTGGCTGTGGCTGAGAGAGGCGCCCTGTGTCTGCAGAAACCCGGCCAGGAGTCCCCCGTCCCCACTCACGTTTCTTTTGCTCTCCCGCCTAAAACAATGCTATTGCACGGAGACTGGTCTAGAAGCTACCGTGTGTGGGCTTTGCAGGACTTAATCTCCACACTCATCAGGATGGACGCTTTCCACAGCAGCATGTCTGTGAGGCCCTGATGTGCGCCCCGTCCTCTGATTCTGGGGCCCGGCTTCTTCCGGAGGGAGGAGGGGGAGGGTGACGGGAGGGTGACAGCCACATGCTCGGCTGTTCTGAGGCCATCGATTTCGTCTCAGGTCCCTGACCTGTGCGTGTGCAGTCCTTAGCTGGGCGTTCCAGCGGGTGCTGTGTGACCAGGGCTGGCTCCTTCTACCCTGTTGAGTGCTGAGGCCTGCGTCCACTGTTGTGGGCTCCTGGCCGGCCCCGGGCCGGGGGAGGAGGGCACGTAGCACACACACACACATCTTTAACCTTTTATGATGAGGATCAACATTCAGGACAGTGACCCACAAGGCTGCAAAATCTAGAATCAGCAAAGAAACACCAATTTGCTGCCCTTTTCTGTATTCTCAGAGGCAGAAAAATGTTCCCACACATTTTCACATACACTTGCGATAGCATTTCTCAAAAACAAAAGTTATATCTGGGTTAACTGTATTAATCAGGAAAAAAATCTAAAATTTAACCCAAATGCCCCATTTTCTGAGCATCGCTGTAGAGTCTCCTACCCCGCGTGCACCGTGGCCCACGCTGTGCCCCACCGCACGCGCCTCCCCGCGTCCTCAGCCAGGCCACCACCCACTCACCCAGACCCCACCTGTGCCACAGACGCGTTCCCTTTGGTTCTGCACGTGTCTTTCACCACCGCAGGGGTCTAACTAGTACCGAAAGGAACATCTTTATTTTAATGGTTATCTAGTTACTCGAACCTGTACTGCGCAGGAAAAAGCTTAAACTGTCGCATTGAACCCACGATTTCAACAATATTGTTGCTTAGCTAAGTATAAGAAGTGAGTCAATTTGAAGTCAATTTAAAGAAAAGTATTGAGTAAATGGCCGTACAGTTGGTCCAGGGCTATGTTAAGAGCAGACAGTGATAATCAAGTGACGGGGTCATAGCTCAGTCCCCCTACATTCTTCTCTTCTGGAGGACCCTCTGGTCCCTCAGCACTGAGCTTTGGGCCACACGAGTGTCACCCCTGAGCCCGTGCGCACACATCTGCCATCCCCTTCCGTGCAGGGAGGGAGTGTTGATCCAAGGTCTGCTGACTGGGGCGTTAACTGGAAGTTAAGCCTGGTCTCTTTCAGGAATTGATGAAAACCTTTGGAAAAAAATTTTATCTGTATGTATTTGTAGGGTTTTTTTTTTTTTTTCTGAACATAGAACTAAGACATGCTTGTTGCCAAGGGGGAAAAAAATGCGTATATGGTAAAAAAGAAAACTTCCCAAAAATTGCCACCCAGGAAAAATAAAAATGAGTTCTCCCCTGCCCATCCCATTCTCTCCCTCTCTCCACACAGACACATGCACATGTGCACACACACACCTTTGTAATTTGTGTGCTGACACAGACCATCCTCTGTGTGCGGCTCTCATACGTATGGATCCATTTCCCGTCCTCATTCAAGTAACACCAGTCCCCCAACAACACAGCTCAGTGTCATAACTAAAAACTTGCATGAAGTACCAGCCTCACTGCCAGCTCCTCTGTGACCACGACAGATGCGCACCAAGGTCCGTGACAGATGACGTGTGTCCCAGGCCTGCCCTCGCACAGACGGCAGAGTGGGCAGGCGTGATGCCTCCCTGTGTCCGGCAATGAACCCACAGGACATTTCATGGACCCGGACGCTGCAGAGGGACCTGGCCTCAGAGAAGGCATACAGCACAGAAGCCCGAGGCGGCCACCGCACAGCCAGGATCCGAGCTGAATGTGAGCGGTGCAAACAGCAGCAAGGGCCGGCCGCGGGGAGGGGCTCGCTGTGCTGGGGACCTGAGCCGCGCAGCCAAGGGTGCGGAGTGAGGACAGTGGGCATCCCAGAGGCAGTGACATAGCAGACCCATCACGAGCGCCCGCAGAGGCTGGCAGTGACCTGCTCTGTGTCCCAGGTCTCTCCGAAGACAGGCAGGTACTGTTCAAACACCTTTATTTCTTATTACAAAGAAATAAAGCCCTTTATACTCTCAGTGTTCCTATCGTGTCACACTACAGTGACCTAAATAGGCATCAAGCGTTAGGCAAACATTATTGTTACATTTATAACTAACAGTAAGAGAGTTTCTAAGGTTTTAATAATTAAAAAAAATTTTTTAATTACTTATTTATTATTTTTTGAGAGAGAGAGCAAGTAGGGGAGGGTCAGAGAGAGGGAGAGAGAAAATCCCAAGCAGGTTTTGTGCTATCAGGACAGAGCCCGACATGGGGCTCGAACCCATGAACCGTGAGATTATGGCCTGAGCCGAGGTTGGACGCCTAACCAACTGAATCACCCAGGCGCCCCCTTAACAAAAATTTTTAAAGGTTACTGTGCACCTGTCTCCCCGCTGATCCTGGAGACGGTCTTCCTGGTTTGAGGCAGGACTGCCGGAATGGGGAAAACGGGATCATTCTGCCTTCAGGTTTCCTCCCACGACACGTGACTCCTCTTCTGTGCCCGCGCACAGACTGGCTGGACTCTGGGCTGTTGCCTTCATTTCCTCAGCAAGCCCTTCTTGGTGGGTTTTTAGGTAAGCCCCATTTTTAAAATTTTAAATCTGGGAGGAGAAGGTGCCCAGGAGTAGCGGGGATCCCGAGCCGGGAGGAAAGTGCTGCAGAAAGGGAGTGAAATCCCCACTCCTCTGCCCGAATGTGCCCGGGGTTTTATTATAAACGTGTCCCGTCTAATAAACAGCCCATTGTTGTTGATGTCACAGCTGGAGGGCCGCACGGACATGTGCCTGCCCACGTCCTCTTTACTCTGCTGCTGATGCGCACTCCTGCCTTAGGGTCACAGGGGGGCCAGACACCTAACCTCCAGGGCGAGGCAGAGGAAATGGACAGCAGGTTGG
The DNA here is from genome assembly GCF_023721935.1 of Panthera uncia. NCBI lineage: Eukaryota > Metazoa > Chordata > Mammalia > Carnivora > Felidae > Panthera > Panthera uncia. The sequence goes on from NW_026057576.1 coordinate 78,336,581, forward strand.
GGTCACACAAGCCCGGGGAGGGGACAACGCACTGCACACAAGGCTGCTCGGGGCCCTCTCTGACAGGAAGAACAAGCAGGCACCACGGGGACAAGCTCGCAGGCAGGAGAGGGCGGGGTGGCCCCTGGGTCCCCTGGGAGCACACGGCTGCCTCGCTGGAAGAATTCCACGGGCTGGCAGGGAACCGAAGCCCACCACTCAGGACTCAGCAGGCCCTGCGCCTGGTCCCCGTGATAAGGAGGGCTGCTTGGCTGAGGGGCCTTATCCGTGGCTGCAGAGTCGGGAGGGGACCCGCAGTCGGGCCTTCTGAGACCCTCACAGCTACCCCAGACATCAAGGCAGCACATGACGCTGGGTCTTAATTTTAGGCCTTACACAAAATACCGTTTATGCTCAGAACAGCAGAAACTCCGCCGGCTCTGCTTGTCATCTAGCAACCGCTGGGTGGACCGTCCAGCTGGCCACCTACCTGTGTCCCTAAAAGGGACGTTTAACCACATGGGGACGTCAGCTTATCCTACAAAGGACACGTCAGCTGTGGATGGAAACGCTCCCATGCCAGGCTCTCCCTAGTTTGACCTACACGGGCACCTGCCGATTGCCCACCACGTGGAGCCCCGCCAATCGGTACAAACTGTGGACAGTGCGCACACCCCACCTGTGACCCCGTCTCTGTTTTCATGTTTCGTTTTGCTATTTATTTCTCAGAAAGCACTGTCTGCATGTGATACACACTCAAGGGCAGCAAAGAGCATGCTGGGGGGCACCTCCTACGGGGCAGGCACGTCTGCGCGGTGCCCTCGCACAGGAGGCGGTTTGCTGCAGAACAGTCACCGCATGGTTTTTGTTACGCGTCGACCTACGAGCCTCCCAAGTGCACGTGGTTCCCCTGACACATAGCACGTGGGCAACCAGGCTCGAGAGCAAACACAGGCCCAGACATCGGCCTGCCTTCGCCTCCATGGCCCACTGTCACCTGGGCCGACAGAGTGTCTCCCCATGAAGTGTGCCTGCCCCCACCCCGAGCGAGCGGCCGTTTGCTGACCTGACACAAGGACATTTGCAGGATGTGCTCCTTCCATCTTTATTGTCGCGCCAACGCACTGCCGTGTCCCGTGAAGAAAAAATTGCAGCTCGTGCCTGCCGCATAGGGACGACACACACCATCGTGGGCGTCTGTATTTGCCTTTAAAAATAATTGGGCGGGGTGGGGGGGGGTGCCTGGTGGTTCAGTCGGTTAAGTGTCTGACTTCGGCTCAGGTCATGATCTCGTGGTTTGTGGGTTCGAGCCCCGCATCAGGCTCTGTGCTGACAGCTCGGAGCCTGGAGCTTGCTTCGGATTCTGTGTCTCCCTCTCCCTCTGCCCCTCCCTGGCTCATGCTGTGTCTCTGTCTCTGTCTCTCTCTCAAAAATAAATAAACATTGAAAAAAAGATAAATAATTCGAGCTACAGATCGCTTAGAGAATCGTGGCTGCAAGCTAAGGTAGGTGACGTGAGGACTCTAGCCGGAGATTAGAGATAATAGCCAGCGCCCTGCACCCATGTGACTTCCTACTCACCAACCCAGTAGAGCCCTCGCTGGGGAGGGTCCACTTGTGGCCAGGAAATGTGAAATCAGGGCCCCCACGAAACTCAGAACATTTTTACCTTTTTCAAAAGTGTTTCCCTATTCTCTGCTTTTTTCTTTCTGGATGTTTCCTCTCCTCACGGTGTCCCCTCCTGCAGTCACGAGTGCGGCAGACCTCGCGGTACTGACTGCGAGGTCAGTTTCTAACCTGGCTCACTTTGGGCAATATTTACCTTTTCCTGATGGTTTGATGTGAGGAAAGATGTGATAAAATTTCTGGGATTTCAAAAGGAGAGATCACGTGAATGAGTCGGATCACAAGACCTATTCACACTCAGGTTCAACCAGTGCCAGATACGACACAAACGTTCCATGCCACCACACTATTTAGTGAGTGTTGAAAAGATCAGGCGACTCTCAGAACAAGCAGAGTCTCCTCTTTTTGGGGAGAGGACACAAAACAAGAGAGGATGAACGGGACCTTGTCGTTACTGGGTAATTCCAGCAAACCTGAGTGTCCACCCATGATTATCTTCTGTGCAGTTGGGCACAGGCTGTTCTCACCCACTCGGTGCCCGTGACACACCAGGGAAGCTAACTCAGAGATCTCCCCGCTTCCTTCCGGTCAGCACCTGCTGGGGTCAGCCTGTGGCCGAATTCCAGAGCATTTTCTGCCAACCATTATCCCAACCCCTCAACCCGCACCTCACCAAGAAGCTTCCTCGAAAGCTGGCTTGGTGGTGACTCCCTGGTGACGCTACAGAGGGAAGACACTGCCCTTTTGCCGCCTCTTATGACCGTTGTGGTCACCTCCTACCCATCCCTGCATCGACCCAGGGATCCGCAGGACCCTAGGTATCTTGGCATTTTAACGATAGAAAATCTAGAGAAACCTTAGTATCAAAGCTGAAATTGCAATCACTTGTAGTCCTTATTGTGAAATAATTTGAAAAACCATAGTCTCTTGGAGCATTCTGCCACAGCCCTCCAGGATCAGACACGGATCTCCAGGCTGTGCTCTGGGCTGCTGTCATGGGCTGAACTGTGTCCCTGTGAAGGTGGCGAAGTCCTAGCCTCTTAGCACCTATGAGGCTGACCTTTTTTGAAAAAGAGTCATGGCCGATGATCAAATTAAGATGAGATCATCCATCATGATGTGCTGTCCTTGTAAACCCTGATCCTCATCTGTTGTGAGTGGTATCCTTATAAAAGGAGGGAGTCTGGACACAGGTACACACACAGGTGCACACACAGGGAGAGTACAAGGTGAGCGTGGGGGTGGGTGATGCTTCTACAAGCCCAGAAACACTGAGGATCACCAGAAGCTACCACCAGCTGGGGGAAGAGGAGGGGAGCAGGGAGCAGACTGTCCCTCGTGGCCTCAGAAGAAGCCGGCCGTGCCGCCATGGTGATCTGGCTGTGCCCTCCACACTGTGAGGCAGTAACCCAGCCCATGTGTGGTGCTGTTCAGTGGTCTGCACAAGCCAGCACTCTCTGTGGGAGATAACCTTCTTCCAGCTGTGCAATGTCCTTGGACTTGCCTTTATTATGTTAAAAACAAGAGGAGTTGGACAGGTCTGGGATGTCAAGAGAAACAGCACCTTGGGCCCCAGCATGTGAAGCAGGTAACTGTGGGCATGCTGTGGCCGGAGCGTCAGCTGGGGGGCAGGGAGTCTGCTACCCACCTGCCACAGCCCTTCTCCTGGGAGCGTCTTCAGGGAGCCCAGGTTGGAAACCACTTGACCATCCTGCCTCAGGTCACCGAGAAGCTCTAGATCGTCTGACAATGAACTCACCATCCGAGTGCATCACAGCACAACATACTGTAAAATACACATTTGAGGAGTAACTGTCTTTTAAAAAGTCTTCTTTATTGCAGGTTATTTTGTGTTTGAGTATTTGAGTGTGTGTGTGTGTGTGTGTGTGTGTGTGCTCGTGCGCACACGCGTGTGAGAGGGACGAGATGGTTCACGTCTTTTTGGTTGACTTTGGTAAATCCACAGACCCTCCCAGCCCTGGCAGGTGTGAGTGCACCTACAGCCACACTGCCCATCGACCCCAGATAAGGTCAGGGAGGCCAGAAAGGGAGCGGGTAGCCAGCCTCGCCTGTGAATGGTTGGCCATCAACAGCAGCCTCCACAAGAGGAGACTTCACAGAAAACACTCTCCTGGACGTCATCCTGTGCTGGTCTCCTTGCCTCCAGTCTCTTCCTCCAGCATTCTTGTTGAAGGCAGTGTGAAGGGAGCGTTAGCAGAACCGTGGTCTCGCACCTCTGCGTGAGCCGTGGTTTCTTCGCTCTTCGACACGCACAGCGGCCCTGAGGCTCCATCGATGTGAGCTAAATGCCGCATCTGAAACCAACCACAAGCTATTAGAGTGTTAAATGGGCTTTTTCGGGTCTTGCACGGCCAGGTCTGTCTGACACACGGGATGGAGTGTGAGGGGACGCCACCCCTGTTTACCCCATGTTCCTGATGGTGCAGAAGGGAAGGAACGCTGGGCTCAAGCCTGGATTTTTCCAAGTTTCCTGTGACGTAGTCTTCATAAGTGCATTTTACTGAGAAGTACTATATCCAGGTCCCACTGGCCAGCCCCTCTCAGGGGATATGCAGAGTTACAGTCCACTCATTGGGACCACTGGCCGCACGAGGAACCCAGCCCCGGGCTCCACAGTGACAGCCTGCTCATTGGGACCACTGGCCTGGCTCCCTCCCTTCCTGATGTCACTGCCCTGCCTCCTTCCTTGAGTCTCCTGGGATCACCTCCCAAATAACGCCCTGCTCTCAGTCTGTCTCTGGACGGCATGGGGGGAATCCGTGTGAAATGATGTAGACTTGATCCTGGAGGCAGGGGAGCCATGGAAGATTATAAGCCAGGAGCTGGCAGCCTGGGTCAACGTTTCAGGACGTTCATTCTGCCACAATGTGGAGGAAGGACGAGCCAGGAGACAGGATGGACGGCAGTGGCTGCCAGGGAGAGGAATGCAGAACAGGGAACCGGAGCCCCTGGGAGCACCAGGCGTGTGGAGGAAGGAAACTGAGGAAGGATGAGGGGGGAAGGGAAAGCAGAAGACCCCAACCCGTTTCTCCAGAAACAGCGGGAACTGCGTGCTCCAGGGATCACTCCCGTTCTTGTGGCTCCCTGAGGCCGGGAGACGGCTGTGAGCCAGCGCACAGACGGGAGACCCAACAGGTAGGGACGGGTACTCCTCAGTGAGTGGCCATCGGGCCACACATGCAGGGAATCTGGTCCGGAGGGCGGTTGAGATGGTGAAATAACCCACCTTCCTGGACGGCACACAGTTCCTTCCATGTGGTGTGTTTTCAGTCCGTTTATGTTCAGTTTAATTAGATGAACCTGAAGTTGATGATCGCTGGCTGTTTGTCTTTTGGCTTCGAGGAAAAATCTGCGAAGCAACATGCTTCTCAAACCACAAATGTCTAGGACGGTTTTACAGGGGTTATTCCTGGTGGCTACGTGCCAACTCTTTAAGTATCTCTCAGAATAAAAGGGGCAAGGTTTTAGGTTGTCCTTTCCTCCTAACTGCTGAAAGCCACAAGGAATGTTTTGCTCACTCAGAGCCACTTATTTTATACACGAAACAGGATAGAATGGTATCTCGGCTTCCTCTTGGGAAGAGCACTGTGTCCCCTGGGAGGCGGATCTGGTAAATCACGCGAGCAGAGGATGCACTGCCAGGGGACAGCACGGGGATCGAAGTGATGTTCAGTGTTCCTGGCTGCGGGAGAGAGAAGATAAAACAAACACACGAGAGAGAAGATAAAACAAACACACGCGTCCGCACGCAACAACGTGGCAGAAGGCAGGGGAGGGGGAGGGTTTGGGCCTCACGCACTTGGGTCCCTTCCCGCGACCCCAGTAGGTTGTCAGCAGGAACAGTCGTAAGTACGGAATGCTTCACGGGATTGATTCTGTTGTGGCTCCTTTCAAATGTGTGTGTGCTGTAGGCAGAGGGAAGGTCAGAAGTGCAAGAAAGGAATGCTGGGCAGGTGCTGACACACGACGAAGCCACGCGCAGGTGAAGGAGACGGGCAGGATCAAAGTGCAGCGGCCAGGTGACGGCTGTTCTGGCAGATGTGGACAGTTCACGTGGCTGCAGTGTGGCGGCTGCACAGGGACAGACAGATGGGGACGTGCCATGGGTCACACGGGGACAGACAGACGGGGACGTGCGGCAAAGCGGGGATCACGCCTCTGGAGGGGCCTCCAGAGCAGCCAGGGGTTGGGGCCCCATCCCTGAGAACGAAGCATGCCCTTGAGCATGCCACCAGCTGTAAATAAGTGAGGGTTTTATTCTTAGCATCCCCGTGAGTCACGGCCGTGGCGGTGGGACGGAGAACAGGGCAGACACGTATAGAAACTAGCGGCTGGTGTCCCTTACGACAGAGAGCGAAGAGGCAACGTTGAGATTGGGCCGGTAGAATTGGTGCCTTCCATCAAAGCCGGGAGTGTGAGGAGAGCCATTTATTTGTGGCGACAAGAGGGACGTGATGAGCCACAGTGAGAGCCGTGTGGGTTCGAGGCAGCAGTGAGGTGTTCGTGTGGAAGGTCCCCACATAGCCAGAAATTCAGGCTGGGAATTGATGGAGATAACGTGAGGCCAGAAACAGCAGTGACTGCTGCAGACTGTGGAAAGGAGAAGGGGCCGGGCAGCACTCAGAGCCCCTGCTGGCTCTCCAGAGTCCTCTGTGGCTGGCGTGTCCCTGCCTCCCACTCGCAGGCAGGGTCCTGGCACAGACATGCTCTTTACGATTAACTGTGTTGTTCGCCTGGGGCCGGGGGACAGCAGGCGGGCAAGCGTGGGGCATATGAGTCTCTGCATGCGCGTCAGAGAGAAGTCTGGAGGCAGGTGGGGGGCTGCCCGTTGGGCTCAGCTGGAAGTGTGAGGGGGGCATGCTGGGCCCTGGCTGGCATCGGGAGGAGGGGACATGGAGGAATCCGGTGCCACAGACGGAAAAGCTGTGCCAGCTGCCGGGTGAGCTGTGCCGTGACCGGTGCCTCCTGCTCTCCCTCACCGTCGGGCACACGCGTGGGCCTCACGCCACGAAGCAGGAAGTCGTGTACCTTCTCCAGTCTCTCCTCCTCTTGTGGGTGTGCCATGAGGAAGGGCTAGAATCCATCGGGGAAAGAAAGGCTGGAGTAGAAAATGAGACCATTTTTATGCACACAAATGATGCTGTTTTTGGTGACGTCAGGGCTGAGTTCCGTCCTCCCCAAGGAGCACAGAACTTTCTTCACTTTCTGTTTTTTTTCCTATAATTTATTTATTTTTTTATAATTTACATCCAAATTAGTTAGCATATAGTGCAACAATGATTTCAGGAGTAGATTCCTTAGTGCCCCTCCCCCATTTAGCCAACCCCCCCCCCCACAACCCCTCCAGCAACCCTGTTTGTTCTCCATATTTATGAGTCTCTTCTGTTTTGTCCCCCTCCCTGTTTTTATATTATTTTTGTTTCTCTTCCCTTATGTTCATCTGTTCTGTGCCTTAAAGTCCTCCTATGAGTGAAGTCATATGATATGTCTTTCTCTGACTAATTTCGGTTAGCATAATACCCTCCAGTTCTATCCATATAGTTGCAAATGGCAAGATTCCATTCTTTATGATTCCCGAGTAATACTCCATTGTATATATATACCACATCTTCTTTATCCATTCATCCATCGATGGACATTTAGGCTCTTTCCATACTTGCGCTGCTATAAACATGGGGGTGCATGTGCCCCTTCGAATCAGCATTTCTGTATCCCTTGGATAAATGCCCAGTAGTGCACTTGCTGGGTCGTAGGGCAGTTCCGTTTCTAACTTTCTGAGGACCCTCCACGCTGTTCTCCAGCGCGGCTTCAGCAGTTTGCATTCCCACCTTCCACTTTCCTAACAGCTTCATGTTTCATGGGGGTCATCTTGGCATCTTCCCGCTGAAGTGTTAGTTTTGGGATGTCCGCAAGAACGAGGAAGGCCAGGGCCAGCCGGGGCAGCTGGGTGAACGGGGCTCTAAGGGTTGGGCCTCAGGGAGCAGCCCAGACGCATCAGGAGGCTGAGTCGGCGGGGTCCCGCGGAGACCAGAGCACGCAGCGTCTCACCTAGACCGTCACTGAATGGTGCGGGTACAGGCTTCTCCAATGGTGATGATGTGCATGACCACACATGACCTGGTGAACAGGTGCATCTGACTGTCACAAGGTGATGCAGGTGCATCTCACTGTCACGAGGTGATGCCTCTTTAGTTCTGGTGTCTGGAACGTTGGCATGCTTCAGACAGCCCTTACATTCTTTCCTACTATAATTTTCAAAGACACCTGAGTGTCACCTGTTGGCTCGGGAACCGGGGTCCTGTCCTTCACATCCCTCCCTTCATGCGTTTTCAGTGGGACAACAGTGGATTGGCAGGTCTCCTATGTGTTCAGCTTCTTCAGAGAAGGAGCCTTACCTGCTTCTCATCAACCACTGGATCCCAGCATCTCATGGAGCCAGGTACACAGCAGGCTCGCAGTAAATATATGTGGATTCAATTCATCGATTAAATTAATTTATTTCCAATCTTCACAATCATTCCTCTGAACATCAGTTCCCATTGGAAGATTGAGCAGACAAGAATATACAGACTGCTTACATTGGGGTACCTGGCTGGATCAGTTGGTAGAGCATGTGACTCTGGATCTCGGGGCTGGGAGTTCAAGCCCCACATCGGGTGTAGAGCCTGCTTAAAAAACAAACATAGATTGGGGCACCTGGGTGTCTCGGTTGAACGTCTGACTTGGGCTCGGGTCATGATCTCACAGTTTGTGAGTTCAAGCCCTGCATCGGGCTTTGTGCTGACAGCTCAGAGCCTGGAGCCTGCTTCAGATTCTGTGTCTCCCTCTCTCTCTGCCCCTCCCCTGCTCATGCTCTGTCTCTCTCTGTCTCAAAAATAAATATAAACATTAAAAAAATTTTTAAAATAGGGCGCCTGGGTGGCTCAGTCAGTTGGGCGTCCAACTTCGGCTCAGGTCATGATCTTACGGCTCGTGGGTTTGAGCCCCACATCGGGCTTTGTGCTGACAGCTCAGAGCCTGGAGCCTGCTTCAGATTCTGTGTCTCCCTCTCTGCCCCTTCCCCACTTGTGCTCTGTCTCTAAAAAATAAATAAACATTAAAAAAAAAAGTAGATCGACTGAATTAATATCACCCTCAGGACATACTTAGGATGTTCTTGTTTTTTTTTTCTTTATTTTTTTCAAAGCCCTGATATCATTGTGGGGAGTTACTCATTCTTCATTCATTTAATAGATATTGATCGAGTGGACAAAGTGAGGGACTGCAGATGAAACGGTAAGCAAGTCACCTGACCGTGCACGGGGAGGGGCGGGCCACAGCCCGATACGAATCAGATGCATAACAGGTGAGGTACAGAGAAACACCTCGGAGAACACCCAAGCAGGCGGGGCCAGGGGAGCAGGTGCTGGGAGCGCCCAGGAGAAGGATGAGCCAGGACCGTCAACACGATGCCCAGCCGCTCGCCTGGCCTCCTTCAGCGCTGCTTGCTCGTTGGGGTATCGCTCTTCTCCAAAAGTCAAGAGGAAGAAGGACGTCCCCTGAGTTGTTGTGGTCAAGGGCATGAGCCCAGCGTTTGAGGCTTCGTGCAGCCGGGGAGAGGTGGGGCCGTAGCTGGGAGGGAGCGAGGGCAGCCCAGGACTGGAGGGCGTCCCCAAGGAGCGCGTGCAGTGGCTGCCGCCTCGCATGGCCCCTGGAGCCCACGTCACTGGTCACGCTTCCCTGATGTGTCAGGTCAACGCTGGCCCCAGAGGAGCTCACGAGTTAACACGTCTGTTTCCAGGCGAATAAACAATAACAGTCACGCTGGTACAGAGACAAAAGTAATGTGTTCGTGCAAACACACGTGACGGAGGCTCAGCAAACTTGAGGCCTGTGTGTGTTGAGCCCTGAGTAACAGGGCTCGTGCTATCACTTCTGCTTGGTTCTTGCCAACGTGGAAGTGACTGGAAAAGCCGGACACATCCTCAGGTGGTTGTGCATGTTGTTGAGAATCAAACTCTTGCCTGAAGCACAACATCCTAGTGCCAGGAGGCTCGCTGGCTGCCACGCACGGAGAGGGAGAGGCACCCCGTCATGGCGGGGTGTCCGGGGCTCACAGAGCAGAGACACCCACAGAAGAGCCCCAACCCCGCCGCTCGGAAGCTTCGGGCAAGTTGCCCGACCTCAGGGCCTTCGCATCTACTGCTTCCTCTGCCCGTGACACTCTGTCGCGAACACACACTTGGGCCCAACGCTGTGCTCCACCAGGGCCTTCTCTCTGTTAGATGGGAAAACAGCCTCAGGCTTCCTGGCCTCGTTCTCCAACAAGCTCTTCTCACTACCTGACATCCTGCGTCTTTGATTTGATCAGGCATGCTCTCCCTCTGGTACAGTGTAGACACTGTGAGGGCTGGGACATGCATGTTTGTTTGCCAGAGCACCCGGGGCCGTGTCATAGTCACTGCAGAGCACAGCAAGGACCCCAGCCAGTGGGTGCAGTCCTGCCTCTGTGCCCTGGCCGGCCGGCTCCTGCTAAGCTCCTGGGGAGGATGGGGGGCTGATGCCCTCACACAGGACGAAGGCCCTGGTGCCTCTCACCCAGGGATGGCAGGTACTACGTTAACTGACCTGTGTGTCCCATCTTAAGGGGCCAATGGCTCAGACACACTCCCAGGACTTCAAAGCAAGCCCCTTGTCCCCTAATGACCTATAACCTCGAACTTCGTAGGTACTGACGGGCTGTCGGAGCCACGTGCCTCTACAACTTGCGTGGCAGTGTCTGGCCTTGGTCTGTGGGACACCAGAGGCTTTTTGAGGGGAAAGTAACAGAGAGCAACCCTCAGGCTCCTGGACACATACTGCAAAAAATTAAGAACACATTTCCTTTTTTATTGTGGCAAAATATACATGACAAACCCTAAGTTGAACCATGTTTAAGTTACAGATCAGGGCGTCAAGTGCACGTCCCTACGCAGCCACCACCTCTGTCTGCGGAACTTTCTCGTCTTGCAGACTGGGTCTCTGCACCCACTAGACACGGCTCTCCAGCCCGCCCGCCAGCCCCCAGTGCCCACTGTCCGACTTTCTGTGTCGGGGTCTCTTGGGGGTGTCTGTCCTTCTGTGTCTGGCTCATCTCAATGTGCTCAAGCTTCACCCATGTTGTAGCAGGTGCAGGAATTTCCTGACTTGTTAAGGCTGAGTAATTCCGTCGTGTGGATGCAGACTGCTGTGTCCATCCACGCAGGGCCAACGCTCACTTGGGTTCTTCCACCTTTTGGCTGTTGGGGAAAACACTGCTAATTGTGTGAGTGTGTAGGCACGACTCAGCTCCCCTGTGAAGCCCGTGTTCTCGGCTGGGTGTGGACGTTGGGTCCTTCCTCATAACCACAGGGTGGTGAGCTTCGTCCCGCACGTCTGACCCGCTGGGCCCAGTGCTGCGTCATGGCAGGAGGCGCTGCTCTCTGCAGGGACGTCCGGGGCCCCGAAGAGCAAGCTTCACGCCATGCGTTTGGAAAGGCAGCCCCTGGGAAGGGGTGGTGGCTCCTGGGGTTGCCGGTGGCCTGGGCCCTGCCCCCATTCTGTGTGTGATGACGACAAGCCGGGGTCGTCCTGAGCCTCTGTCGGGCGCCCACGTCCGCTTGGGATGTGAAGATGGCCCACCACATGCAGCCTGGCTCGCGGGGAGAAGGGGTGCCTCCCCCACGGGTGGCCGGCTGGCAGGGCAGGAGGTGTGCGCTGGGTTTTCGTCTCTGGGCGTCTCCCCCTTCTTTCCTCCGGTCCTAACACAGTTGAGAGCAAAATGTCCATCACGTCCCAGCAGGTGGCCTCGGGTGCGCCTGTGGGCTTGGCCGCCCTCGGTGACACCCAGGGACCCAGGCTGACCTCCAGGATTCCATCTTCTCTCATCTCGCCGGGCCGCGTGGTTTCAGACGCAGAAGCCTAGACGTGCGGCCTGCCACCGCCGCGATCCATTACGCTGTCAGCCAGGCGGGGGCCTCAGTGCGGGCCAAGTGTCAACAGAAGGTGAGGAAGGAAATCAGCCACAATCTAAGGCTAATTACCCTGCCTAGAAGTTAATTAAATGCTTGTTAAGAGCAGCAGGGTAGATCCCAATTCAACTTGTCTAATAACAGTCCCCTGACGTTCCCGGACACTGGGATTCGTACCGGGCTTCAATAACTCTGCCGAGGGCAATAATATCCTGTCACGTCTCAGAGTCGGGTGGCCTTCACGATGCACGGGCCTTGGTATTTTCTGCACTAATTTGCCACATATCGGGCACTTCGTATGTGTTTAATTTACACACGTTTTAATTTAGGGGACCCTGGATTGTTCCAATGATTTTGTCATTTCCCCCTTTTTCCAAGAGGAAAAGAAAAGGAACAAAAAAATAGCCCACGAGCTGCAGAAGCGGTCAGCAGCACTATTTTGTATGATTTGGGGTAATGACCATGATTAATGCTTGTTTATTGTTATATCTCTTGTGTTATGTAAATAAAGCTGTGGCCTTCTCCTTCCAATTTCAGGGTGGTACGGCTGCTTTCATTTGGAAGCGAGCAGAGGGGGGGCGGGGAGAGCCCTGCCAGCCTGCGGGTGCGCTCCGAGCCTCTGCCCGGCGGTGCCCACCCCAGAGCCACCAGCCCGAGTGGGGGGAGCCAACGCCACCCGGACCAGGCCTCCCTCCCCCATCCTCTCCCAGGGACGCGGGCTCTGCCAAGGCTCGCAGGGGAGTGGGAGCTGCCACCCCCCCCCCCTGCATGCGGAAGCCAGCTGGTGGGAAGTGGGGGTCAGCAGGGGAGCCGCAGGCCCCAGACTGGCAGCCACGAGGTCCTTCCTTGTGTCCTTCCGGCCCCCACGGGAGAGGAGCGGCAGGCGCGGAAAGAGAAGTTCGCGGCGGTGGTGTCTGGGATGGTTCGGGGAATGAGGAGGCCGGGAGAGGAGGTCTGCCGTCCCCTGTCCCTGCCGGCACTTGGGATCAGACACGGTTGTGTTCAGAGGCAGAATGACAGCGCCACAAAGGAGTTTCCGGTAAATGCAGGTTTGGGGTTGCTTGTTGTCTTTGTAAGAAACACGTTAATGCCTCTTAACCGGATCCTGACTTGTGACCAGGTTCTGCTGTCCAGCCAGTGAGTGGTGGTGCTGTCCGCGTGAGCCACCCTCCAGCGTGCTGGCCGCGTCTCTGGAAAAGGACGCCAGTGACAAACGTGGTTGCTGACAGAGCAGGCTTTGTCCAGGGCGGCCGGGAGGCTGCGTGCCAGGCGTAGGGGAGACTCAAAGTGGGATCGTTGCTTCCTCACAACGTGGGCATGCTCGGTTGTCTTCCAGAAGCCCAGGTGTGGGTGTGCGAGGGCACTGCGTCCACCCGCTCGCTTCTGCACACGGGGCCGCTGCGCAGCCCAGCCAGGCTGTGCCCTGACCTGCCGGCCTGTCCGCGTTCCTCAGGAGACAGGGTGGTGAAAGGGTTAATCGAGAGCCCCCCCCTTGCATTTACACCTCCTCTCCAAACAGCATGAATTAATGAAAAGATGTAAGCACTCAGATCTTTGCTGGCAAGAATGCTTGTTGAAATAATCAATTAACCTTGGAAGATCCAATTGACAGGGCTTAAGTGCAAAGTTATTTAAGATGCCAGATTATCTAGCCAGATGATTGCATTCGCTGCGATGCAAGAAGGCAGCAAGAATGCTTCTGAGAAATTTCAAGGCTCCAGAAAGATTTAACGTTATTTCCCCACAGAATTAATCTGCCCATTAGAACATGCTTTAACCTCTCACAAGTAATATCCTGGGATGACTTTAATTTACCTTCTTCCTTCTTTGATACGGTGAAAAATGACCCCAAGACAGCAAACATATAGATCTGTTTCACACTTTGGCTTTCCTTTCTTTTAAAATTGTTTTTGAAATGAACGAAATCTCAATCTATATCCACCTTTATTTTAATCCAGAGATTCTAAATCCACGGACGCACCCGCTGGATGTCCCTCACTCGGCAGGATGCGATGCTGACTGTCGTCGAATAGAGACGAGAGCGTCTCACTCAGGCAGTGCCTCTGTGATGAAACTTTCATTGTACGAGCCCCGCATGCGGCCTTGGGGTGGGGGGCCCTCAGCACGTGGCATCAGCGGGTACGTGTGACATGTGACCGACCGTGGCCAAGTAGTGCCGGGGACGTCAGCTCTGCAGGGCAAGGGGCAAAGGTGGTTTCCTTTTGGATTTGTCCTGCCAAGTGATACGAGATGAGCGGTTGGTTGTGCACGGATCGTGACTTACTCCACGCTAAGGAGCCATTCACAAGATGCGAGTGTTGCTATAATTTGGAGGAGTCACTGCAGAAGCGAGCGTAATTCCGACTTTGCGTTCCCCGACCCTGGCTAGCTCCATGACAGTTTTTGTTTCCTATGAAAGCAGGCTGCTTATTGGTAATTCCTTTAAATAAAGGAATTATTTTCCCAAGCAATTTGTTTTGATTGTGCTACGTTCTAGTTCGGCCTCCTCTGCTGCGATGAAAGAAAAAGAGCTAATCTGGCTGGTTTACGATCTTGCTGCAAATAAAAGACAAGTGGAAAATGAAATTTTCGAAAAGCTAAACTCCTAATTTTTGTGACAAAATGTGAATGAAAATGATGAACTTATTCATAAGAGATGGGAATTTTGAAATGAATGATTTACGGGTATAAGCATTAAATATATTAATTTAGGACGGAGGCAGCAGATGTAAATGTTATTCGGTGGCCGAGTGCAAAGGACGAGGTGTAGACAGTGCACGTAGTCATGCTGTTTGGGGGAGTGTGAATCCAAGAGCCCAGGGAATGAATGAACCAGTGGGTGGTGGGCACTGGTGCAACACAGCTGAGTGTTTGTGTCCATCTTGACGGCCCCGAGTTCGTGAACGCACCCCACGAACTACACTTTGAACCCTACGGGGCTCAGCGGCTTGGCATTCTTTAAGAGTACATGACTAGCTGTAACTCTGGACATCAGTCTCCACATTATTGACGTTGGGGGTCCAATCATTCTTTGTTCTGGGGGTGGGGTGCCTTACAGGATGTTTAGCACTATCCCTTCCCTCTACCCACTAGATGCCGGGAGCACCTCCCTGGCCCCACGGTTGGGACAGTCAGGTTACCTCCAGATGTTAGCAAATCTCTTAGTCCCTAAGAGAAAAATAGCTCCCAACCAGGAAGCCCTGCTGTAACCTGACGGCCCACGGCCCTGTGAACCTTGTGCTTAGGCCTCGTCAGAGACAGGTGTGCCTCGAGGCTAAGGACACATAAGGCTCAAGACCCCTCACTTCCACAGGCCCTTAGAAGGCTCCATACCTAATTTTGTATTTATAACTCAAAGTTTGCAATTTTTCACATCTTTATTAAAGAAGACACCCCAAGTTCAAAAACTTCAGGCTCCATAAAACCTGGGCATGCGCCTAGGTCTCAGTTGATATCAACTGAGAAAATCAACTTATTTTATAGAACCCAAATCTGTTCAAAATGGCCTCCTACTTCTTTTCATATCGGTCAGTTTGTTTGTCCATTCAGTTAATGAGAGTGTCCCCATCCGAACTCAATATCCCCAGCCTTGTGGAGCCTGATGAGGTTTTGAGCAAAACAATTCAGGCTCCCCTGACATGCTCCACCCCCTCGTGCTTGGAGAAAACTTTCACAATCGAGGAAGCCACAGGCCCCTGTTTTCATCGCCTGAGGATTCCACACAAATGTAGGTCACCAACTAAAAGTTTTACTAATGATTTTTCATAAAAATGCTTTCAGATGAAAAATTCCTTGAGGAATAATCCCAGTCCTGGCCAACATCTTCTTGATTCTTAAAACATAGTGAGGGAAATGAGTTGCAAAGACTGTCATGTGTATTTCCTACTGAAACCCTCTCTTGAAGAAGTTAGAGCTCTGGAATAATCAGGTGGATGGCAGGCGTATATAAAAATGACTCACTCCAACTATCTGACTGTGTACTCACTCTTCAATCCTTAAAGACTTCTTGATTATTCACTAAAATTAAACCTGGCATAGATGAATGGATAGAGGGATGGATGGAGAGGTGGATGGATGGGTAGATGGATGGATGGTTGGATGGACGGAGAGATAGATAATGGCTGGGTGATGGATAGATGGATGGATGATGGATCAATGAAGAGATGGATAGATGGATGGGTGGATAAAAGAATAGATAAAGAAAAAAAAAAAAGAATAAAGAGATTGCTTTTTCCATTTTATTTCTCCTAAAAGGGAACCCAAGAAATTGTTATCAATGGGCAACATTGGCAGAACTAGGAATTTGGGGGAGATTATGGGAGCTGTGAGGGATTTTCACTTTTCATTCTGTACTTTTCTTTAATGTTTGCATTTCTTTGTAGTGTATGAATTATTATTATGTGGGTGGGTTATCTGGTTGGTGGAATAACGAACGGGTTGTTTGTTTTCTTATGTATATATTTCAATATTTTTAATGACTGAACTTTGAGTGATGAACCCATCGGGGAGCCTCCTGATGTATGGTTTACACATTTTCACCTCATTTTTGCTAAATGTAGCAGACTCTCGCAGTTACTTCTTAATCTTCTCATATTTGTGGATCGTTTCAAGCCGCCTCATATCCTTTGCTGAATGAGGCAGTAAAGAAATAAATATCTATGAAATATATAAAATGATATTGTCGGACCTCAGGCAAGGATACAGAATAAAGCAACATAAACGTTTTTACTTACCGTGTCCCCAGGCGGCACCTCTACCTGAAAAGAGCAGTCATCCCTTTCTGACTGCACCCCGGACCACCAGGATTTCCACAGAGAGCTCAGCTACTCTTTAGCTGTTCCCTGTTAGCCTGGGGCACCTCCACGTGTGTGGGAAGGGAGGGTGGGAGTCCTCCCACTCTGCGTTCAGCCACGGAGCCCCTCCTGCCTCCCAAGCTCCTTGCCCTCGACTTGTTCTGCCATGTCCACCTGTGTGCTTCCTGCCAAGTGGGCTGGAGACAGCAGCAAGGCTTGTGCAGCTGACCCCAGTCTACCCAGGGCCTGGGGCACGGTCTGCCACAGAGAGAAGTGCTCCATGGAGGAAGGAAGGGTGAGATTCAACAAGTACGGGTCTTCCTTCTCCTCTTCACGAATTAGAGCTGCCTGAGCTAGAAGTGGTCTCTCCTTTACGGAAATGATCTTTTCTTCCATGAAATTGTAGTCAGAAAGACACTTCTTACCACCGCCTTCGGTAGCTGCCTCCTCCAATCTGGATCACAGAGCAACTGTTCAACCTGAGAAACCCCTTGAAAAGGCCGTGTTCTACTTCTGTTGCAGATGGGCACGCGTACCTGTACGGCAAAAGCTGGTTGATGCCCCGTCTCTGGACCATTCACCGACTGTGGGTCCGTGGTCGTTCTGGGCCATTCACCGACTGTGGCTGCGTGGTCGTGGACGCTGATTTTGCAGCTCCGCTACACTTTGGTGGCCCTGCTCTGGAGGACTGCCCTCTGCAAGTCCCTCGTTACTTCTGGTCTGGCTGGAAAGCTGCAGAACGGCCCTGGGCCACTGAGGGACGCCAGTTCTTGGCTCAGGATGCTGGCCAAGCTCAGCAGCCTCCCTGTGCCAAAAGGCCCCAGGAACTCCCTTCGCCTCCCTTCACACCTCACCAAACCTAAGACACTCTCCACTTTGTCACTCGGCCCCAAAGCAGCATGGCTGCCTGGTCTCAGCCGGCCCAGCCCTGGAGATAGTGTCTGCGGCCTCCGGAGGGCCAGTAGACCTGCAGACAGCCTTCTCTCTCCACTTCCAGTCTCTCCTGCCTCGGCCTCAAGCCCCGCCCCCAGACAGGGCCACACCCCTCGCAGGAGCAGTCCCTGGACTTCAAGGTGGGGGAGGTGGACAGACGGAGGCAGCAGCACCCTGCCAGGCTCCGGGTTGTCATTATAGCTACACTTGGAGCCACGATGCCCTGAGCCGGCCTGTAGCCAGCGGGGCTGGACCCTAGACACCCCGCACCCTGACGTGGGGTGGTGTATTCTCCCGAACGCGCGTCTCCCCAGGCAGATGCTGAGACGCCGGGGTGTGGGCACAGCACAGCCCCCCTGGGAAGGTTCAAACAACTGGCCGTTCACACAGAAACGCAGCCGTCTGCTCCGGGAGATACCTGAACTAGGAGCAGAAAGTGAAAGGCGTCCTCAGGGTGAAATGCATGTGCCTCTATCTGGGGAGACTGCAGGTTCTCACGGCCAGCCCACGCCCTGGCCACGGTCCTCGGTTCCGAGGCTGTGCTCGGTGATCACCTGCTTTTACCTCCTAAGTATGGAACTTGAAGTGCTAGCCTCTCCCTCAACAAGACCCTACTCGAAGGTTTTCTCTGGAAGGATGGCTTTAACGTCACAGCCAAGAGAAAACAAGAACGAAGACTGAGCTCAGTTTTTGTCCCATCCCCAAGGGTGACACGGCTCAGTGTGGTCTCACCCCCAAGAGTGACACGGCTTCCTTGCTTCCCCCAAACTTGTGGATAGGGGCTCGGCACAGATGGAAGGGTCTTCTCTCTTCTGCTGGTGCCCTCGGGCGCCTCTGGCAGCCAGTGGGGGGCCCAAAGTGGGGGCGGGGCTGGTTCTCTGCACTGAGATCAGGGCCTGTGAACCCAGCACGAACTCTACTCACTGGGCTGTTGTTAGACAAAACCACACCCGCCCAACCTTCCAGAAACCTGTGCATCTTGCCTCATGCTCTTTTGAAGGTAAAGCTTCAAGCCAGCTAACCTCTGAATTTTTCATAGTATCTTTTGAAAATCAGTTAAAAACACGATTTCACTTATATGTGGGATTTAAGAAACACAACCGATGAACACGGGAAGGGAAGGAAACATAAGATAAAAACAGAGAGAGAGACAACCCATAAGAGACTCTTATATAAAGAGAACTGAGGGTTGCTGGAGGGGCGGGGATGGGCTAGATGGGTGACGGGCACTGAGGAGGGCACCTGTTGGCATGAGCCCTGGGTATCGTATGGAAGTGATCAATCACTGTGTCCTGCTCCTGAAGCCAAGACTACACTGTATGTTAGCTAACTTGGGTTTAAATAAATAAATTTTTTTTAAAATCCCCTTAAAAATTGGTTTTGGTTGGGTTAGCCAAACTCTGGTTTTAAATCCTACATGGATTATGAATCTGCAGATAAGCACTGCAGACCCAAAGCTCTCAGGCACGTCTGGGGTTTTCGAGGGAGCTCCCGGGGCAGGGTAGAGGCACTGCTTACTCGCTCCGCAGACTGGTGTCCAGAGTCACACGCTCCTGCTGCCCTGTGACACGTCAACAAACAGCACAAGCAGGGAAGTGTCTTTTCTTGCACACTCTGTGCCTCAAGTTCATTTTCTCTCAAAGTCCCATCTTGGAACCTTGAACCCCATCACCCTGAATGCTTCCAGCCCTCTTCTCCGCGTGAGCTGGGCATCTCCCCAGAGGAGATGGGATCCCATGAGAAACTCAGGCTCTTCACTCAAAGTCAAGGACATGATCTAAACCACTGACGACAACTGCCCGGAAACAGAAGTGCAGGCCCCGATCGGTGGCTGCTCCGTGACAGCGCAGCGCCCCCCGCAGGTCCTGGAGTCTTGACCCCACCCGTGCCCTCTGCTTGCTGGGCTCCAGTCAAGACGACAAAGATGGCCAGCTTGGTAACACATGGCACCTACCACATGCCAGTCACAGCCCACTTCTCTCCGCAGGCTAATGCATCAGGTGTCCATCCCAACCACCGTGTGGCGGGAACCTTGATTATTACTCCCGTCAAAGGGGGAGAAGCTGAGTCAGGAGATGTGAAGAGGCTTGGCCAAGGCCACACAGGGGTCAACTAGTAAAGTGAGTGGCTCAGGGGTACACCCTGGCAACCCCAACAGTAAGTCTCCAAACCCTACATCGCGCTCACTGAATAGCCCACCAGTAAACACCACACACAGTAAACAGATCTGTTCGCATCAGGAGCCTGGGGGACACTGGACCAGCTCAGCTGCAGAGCCATGAGGGGCCTCCGCCCATCGGGACCTGTCCACACCCTCTCATTTCCCTGCTGAGCAGCAGCCATCCCCCTCAGAGCCCTTCTCCCAGGGAAACGTGTGCTCACGCAGCTCTCGTCCACTGGAAATCCGCTGCCACGGTCCACAGTTCAGAACTTAGAGCATGGTCGCGTCACCGGGTGTCATTCTAGAGGCCACCTCTGCCTCGTTTGCTCCTGCGGCAGACCCACCAGGGCAGCTCAGCCAGGGGTTCTAAACGTGCCACCTTTCGTGGGAAGGACGCGTGCAGACAAGCCTATGAGCACAAGGCAGCATCCTGGTGAACGGCGTGGACTGTTCCCTGGCTCTGCCGAGCAGAGCCGTGAAAACGGCAGCGTCCTGTCTACAGTAAACTCACACATCCGTGGCACCAGGGCCGTGCACCACACACTCCTACACGCGTGACTGGTCAGAAGGCACCAGCAGAAAAGACCGTCCTGCAGTAAAGCGGGAAGAGGGACATGGCCTTGGCGCCCTCAGGTCTGAACGTGCCCTGCTGTCCACACACTGAGATGCACACGGAACGTTAGGAGCTTGTTGTGTTCTGTCCAAATCACCTTTATTTCAAGTCCCCAAACCTCTGGCTCTCTGGATCCTCCTCCTACTGGAGAATGTGTACACTGTTCCGGAAAGTTCTGCAAGGCCTCTGTAGGGTTTGGCTTGGGGAGGGGACTGTCAGTTCACCTGCCTGGTTTGGGTTCTGTGACAGCCAGGCCTGCCTCGCCATCAGTTACCTGAGGGGCTCCCCAGGGGTCCCCAGACCAGCACTGTCAGGGAGAAATGCAATTGAACAGATGGGAGTTTAAATATTCTAACAGCCACATTTGAAACAAAAAGTAAACAGAAATAAGGAAAATTAGATTTAATCATATACTTTGCTTCATCCAGTATCTGAAAAATACATTCTTTTCAACCCATCAATCATGTTCCCTGGTATTTACCAAAATGACTTAAAAACTACATCCACGCAGAAACCTGCACAGAGATGTTTAGAGCAGCTTTACTCATCATCGCCAAAATTTGGGAGCAGCCAGGATGGATGATACACTGTGGTCCCCCCACCAATGGGGTATCATTCGGCACTAAAAACGCAGGGGCGGCTGAGCCCCATAAAGATGCAGAGGAACCTTGAACGCATATGGCTAAGTGAGAGAGGCCAATCTGAAAAGGGTGCACCCAGTGATTCCAGCTACATGACATTCCGGAAAAGGCAAAACTGTGGAAACAATAAAAGATCAGTGGTTGCCAGGGGGTAGGGGGATGAACAGCAGAGCAGAGAGGGTTTCCAGGGTGGTGAGGCCACGTGGCGGAATGCTGTCATGGGGGACACACGTCATTACAGGTTGGCCAACCCACAGAGTGCGCGGCACCAGGCGTGAGCCCTGATGCACACCTTGGACTCTGGGTGATCAGTTGTGACGACGTCCCACCCCGCTGGAGATGTGGACGTGGGGGGCAGGGCGAGTGGGAAATCCCTGTTTCTTTCTCTCAGTTTAGCCACACACCTTAAACAGCTCCAACATATAGTATATCCATTAAGATTTTTATTTTCACCGTACGTCTTCAAAACCTGATATGTATTCTGCACTCACGGCCCTTAATTCCACGGGGTTTCAGGTCTCCGTGGCTGCCCCGGACCGGCGGCTCGCACCCTCAGTGTTCTGAGGCCGGGCACCCAGGCAGCTACCTGCTAGGTGGAGCCCCGGGCAGGGGGACACAAGGAGAAGAACCACGGTTCGAGGCTCAGGAAGCTGTGCCTCCATCAGTATAGCAGACTCCTGGGCGTGACGTGTCTTCCTTGTGCCATGTTCATCCTGCCTGTAAATCGCAGCGTGTGATGGATGGGCCTTAACGGGTTTCACCTCGTGGTCAGGCACACGCAGGTGTGTGCAAGCACCTTTTCCCAATTTTACCTTTTCTTCCTCGAACTCACCAGCAGGGAAGCCGCCTGAGTTTGGGTGCTCACAGCCACAGCACTTAGCAGGTGTTTCCTCCACTTTATTTCACAGACTCGCGGCTGGGGCACTGGTGCCGCGCAGACAGACGTTCAGTGGGTGTTCGCCAAATTCCGTGGGTAACTATTCTTTTGGGAAAGGCCTGTGTTTTAGGGAAAGTATATAAATAGGTATCAGAAATTTTCTTACTTTGCCATATAATAAAGGTTGCAAAATAGATCTTTAGAAAAAAAACACAAATTTTAAAGCCTCGATTATTTTATGTGAGAACAGACTGCTCTGCATCGAAAACCCTTTTGTCGGGCATTTTCACTATCCACTAAACTGCTCAGTTGAAAATTAATCCTGTTACTAAAGAGTAAATCTAGTACCAAAATGGTCGGTTGGGGGGTGACAGGAAGGTGGGAAGGCTCACATCCCCAAAAGCCTGTCCTCCCTGGGCAGCTCAGTGGCCCTCGGGACGCTAACGCAGAAGGCAGAGCTACCTGGGTCCCAGACGGCGAGCAGGCCCACGCGAGTCCTTCCCACCAGCCACAGGCCGGCCGTGGCCACAGTCCCTGGACCCGCAGTGGGATGCGTAACACAGGGGACTGCGCAGGCCCCGGTCACCACGCTCCTCCTCCTCCTCCTCCTTCTCCATCAAATGGGTGAAGAGC
The DNA here is from genome assembly GCF_023721935.1 of Panthera uncia. NCBI lineage: Eukaryota > Metazoa > Chordata > Mammalia > Carnivora > Felidae > Panthera > Panthera uncia. Next base: position 78,358,826 of record NW_026057576.1, read on the forward strand.
TGCCTTTCCGCACAGAGTTCCGGAGGCTTCCCGAGGACATGCACGGGCACGAGCGCAGCACCTGGACACGGCAAATGCTCAGTAAACACTCTGGACCACAGCCCGTGTCCCGCACTCTCCAGATCTCCCACGCAGGCCGAACAGGCCAGAGCAGGCCTGCAACAGTATTTACAGCGTGCACGAAAGAGCGGGTCGATTTCCAGGGGGCGGACGGAATAAATGAATGTGAAATGGGGCACCGGGGGAAAGTGCAGGAAGAAAATGGGAGCCTGAGAATGAGGAGGAACACACAGCCAAGCAGAGCAAGAAGGCCTCGGCTCCGTGGAGGCCAAGTAAGCGAAATGCCTGCTGGCGAACAGGTGGGCACTCCGCCAAGCTGTGTAATACAGAAGTGATTAATTGAGGCAGCCGGGAGAGGATTAGAACAGAGAGCTTTTGATATTGTGCAGTTGGGAGGGAAGGCCACAAGGAATTTTAAAGCATACGGAAAAAAAAAATAAAAAGGGAGGAAAAAGAGCTGAAAAAAAATTAGAGACTGGAGAACAGATTTTTTTTTTTTTTAATGGGTTTGCTCTTTAATCCAGTGAAACAGGCAGTGCTCAGCTAATAACATGAATTTCTCCTTTGGTTAGTTGTCCTCGGGAAACAAATCCTTGTTCAGAAATCTAGACATCCCAGAGCCCAATAATGTGAAATGAAACTCAGGAAATACATCATGAAGTGATCGTGCTATGTAAGCTCTTGAAGACACTTTCAGATCCCTCCATGAGCACGTCCGTTGTGAAAATGTGGATTCTTGCACATCACATGTGAGAATCTGGGAGTGAGACGGGTAGATGCCTGACGTCCTCTGCCTGGTTGAGACCGCAACGTATAACAGTCGAGAAGGAGAGCCTGAAAGATTGAAGACAAGAGGGCTGTGTGTAACGACCTTTGTCAGCCCCCCTACAAGAGTAGAGTGGGATCACCTAGAATTCGTGGCACGTTTTCTTCCTGAGAGCCTGAACTGCATACTGTCTCTAACTTAGCGTCCCCGAGGTGACCACGCAGGGCATGTGGCACAAGGACACCCTTTGTCTGTAGGAATTGTGGAAGTTTGGCGGGGGGGGGGGCAGGAGGGGAGGGTAGGGGTCCCGGGGGGAGGGCAGATAGACACGAGTTGTCAAGCCCATTCCAGAACTGGAGGTTCTGGGGACCTGATGGGGTCCCCAGAACCTGAAGTGACATCTACACTCACTTCCTGACCTCCACCCAGCGCTCCGTCCGCTGAACTTTGGACAGACCCAAGGAAGCAGAACACTTGAAAGTTGCCTCTTGTGGCCCTGGACGTCTGTGGTGACCCAGCACTTAGAAAACAAGTCGTTTTGTACAGCTGCCTGCCCTCCCCACCTGTGCACCCGCAAGCCGTCCCGTCTGGGCAGCCCCGTGGGACCGCGTGCAGAGCGAGCCGCTTACCGCGTCGTACCTAGTACTGCACTATCGAACGGAAAGGAATTCACACAAACAAAGGACTCCCGTGAACCATGGAGTCTCTGCGTCACCACTCACTCCACAATTTAGTATTGAGCCGCTCAAGGTCTGAGAATCTGTGCACAAAGTTGAACGCTCCTGTAGACACAGTGGGTGTTTATTAGGGTGTCTATACATCAAAGGTAACTATGTTCCTATCTTTCACTACTGCTTTTCACGGATGCCGTATTTAAAGATTTCCAAGTATCTGGGGCCATCAGAGATCCGAGACCTAACCCCAGTTTGTCTGCTAGCCAGTCGTGAGCCAGTCACATTCCTGCAGATCTCAATTTCTCCCTCTGTAAAATGGGAATGTTAGACCAGCTGGCTTCCGTGATTCCTTCCACGTCTGTTCTGTGAGCCTCTACGACTCACGCCTCCTCCAGCTACGGTCACTTCTGCCACGCACACACCGTCACTCTCGCACGGGTACAAGGGTGCGTGCCCCACTGTGACGTCCCAGACGGAGTCTGATCCTTCCTGTACCTCGAGTGTCTGCAGCAGTGGCCACAACGAAGTGGCCCACGCAGACACTGGGCCGTCAGGGAAGGCGGGCGGGTACTCAGAAACCCATGGGGCCCACGGACCTAGGTTCTGCTTTTGTCTTTGACAACCAAAGAGGCCTGGATGCTTGCACAGCTAAGAGATGCACCCCCTACATGAACCCAATTTTCAGGAAATCCTAAAGGTTTCCCTTCTACCACTCTGTTCTCATAATTTCAAAAGGCAACTCTCCCATTGTGCCCATTTCTAAAGATGAGGAAACGGAAGCTCAGAGGCTGGACACAAGGCCCATGATAGCTGGACTGGAATCTGGGACTCCAGCTTGGATTGTATTCCATTGTCTACTTTTGCTGGCATCAACAAATGTTATGAGTTTTTCATTTTTTCCTGAGTTTCTTGGACTGCTTCACCAAGCTCTCAGGTCTGTGATCTTTGTAGATGTAGAACTCTCCAGAATCTGTCAAAATGTTGGCTTTGGAGCTATTCAAAGAATCCTGATTTTAGAGTCTATGCACTGATGTCTATTCCTGTTTCTGTCATGGGAAATGCATATATTTCAAAGACGTTTTTACAAATGTCCACTATAAAATCTAAATCACAAAAGCACAGCAACAGAGTCACTGTGTCAGATGTTATTGAAATTCACATTGTTTCTTGGTGCTGCAGAGAGAAGTACTTCTGGAATATGAATGTGACACGAACAGTCATCCCAAGCCAGGGACACCCACTCGGCCACACTGGCAGGAGGTGGGGACACGGGGCAGGCAAAGGGCATGCAGACCCTTAAAACGCTGAAGAACATGCTGTCACCAAAAAGACCAGAGATAACACGTGTTGGCAAAGACGTGGAGAAAAGGGAGCCCTCGTGCACTATTGGGAATAGAAACTGGTGTGGCCACTCGCGAAAACGGTACGGAATCCCTCAAAAATTAAAGACAGAAGTGCTGTACAGCACAGTAGTCCCACTTCTGGGTATTTATCTGAAAGAAATGAAAACAGGATCTCGAAGAGGCATCTGCACCACCAGGTTGATAGCAGCGTTACTCACAATGTCCGGGACATAGAGACAGGCTCAGTGCCCACCGACAGGCAAATGGATGAAGAAAGTACATACGTGGAATATTAATCAGCAGGAAGTTCCGCCATTTGCAATAACATGGATGGACCCTGGGGACGTTATCCTAAATGAAATCAATCAGACAGAGAAAGACAAATATTATATAATTTCTTATTTGTGGCATCTAAAAAAACTGAACTCATAGAAACAGAGGATAGATTGCCAGAAGGGAGGGGGAGTGAAATGGTGAGGGTGGTCGAAAAGTACAAACTTTCAGTAACGAGATAAAATTTTTTAGAAATGTGTGTCGGGAAAAAATACTGACAAAACAGCTGGAAGTATGAGCTGTTGGTATTTTTCAGCCTAAAGTAAGGCACGTTCGTTTACAGAATTGGAACGAAACAGTAAAGTGTGGGGCCAGACCACCCAAAAGGAGTAACTGAAGATTGCCCACCATGCACAGGCGGGGCTGGGGGCTGCACATTTCCCGCTAAGCATGCCTTCGTGGTCTTGCAAAGCCCCCGACCTCTGAGAGCCTCGGCATGCTGGTTTGGAAAACGCGAAGTGTGGGGGATTCTGCGCCTGAGGCCCGCACGAGCCTGCGGGAGAAGGAGCCGGCCGTGGGTTCCCACTGTCCGTCACTGCTCTGGGTTCACGTTCACTGTGGCGCACACGCACGACCGCGTGCCAGCCATGCCTCTCTTCCCGCGACCACAGCGGTCGTTCTGCGCAGGAAAACAGCAACTTCCATGGCAAAACACGAATCCCTCGGTTGATATATTTCCAGATATGCTCCTTGTAAGTGGCACATAGTCAGGTGTCCAGCTACAGCTCATCCCTCGAATGGGGACGGTCCACGTGGGGTGAGCGTGTGCAGACATAGCGTGAGGACGCTCTCTGAGGCAGGTGTGCAGAATCCCAGCGCAGGGCCTTCCGGGCAAGACATCCACTGCCTTTCCCCATCACAGCAAAAATGCTAAATTGTTTTTCCTGTTGGCATGAGTGTCTAAAGATGTGTCACCAAAAGAAGACCCATATTCAAAACGTGCTCCCTCCTCGGATTGGCCCGGGAAGTCGGAGTTTACAGTGTGTAACCTGCAGGCCCGTTTTCCCACGCAGTGTGGACCGTTTACTGGAGAAATACGTAGCAGCTGCACGCGAAAGGTTACGCCGAACCACCCAGCCCACCGACTGGCAGGATGCGCAGCTTCACCGTGGCCGCAGAATCCCACCCCGGCCCCCCTCGCGGGGACCAGCAGGCCACCGTCGAGTGCGCGGGACGTACAGCCACTGCTACCCACAGGGAGACCGACATCCTCTACATGGAACATTCCGGAAGTTGTCAGAAAGGCTAAGGTGCCCCTTCTACCTGGGAGTGTGGGCGGCAGGGTGCATCCCCAGCCTGTGCTGGCTGAGTGAACCTTCCGGAAAGCCCTGCAGATCTACATCGGGGGTGAGGGATGAAGAGGAGGAATCGGGGCGCCCCCCCCCCCACGGCGGCACCTGAGCTGACCCAGCGTGCCCCCCCCCCCCACGGCTGGGGGAATGGTTGCATCCAGCGTGGCCTCGCTGCCCATATGCCATTCAGCTCCTGTCTGCCTTTTTGTTTACACTGGGGACACAATGGGAGCTACAGTCCTTCCAATACATCATTTATAAGTGTATTCTACCTCTGAATGTACAGACAGAGCTTGCTGTGGGTGAATAAGCCCCTGTGAATATTGCCAAGACACTGTGCTTTGTTCAGCACTATTCTTCACAATAGATACCACACTTTGGAAGTAATTTTAAAAAGGGAATCAAAATAGTGGTACTTTTAGCCTTTGTTTCTTTTATACCACAGTGCATTCTCTGTCTCTCATTCAGCCGCTCCCATTATACTGACAAATTAAATAAACCACTCCATTGCAGAAAGGCTCGGCCAGGCAGGGGCTTCATCCATCCACTGCGGCCCCGGGAAGTGGAAAGAAACACTGAGGCGGTTTCTGCTACCAATTGCAGCTAACTTCAGTTGAGGAGCAACAAAAAAAAAAAAAAAAAAAAAAAAAAAAAAGGAGACAATGGGGGGTAGGATTCAGAATTTGAGGGGGCTGGCAGCACCCAAGAGCTGGCCTCCGCGGCAGGTAATGTCCACGGCGGAGAGGGCCGCGGCTTCTAGAAGTGCTGAGAGTCCCTTCCTGCTGCGTGGGCCTGGGAACAGGAGCAGGTGAGTCACAGGAGGCGCCTGGGTGGCCGGAGCCTGCTGGCTGGCGAGGGGCAGGCCAGGGGCACCGCGGGGCCGAGTGCTCGCTGTTCCAGGAAGCCCAGAAGGTTCCCCCTCGCAAGCATCTTGGCTTTTCTCTCCTTTTCGCAAAGCGGAATTTATTCAGACGTTCGCTGACTGCTTCCTGCAGGGCGAGTGAATGGCTCCGGCACAGAAGGAGAAGCGCTCTCTCCGTCTTTCTCTCTCTCCCTCTCTCTGTCTCTCCCTGTGTCTGTGTCTCTGTCTCTCCTTCTCTCCCTTAAGCTCCGCCGTGACTTTTAGAAGCTTCTGGTCTGTGCAGTCACAGATGTTTGAAATGCAGGCAAAGGAAGAGTGGGACATAGGACTTCTGAGGGCGGAACCGTGTCTGGTCTCTCCTGGTCCGAAGCTTCCTGGAGACATGAACGCCAACTTTGGAACATAATCCTCTAACTTTTGGCCTGAAACCATTTTTATTTTTTCAGGGGAACAAAAGAACAAAACCATTACTTTTCACTTGGGGAGAAAGCTCTTTTAAATTGCTAACTGGTTATTTTTGAAAAAAGACCAATGTCCTTTGAACCAGGACGCACACCGGCATTGCGGCTTCCGATTCTTCCTGAGGCTCTGTCTCTAAAAGTCGCTCCGGTTTGATCGGCCGAGTGGGCGCTGCTGTTGCCAAAGTGTCCTTCGACATCTGTGCGGGGACCCCACGGTCCCCACACCCCTTCTGCTGCCACCCACTCAACAAAATGAGCGGGATCGGTGGGAAAGAGAGAGAGCGCTTGCTGTCAGAGGCGCTGATTTCCTTATGAAAACAGAGCGCCAGTAAATGCCAGTTCCAGGCGGCAGCTTTGAAGGCGCCAGCCCCCAGCCAGGATGACCTCATTGAAAATGCGCGCCGTCTCAGGCACGGAGTGGGGGACTCTGTGCTCCCACAGAGGCGTCCCCTGGCTTCGAAGTCAGAGGCCACTGCAGGCAAAGAGAAATATTGAGCCAAAAGAGTTTGAACAGAGCCATCGGGGTTCATCTTTTATTACCAAAGAAAGACTTGAAAAAGCCCAGGTGAAATTTCCTTCCATTGTCTAGGAAAATTCTCTGTAATTTGCCCCCAGGGAAATCCAAGCGCCTGGCGGCCGGGGGCGGGGGGTGGGGGGGCCACCTCCTCTGTCCTTCTCTCTTCCTTTCTCGGGGTAAATGTCTCCAGGGTCCCTGGAGAACGGAGTGGGTGAGCGGGGGCTGAAGGTCAGGGTTGCCCACTGTGGCCTGACTTTTAAGCTAAAGAGGTTTTTCTTTCTCTTGTTGCCATGCCAGGTCTAATTTGGTGGCATTATGCTAACGGGGAAGGCCCGCTCCTGACAGGAGGGGTTCAATGAGATTACAAGCTTTGCAGTCTGTCGGCAGCTCCCGCTGCCCGGACCTTAAATGGGGATTTAATGGCCAGCTTTATCTGTAGCGTATCAGTGGAAATCTGCTGTTTTCAGCAACTTAATTGGCACTGTGTTTGCAGGAGTTTTTCGGGGAGGTGGGAGAGCTGACCAGATTTTAATGCTGAATTATTTAGAGATCACACTACCAGAATGTCAGTGGAAATCTGTGGTGCGTTTTGTTTTTCCGAAGCGCGGAGAGCTTCTGAACGGGCAAGATGCCGGATTCTGCTGTGACGCCCGAAACTTTCTAAAAATATTCAGAGGGTCTGACGTAGTTTATTTATAGATGGGATGCACAAGAGTAACAGTTGCTCTCGAAACATATGTGCGGTGTCTGACTTGCGGGGCGGTGAGAACGTGCGACAGACGGGCAGGGAGCTCTGCCCAAGCCGAGTGCGTGTCGGTCTTTCCAGAATTTTAGCAGATGGGATCCGTGTGTCCCTGGGGTGCGTTACAGGTGACTGAGGCAGTGCAGACCCACATCGGGGCAAGGGACCCGTGTGGGCGCGTGTGCACGTGCACGTGTGTGCAGGACGGAGCACAGGCTGTGTCCAGCGTGCTGGCTGGTCTGTGTGTCAGGCGCGTACGTAAAGGCTGGACTGTATGAAACCACAGACACCCCATCCTGTCTGCCCTACAGACCCGTCGGTTACCCACGGTTCCATCCGGTGTGTTCAGAAGGACGAGCCTGAAGAGTCGGGTTTTGCAAACACCCACCCACAGAGGGAGGGGGGCGTGGTGTCCTCTCAGGATTTCCTGCAGCAGAGAGGGGACAAGCGGCCTGCGCCTGCATGGTGGTGGCACTCGAGGCGGCGGGTATGGGGAGCCCGGGAAGGGGGACACGTGGGATTGCTGGAGAAAAGGAGGCAGAAGGAAGGAAGAAAACGGAGAAAATGTTTTCCCGGCAGACACACCAGCATTGTCTGTTCCCAGTTAGGGTCAGTCCGGAAAGTTCAGGATTAGTAAATTTAATATCCTGTCAAAATTCTCATGATAATGAATCCCGGCCGGTGGCTGGCACCGCGCTTCGGCACTGCGGCTGGCGGAGATAGCGCAGCTCATTTATGAGCGGGAGGTGCGGCGGCGCCGGGCCCGCTGTCCCCGCCGCACTGCGGGGGCCACACGGCCGGGGCCCCTCCGAGCTGCTCGGCCGCGAGCCCCGGCTTCCCCGGGACAGTCGGGAACCGCCTGGTAGGAAAACCTACACCCGACATGGTCTCTCCCGCCTGTTGTGGCGCCGCGCCAGCCGTGTCTTTAATCCAAAAGCAAGGGAGGAGGACGGACACCGAGACCCCGGAGCCGGGAGAGAGGAGAGCTGGCTGAGGACGGGCGGCTGCTGGGAGAGTCGATCGGCTCCTGGTAGCACGGCCTGGGCAGGTTTTAGGCTGCGGGGGTGAGGCAAGATGTCGTGTCCCCCAGCGAGGAGCGTGGAAACGAGAAAGTTCCTGTGCAATTTGTTCAAGGCTCTGCACCTCTGTAAGCAGCTGTCAGGTCCGTACATTATGGTACATTGAATCTGAATGAGGCTCTCAACATCAAAACCGTGCATCCATTATGATATCATCTCCCGCTCTGAGCCGTAATGCTTATTAATTCTGCACCCATACTCTCCCGGCTTCAGCAAATGTATTCCATCAGCCTAGCATTTAATTTAATTAGTACAGCTGGGCTCTCATTCTCCTCTCTGTGTCAGAGGTATTGTCAGCACGTTCTGCTATAACACAATTACTGATTGCTTTTAGATAGGCAGAAATATGATTAGGGTATTGGGTGGCTGTATCATAAGCCTTATTAGATTCATTTGAAATCTGGAGATAAATAGGAAACTTTTATTTGCAGTGTAATGAGATTATGCTTATTAGGCCGAGACCTCACAGCCTTTTGCAAAGAACAGTGTATCAGTAGGATTATACTCTGGGAGCACACTCTTTGCTCCCAGGATCCGAGCCGAGCCGTTTCTGAGCGCCTCCAAGAATTCGCTGTTGTCACACTGTATACGTTTTAGGATTATGGCCAGCTTGGCATCGTCTCCGTGATGAAGGGCACGGATATCCCTTTTCCTTCTCAAAGTCTGATGGAATACACATACCTCTCCAGATGGGATTTTATTTTATGAGAAGTGTTTTGAAAAATCAGTGCACGGGCTAAAAGAAATTATACTTTTAAACGTATTTATTTGCTTTTAAAGATGTTTGCATTTATTAGATGTCGCTTACAGAGATTGGCATATAATGAACGTCGTAAAAATCCCTAGTGCTCAATCTCTAAAACATTTATCACCGCTGTTATTGTTTTGATAACAGCTTAGTACAATTCCAGAAACGTTTATTTTTTTCTTTGGTACTTATTTGATAATCTCAAATTTCTAATATCCGCAGGAACTTTCTCCTACCCGGAACAAATCACTTCTGAGTGGGGTGGAATGATCACGAAAGGGTTCATATGATTTCAGGAAATGTGTTGAAAAAGAAAGAATTCAAGATGGCAATATATTCAACTGTGCTAAAATTTGTCAAATGCTCTTACTGGCTGTAAAATAAAGTACTTTTGCGTACCCAAGGAAAATGATGACGATTTTTCCTGGATATAAAAGTTCGGGAATGGTATACGTGAATTTTGCCTTAGGAAAATCCAAGGTGTAAAATCAAAATTGGCAACTTCACGCAGTGTTTTCAAACTGAGTTATCTCCTGTACCCCTCCCAGCACCCGCCCACTCCCTTTCCACCAGATAATTCATAACATTACTTGATTTAAATAAACCCAGGTAGGCAGTTTTCATGAATTCGTTTATTGCATGAGACGTGCACATACGATGAAGGTTCTTTGGTGTTAATTTCCACAGAACAAGAAGCATTTATTGCTTAGTTAAGGATGTGGCCAGATCAAGATACGTGAGGAGGAAAATGTGGGACTCTCACGGAATGAAAGCTAAAGAGAGATGGGGCTCTGGGGCGGGGAAAAAGGGAGGGTCCTTGCTAAATGGGCACAGAGTTTCTACCTGGGGGATGGAAAGTTCTGGAAATGGTGGTGGTGATCGTGCAAGATTGGGCATGTAATTCATGCCACCGAATTATACACATAAAAACATTTAAGGTGGCGCATTTTTTATGTTGTATGTATTTTACTGTAACGAAAGGAAAAGGAAAGGAAGGGGGGGAGGTGTGCACCGTGAGCGCGAGCCACAGGTTAAGAAGTCCGTGACTCCCTACTTTGGCTGGTGGATTTGCCAATGACAGTGAATTTTAAGTTCCCATTAAGTGAGATGTGTGTTCCTGCAAAGCTCAATTTGATCATTTCCTGCTAAATAAAGTATAAGAAACCGTAGCGAAGACATTCGTTCTTTCTCCCTCCCCAAAGGTCTCGCTCAGCCTTGGTAAGAATTGTGGGTGGCAACATTCGTATCCAGAATTAAAATCGGCCGACTCTGTTCAAGGATTAATAATCCAGAGAGGGACTGAACGAATAAGGAATGAAGAGACATCCAAAAAAGTGACATCTTTTCCCCAATGGCACTGAGGAGAAGGTGGCCAAGAGCCTTGCTCTCCACTGCCATCTTTTTTTTTTTTTTTTTAGGTTTATTGAGGTGTAATTGACAAGATCGTAAGACATTTAAAATGTCCATCGTGCTGGCGATGTAGTATACATTGTGAAACGATCCCCCCGAACAGCCAGCTATCACATCTGTGACCTCACTTAGTTACCTTTTTTGATAATGTGAGAATGTGCAAGTCCACAAACGTCAATGATACATCGGTGTCATCCAGGAGTCACCATGTTTTACATACACAACCTGCCGTATTCATCGCGTCCTGAAAGTCTGTGCCCTTTGACCAACCTCTGCTACCCCCACAGCCATGTTGAGTGGGGAGAACTGGAGGGGAGGCAGGGTGAGGAAAGAGGGAGAGTGGGCGTGGCCCCCAAAGGCAGCAGAAGCCCAGGGAGACCTGTAAACCCACCTCACCTCAACCCACACACCCCAGCCTCCCCATTCCTTCAGCAGACAATCGGACACAGCTCCACAGAGCGCTCGCGTTGCTCCAGAGCCGTCTTGGTGCTGTTGGCAAGTGCTGCTGGTGTTTGTGATTTAACTAAATATTGTTTGGGCTGCTGAAGTATGAGTGCAAAAACTATATAAAGACTTGGTTTTTCTATGAAAACAAAATAGAGTATTTTGGAAAGACTATGTAAGAGCAAGCTTTTTTTTTTTTTTATTTCATTTATTTTGAGAGAGAGAAACAGAGTGTGAGCAGCAGAGAGAGAGGGAGACACAGAATCCGAAGCAGACTCCAGGCTCCGAGCTGTCAGGACAGAGCCGGACGCTGGGCTAGAACCCATGAACCAAGAGATCATGACGGGAGCCCAAATCAAGAGTTGGACACTTAACCGACGGAGCCACTCAGACGCCTATTTTTAAAAATACAGACTCACCCATGGGCAAGACCAGAGTCAGCTGCTAGGGAAAATCGTGGAAACCTAGGATCCTACATTCAGAATGCTGCACACACAAGTGGTTTTGATTGTTTCAGTGTGAAGAAACGTGGAAGGTGCACTATGGGTAGAAGTTGCATGGGAAACAGGGCTCTGAAGCCACGGCGCAGCCCTGGCCCTGCGTTGAAACACGTGTTTGCCGTCTGTTCCAGGCTCCAGGCACAGACCGACCTGTGTCCAGACACCCCTACTCTAAGGCTCGCACACCAGCCTTGAGAGCCTCCTCGCGGGGAGTCAGGAGGAGGACGCAGGGTGGCCACGCTGGGGCCCCGCCTGCACTTCCAAATGCAGGGAATTCTCCAGTGTTCTGCGCAGGTTCCTGGAGATTGCAGTTGGGGTGGAACCAGCAGGTCCCAGTGAATAAATGTCAAGCAGAAGCACACCAGCAAGTGCAGTGGGTGTGGTCCAGGGATGGACACAAGGCAGGGACCATCGTGGAAGTGTGGAATGGGGAGAAGCATCAGAGCCGGCAGCTGGGGACCCTCCACCACTCTCCAAGGAAGGCTTAGGTATTCATCTGGAAAAGTCTCATTTAACCCATTTACCCATCACACGGACCCCTGTTCCCAGAAGTGAGGCTGCCCGGGGAAGCAGGTGCGCGCTGCAGGGCAGGTGGGAGGGGATGGCCTGGGTCTTGGCCCCGAGCTGCCCACTGGGGCAGCGTCCTAGAGCACTGGTCCTCCCCTGCAGAGCACAAGGCCTGAACATGATGTCTGCGTGGCCCTTCCCACACCAGAGTCTGGTGCTCTGCCGCCTCATAGACCTCCTTCCTGGCCAGAGAAGAAATGAAAGTCTCTTACTTGGGTGTTTCTGCCACTCATTGGGCCTCCACCTCTGGTGCCGGGACCAGATTATTCTCTTAAGTCTCTCTGTCTTCTCTGTGTATTTCAGCCACTGGGAAAACAGGACACAACCACGGCTTTGTTCCAGGAGTAGTGTGAGGGTTTAATAGCAGCACTGAGCAGCACACATGCTTCATACAGACTTCCACAATACATGTGACCTATGACACGCACACACGCGTGTGCATGCACGCACGCGCACTATCTCTGACACAGCCAACCAGCACGGTTGAGCCACTTGGCCCTCAACCTGCCACTGTGCTGTCACCCGGCGATTCCTGCTGTCACGCGACATAACTGACGAGGAAGAAACAGGTCTCCAAACTACGTCTTTGTATTCAGATGCACCGTGAGCTTACTGAGCCCTTTACCTCTAATCTAACCCAGCCAAGCTAACCTGTTATCCACACAGCACAGGTTTTCTTTTCTGTTTTGACCAAACACAAAAGGTTTGAAAACATAAAAAAATAAATAAGGTGGGTGAGAGCAGGTGTTAGTTTCCTGGGGCGACAGTGGCAAAGCAGCACGGACCGGGCACCCCAGACAACTGATGGTCTCACCGCCTGGAGGCTGACACCCGAGACCGACCCACAGGGCTGGGTCCTCCTGTGGCCGCCAGGGAGGATGTGCGCCAGGCTCTCCCAGCTTCTGGTGGCCGCGGGCAACCTTGGCCTTCCTTGGCTCATGGAAGCATTGTTCCAACCTCTGTTGTCCACGGTCACCTTCCCCTGTGTCTGTCTCTGTGTCTCTTCAAGGACACAGGTCAGAGTGGATTAAGGCCCTCCTCCAGCATGAACTCATCTTAATGGATCACATCTGCCAAGACCTTCTGTCCAAACAAGGTCCCATTCTAAGGTAGGGCTTCAACATGTGCATTGTGGAGACACAATTCAACTCATGAAAAGAGCAGAAAACATTTTTCTCAGAAATGATGGGAAGTCATGAAGTGTGCCAGGAGAAATCACCATGATTCCCGTTCCGCGGCGTCTTCTGAATAGGCCCAACCAGACCAGACGGAGCCCACGGCTCGTCCTAAACCCTGGTGACGGCAGCTGGTGGTCCACCCTTCCATTTTCACCACAAAACCACATGGTGGTTTACCGCAACTTTCCCTGAAATAATTGGCAATCTCACTGCATTTCTAAGAGCATCTGTGTCATGGGTGGCATCAGGAGAAAAGGCAGATTGGAGAGACATAGAGACTAGACATCAGGAACCACACAGATCGCCCAGAGAGTGGGCAGAGCCTCACAACCAGGTTGGAGACTTGGAAGTTCCCACATAGTGTGGACTCTGGGGCTGAAGCTGTCCAGCCTGTGGGCCCTCCCTCCAGGGCAGCAACGGGGTGGGCCCTGAGCCAGGCCCACTAAGCTGGACGCTGCAGGGTGGAGGCCCCAGCACGCTGTGAGGGCTGGCGGGCAGCCAGGGGGAGGTGGCTGTCTCGGGCAGGTCACCATCGACATTTGGCTCTAGGCGGTAGGATTCAGGAGCCGTAAGTGAAGGGTCTGCCTCTCACCGAAGGGTCAGCCTGCCCTCTGGCAACGGCCATGGACCAGGGCCTACCTGATACCCCGAGGTCCCAGAGCCCTCACCCCAGCCTTAGCACCCTTCAGGGGAACCCCATTATCCAAATTTTTCCCAGCAACATTTCCCGGTCAGAACTCAGCCTCACCTCCGTCTGCCTCCGCGGGGGCTGTGCCCCTGACACAGAGATGAACCTAGAGGTGTTCACTCACCCTACCCTATCTCCTGAGAGGCTTCTCTGCCATGTCCTCGATCCCAGACTCATCCTGGCGCTGTTCAGCACACAGAAAGTCACAGCCCCATGGGAAGGGCTGGAAAGATGTATTTTTCAAAAACACCTTTGTTATTTGTGACAGTCTATCGAGGTTGGGAAATACGTCTTCTGTCCTCCGGCTCCTGCCACGGCTCACCAATGCAGGTGCTCCTGGTACCTCCAGTTACTGATGAGGACACGGCCCAGGGGAGTGATGCGCCCACAGTCACATAGCTCGGGGGCTTGGGAGGCCACTTCAGACACTACTGCATCCGTGACAGACACACTGCCAGGGTGACAGGAACTGATATTTGGGGGGTTGGGCAGCTCAGGGTCTCTGGAAACCTTGTGATTCACACTCATAAGCACATGTATCCTTCACCTTTAGCCTTGGTGAAACACTGTACTTCTCAGAAGCTATCTCCCCGAAGAAAGCTCTGCAAGTGTGCCGGACCACAAAGGGTGGATGAGCTTAAACAACCCGGTGGGTGGGGACAAAGGGAGCGCTGCATTCTGGGAAACTCCCACCCTGCCACCCCCAGGGTCACTGGGCTGCGTTATTAACTCCAAGGCAGATAGCATCGCAGTGGCTTTCAGAATAGCCGGTGCGCTAAAATTTTGTTTAAAAGGAAATTGTATCATTAGGTGCTAAGTACATGTTTGCCACTAAATAAAAATAATTTTGATCTCTGGCCTTGTTTTGCAGGCAAAACTGTATAAGCAGGAAACAAGGATAGTCAGTTTTCCTGGAACTAGCGGGAGAAATGACAGCGTAATCATCGCTATATGTTTGTTTGATGTAGATTCGAAGGTAGAATCATAACAGAAGTAATTAGAGTAATTATTGAAGTTAGCATTTAAGCCAAAAGCCCCAGGGAATATTACACGTTTGTTCATCTGAGCCCAGCCTGCTTCCTGTTAAAGCTACAGCCAAGACAAAATCCTCCGCTGGTCTGTTCTTTGGTGAGCACCCATTTGGAATACGTCCCCGCCTCAGGGCCACGGTTCCCTGCGATGTCCTTTGTAGGCTACTTGACGATATCATCCAAGGAAGCGGAAAGTAACGAGAGAGAGCATTAATCCTTCTAGGATTGCCATCCCATGCGTGATGACCATGTGTTTTCCAGAATCATGCCCCAAGGCGAGAAGGTTGCAGGCAGCGCATTCTGGATGCAAGAGCCCAGAGTCTAGCTGTTTGTCCTTTCAGATCTGTAGGGACCCAAGTCCTTCCCGCCAGAGTAACTGTGAGCCAAGGTGGCGGAATTTTATAATCCGCTTCCAGACCTAAATTCACTTCTGGGTGCCCCTGTCCTGAAAATCACTGGTCGGAAAAATACCGAATGCCACGGCAGACTTCGATTTATTCTTGGCTCGTTGGGTTTTAATCATTTTACTTAAACCTACAGACTTCAGTAACGAGGGTAATTGTAATCCTCACCTGGGGTCAGAAAGGATAATGGAGTTACCCGTGAACGGTCTGTACAAATTAGATGCACCATCTCAAGTCAGGCGCGTACATCCTGACTTGCACCTACGTTACCACTCTGCGATGAAGCTGGGGGCGTGATCTCTAATTATGTGCTTATTTACATAGGACAGAAAGTGACTCAATTGGAAATGAGACGGGGTCACTTGGGGGTTCAAATAACCCATCCATTAATTAAACCACCTGTCTCTATAATCCATACGTGAACACCACCCATATAGGATTTAGGATGTAATCAAAGAGGGAGATACAAATGTATGTGTGTGTGCAGAGCAGTTTGTGGGACAGGAGAGACTCAGTGCACGTTGTGTGAGCTCTCTGCCGTGTCCGTGTCCTGGTCCCGTGACCCCAGGCACGTTGTGTGAGCTCTCTGTGCCTCATTTGTCTCCTCTGTAAAATGGGGGTGAAACCCTGTGTCCTGGGGTGGCTGTGAGGACCAGACGCGATGATGCGTATGACACAGTGCAGGGCTGGCACGCAGTGGGCACCGGGCGCATGCTGGTCATGGCCTCGATGGCAGATCCTGTGCCAGTGACCAGCCAGTCCTGCCCCAGAGGAAAGTGAAGCATCTGTCCGATGGGAGTCATTCTCTTTTTCTCTTACAAGAAGGAGAGTTGGGGCACATGGATGGTGCAGTCATTTGAGCGCCGACTCTTGCAGCTCAGGTCCTGATCCCAGGGTCGTGGGATGGAGCCCCGTGTCGGGCTCTGAGATGAGCGTGGAGTCTGCTTGAGATTCTTTCTCTCCTCTCTCTGCCCCTCCCCCATGCGCACATGTGTGCTCTCTCACTCTCTCTCTCTCTCTAAAATTAAAAAAAAAAAAAAAGGAGGCTCCAGGGATTGAACTACCAAGAAAGTTTGAAAGAATTCGATTATTTTTTCCAACTGTGGATCACAGCCCTGTCCTCACCTGTGGTGACAGTTCATTCCCACTCCCCAAGCCATAACTTCACTGGGAACCTCCTGCTTCCTAGACCCTGTCTCCTCAATGGCTCTCTGCAGACTGGCCAGCCCGGCCCTCTGCCAGGAACCACCATGTCCCGGCCCCCCTTCCTTGTGCTGATTCCCACAGCCACCTTTTTGTCCCACAAAGAGTCACAGGACTGGGAACAGTTGGCTGGGACAAAACCCATTGGTCACATAAAGAGTTTGGTATACAGATGGTCACTGAGCCTTATTGTGGAAGAATTTTAAAATAACTACTAATTAACATCAAAGCAACTTTCAAAGAACATGACTCAGGTTTTCTGGCTGTTTGGCATTCAGATGATCAAGGTTGGTGACCCCTTACACACCTGTTCCACATGTTCTCGGTGTGAGTCTTTCAAATAAAAGGCAAGCTCAGACCCTAACTGCACTCATGTCCCAGGCAAGCAGGGGCCCCTCCCCGTCAAAAGGTGTCCTTTCCTTCACACCCAAACCATAGCAAACGACACACACATCTTTGTCCAGAGCCCTGAATTCACTGAACTTGTACCCACGTGACATTGTTAACAGACTGGACTCTGGCAGGTGCTGAGAGCAAACAAAGGTGGCTGTTCACACAGAAGAACTTTGGGTGTCAGAGTTACTGTGTCCCAGGCATCCCATTCCTGCAGCAAGCACCCGGTGACCATGGGCGCTCAGAGAGGTCACCTCTGCCGCTAACCGTCACATCCAGCCGCTGAAGCCCTTCTCACCTTCATCACCTATAAAAACCCCTGAATGGTAACAAATGGTAGACATAACGTGTGGAAAGCGATACCTGCATTGAAGTGACGTGATTGCGGTCACCTTCGCCAGCATGTGCACAGTGCTGGTGGCAGTGAGGACCCCCAGGTGCATCCATGTGGTTGTAAGCGTGCTCTGCAGTGTTTTCAACATGGCGAACCTGGAGAATTCTGAGAGACCAAAGCAGACAGCTCCATCCGGGAGCACACTATCTTGGGTAGGGAGTGGGGAGGACAGAGCTCCAGCTGGGAGCACGCTGTCTGGGGGGAGGGGGGAGATCAGAGCTCTAGCCAGGAGCACGGTGTCTGGGGAGGTGGAGAGACAGAGCTCTAGCCGGGAGCATGATGTCTTGGGGGAGGGGGGGGAGGACAGAGCTCCAGGCGGAAGCACGGTGTCTCAGGGGGAGGGGGGAAGGACAGAGCTCCAGCCGGGAGCACGGTGTCTGGGGGTTGGAGGGACAGAGCTCCAGCTGGGAGCACCATGTCTGGGAGGAGGGAGGGAGGTTCCTTGGTGGAGTCAGCTGGGAGTCTGAGTGACAGAACCACCTAAAAGAACACGTATCCTGTGGCTTTGGATGTCGCGTGCCTGAAGGTTCGTGGGTCCAGGTGGAGAGACTATGTCTGGGATGTCCTTCATACGTCTGCAAGACTTTCAACCTAAAGGGACAGATCAGTCAGCAAAGGCGGACGCGTCCCCCGACGTGGTGAATACAAGAAGACCAAAACCAAGAAAACAGTTGCTGCCCTGAAGAAAACAATAACTGGGTGGGGGCAGGGAGATGTGCACATACTTTTTAAAACCAAGCATGTGAGGTAGGGCCACGCGGGGACCACATGGCTGTGAGCCAGCAACCAGAGATTGGAGGATGCGATCCCCACTCTGGCCGCACAAGGTTCCCGGGTCTGCAAAGACGGTCGGTCCTGTTTGTGTGGGAAGGTCAGCAGTTGTGCAGCCGTGGGACCTCAATGACCACCTCCTGTGCCCGTGAGTCCTCGTGGGTCGTTCCAGATGTGCTCGGAGGCTCTGTCCAAGGAATTACTCTGGGAAGAGGCCCAATGGAAATACACTAATGGTCAATAAGCCTTACACCCTTTGCCAGAGTGATGTCACCACAAGTTGAGACACCACTTCAGAAACAAGATGTTTCACTGACTTTAAACTCCCCGATTAAAGCAGTCGAGTGATCTGTTTAGCTAATGGCAGCTGGGGGTTACAGGACTCTTTAAAGTGAGGCATGCAAGGTTGTGGACGCTGCTTACATTTCCTGCGTCAGCCCCAGGCTGCCAGACGTGGAAAACAGTGAAGCTCCCCGAGCCCCCGGCGTGGTTCTGACACGGCCCCGCAGCTCACCCCTTTCTTCCGGAGCTGCTGACGCTGCCCAGAGCAGCTGAAGAACACACAGGATGATCCCTCTTCAACATGCTCCATGCATCTCGAGGACTTTTTGGTAAAAGGCATACTTCAAAAATGCAAAAATATAAACTTAATCAGTCACCCAAGCCTCAATAAAGGCTGTGCTAACGAGAAAGGAGAGCCCACGGGCTCCCACCCCCTGCCAGCCACCCTTCGCAAACTGGGGAGGGGGGCGTGTGGAGGGCGGGCACCCCGGTCCCTTGAGGAGATCTGCATCCCGGCCCAGCAATCTGGTCCAGTCTCCTGGTGGCAGGAAAGCAGCTGCCGGTTTCCCAGAGGGTCCTGAACACGCCGTCTCTGTTCCAGAAGCTCTTACAACTATCCGCCTGTGTCCTGGAGGCCCGGTCGGAGTCCACCACCCGGCTCAGGCTGACGCTTTCACCCCTCAGTGGGTGACCCCCTGTCCCCTTCCACGGGCCCTCTGACCTGAGAATGAGATTTCTGTCCACCTGGCAGAGACCAGCCAAGCGAGGAGATGGTGATGTCCAGGGGCACAGTGGATGTCCAGTGCCCATGCTGGCGCGAGGCATTGAGCAGCCAGCGTTGGATGAAGTCCCGGGTGCTGGATGAAATGGGCCAGTGGGCATCCAGAAATGTGAACAAAACAGTCACAGGTCAGAAACGTGGCAGAGGAATGGCATGGGGGGGGGGGCGGACAGCTCATCTCTCGTGGGTCATGGCCCGTGGGAAATGTATTCCTCTACTTCCTGTCTGCAGGCCATCCTGCAGGCTGCTGAGCATCCACAAATGTCGTCCACAGGAGAGTTCTTTCTCTCCCTGTCCACGCGATGCTCGCGTCTCGTCCGCTGAAGACACCTCGCGATCGGTGAGGGAGGGCACGGCTCCCACTGCGCCATAATATTCCTACATGGGGGTCAGCCCGTCGAGACTTCCTACACAAGTCTGTGCTGGGGCGGCCCCTGCCCCCACCATCCACCCTACACGCCTGCAGCGTCTCTGCCTCGTCCATCACCTGCCAGTGGCCCCAGGGCTGCCTGCCCTGGCCCTTCGTGCATGTCCCTGCGTTCACTGTCAGCCCTTCTCCCTTTCATACTACAGTGTCATAGACTACATTCCCTGTGCCGTCGTCTTCACTCCCGTGACTCAGTTATTTTGTAACTAGAAGTTTGTGCCTCTTAATCCCCTCACCTGTGCCACCCATCCCCTACCCCCCCACCACCCCCACTGGCGGCCACCAGAATGTTCTCTGTATCTATGAGTCTGTTTCTGTTCTGTTTGTTTTCTTTGGTTCCACATGTGAGTAGAATCATGTGGTCTTGTCTCTCTCTGGCTGACGAACCTCACTTAGCGAGATGCCCTCCAGGAGCCTCCATTTTGGTGTCAGTTCCTTCAGCAAATGTCTGGGTGTGGAGTCCGGGTCTCTCTCACGCCCCACACAAGCTGGCCCGTCCCCGGTGCGCCTCGGCCCCCAACCACCGATGCTGCCGGTGCCCTCCTCTTCCCGCCTCCTCCCCCTGTGCCTTTAGGTGGGCGCCCCAAGACCGCGGCCCAGCGCCCGAGAGCCCCGCTCCCCTGAGTCGTTGACCCACAGCCACTGACTGTCCCTCCTCGGGCCTGTGCACACGGGGAGGAGGGGCTGCCTCACGGTTGGTGTTGGGTCCACGTCTCACCCACGGAAGTGCCCCGGGGGGCGTCACAGCCAAATAGCCTGGAGGCCTGGAGCCTGAGGTGAGGCAGGGTTGGCTCCTTCTGAGGCCGTGAGGGACAGTCTGCACCAGCCTCCCTCCCCGGAGTGTAGACGGCCGTCTTCTCCCCGTGACTCCACGTCAGCTTTCCTCAGTGCATCAACCTGTGTCCCAATTTCCCCTCTTTATAAGGACGCCAGTCACACTGGATGAGGGCTATTTCCACCTACCACGACCCTGTCTGTCCCCCGATAAGGTCACGGTCTGAGGCACTGGGGGTGAGGACGTGTGCATATGAATTTGGGGTGTGTGCATTCAGCCCACAGTAGCACCTCTGTCCCGGATTCGGGAACAACATTCCCAGGGGTGTGCAGGCCACTTCCCCGTGAATGTTCCCCATCAGGTAAACACACCACGACTGCCCCAGCCACTGTCCCCTCGAGTCTGAGCTCTCTCCTGCTCCAGTGTCATCAGTGATCTCCGCCACTTTTCCTCTTCTAAACCCGCCCCTTCCCCATTCCCTGACTGAAGTTCTGTCTTTCCATCTTGACCTTTGGAAATCAATCCTGCCTCCTCCAAGAAGCCTACGGGACTGCCCCTGGGAAGTGCCTTTCTCTCCGGAAATCCCTGTATCCTTTGGTGTCTGTCAACGCAGCCCTTTTGCCTGAGGAGTACTTGCTCTCCCGGGAAGCAGTGTCTACTCCCCTGAGGCTGGGCAGCGTCCAGCATGGCCCATCTCGAGTGTCCTGCACTCAGAACACTGGTTCTCAGTACCACTTGTTGATGGAGATAACGGTGAGACAAAATGGGGTATCAGAGGAGTGAGACATATCCGACCTCCCGCGCCCCGGGAGAGATGTGTGTGTCTCACATATGTGGTGTCAGTGTTCCCATAATGCTGGCTGTGAAATAGACCATTGGTTCTATTGAAACTGATATATTGAGGATCACGTAAACTTGGTGTTTACTTATGGATGATTTCCTCTGCAGAGAACATTTGAGGGTCCCCCAAAGCCACATCCGGCTGAAGAGAGCCTCATGTGAATACACATGCACACATGTGCACATGCCCCGACCCCACCTGCCCCCTCACCCGCCACATGTGTTGTGGGACCCCAGCCCCATCTGGAGTCACAACCCGCCCTCTGACTCAGATAATCCCCTTCTGCCTCTTTATGACACCTAAGCCCTCAGCACCCGCCTCCACCAGCAGGCCAGGATTTTTTAAAGACGCGTCCTACGTTAATTGTAGGATTCATGCATTTCTTAATCATTTAACGTGTGAAGAACTGTGTTAACATTTTATTACGTTCCCATCTTTTTTTAAAAATGTGTCACTGGTGACATTTTTGAGCATTCTATCCTTAACCGTTTTTTTCCCCCGTGAAGTTCTGTGGTTTTCATTGCACGATTTTGCATTGCACTATGATATTTAAGAGCACGAATGTTGGGGCACCTGGGTGGCTCAGTCAGTTGAGGTTCTGATTCCTGAGTCTGGCACAGATCATAATGTGACAGTTCGCGGGTTCGAGCCCCGTGTCGGGCTCTGTACTGACAGAGCAGAGACTGCTTGGGATTCTCTCTGTCCCTCTCTCTACCCCACCCCTGCTCCTTGCTCTGTCAAAATAAATATCAATAAACTTTTTTAAAAGAACACATGTGTCACATTATAGCATTTGGAGTAAGCCATATCCAGGCTTACATCCTGTGCGACACCATTGGAGAATGAGGATACAGGTTCCTGAAGTCAGGTGACATAGTGAGTCCAGTAGATTGTAGTCTTGTTCTAGATCCTCTGGGTTCATAGGATGGAATTCAGTACAGCCTGTGTTGTCTTAAATGGCAAACCCACAGCAATCATCACACTCAATGAAGAAAAACTGAGACTTTCCATCACTTTTATTCAACACAGTCCTGGAAGTCCTAGCCATAGTAACCAGGCAACAAACAGAAATAAAAGGCATCCAGACTGGTAAGGAAGAAGTAAAACTTTCAGTGTTTACAGATGACATGATATTATATAGGGAAAACCCAAAAGACTCCACCAAAAAACGACCAGAACTGATGAATGAATTCAGTAAGGTCGCAGGATACAAAATCAACATACAGAAATCCGTTGCATTTCTATCCAGCAAAAATGAAGCAGTGGAAAGAGAAATGAAGAAAACAATCCCACTTACAAATGCACCCAAAATAATGCAGCACCTAGGAATAAACTTGACCAGAGAGGTGAAAGAAAGACCTGTACCCTGAAACTATGAAACACGGATGA